>NC_058130.1:742955862-742997585 GCF_016433145.1 Gracilinanus agilis | reverse complement strand
CATAACATTTCTCTACATAGGAATACAGATAATAAGATCTCACTGAGGCCCTTAAAAAGGCAAATTTAAAAATTATAAGTTTTCTTTCTTTCCCCTCTGTATCTTATTTACCTTTTCATGTTTCTCTCGATTTTTGTGGTTGGATATCAAACTTTCCATTTAGCCCTGGTCTTTTCTGTGCAAATATCTGGAATTCTTCAATTTTGTTGAATGCCCATACTTTCCCCTGGAAATATATAGTCAATTTTGATGGGTATTTGATACGTGGTTGCAGGCCCAGCTCTCTTGCCTTTCTGAATATCGTATTCCAAGCCTTGCGATCTTTTAGCGTGGAGGCTGCCAGATCCTGTGTGATCCTGATTGGTGCTCCTTGATATTTGAATTGTTTCTTTCTTGCTTCTTGTAAGATTTTTTCTTTTGCTTGGAAACTCTTGAATTTTGCAATTATATTTCTGGGTGTTTTCTTTTCTTGATCGAATGCCGAAGGTGTTCTTTGGATCCTTTCAATGTCTATATTGCCCTCTTGTTGTAGGACTTCAGGGCAATTTTGCTGAATTATTTCTGTTAGTATGGAGTCCAGGTTTCTATTAATTTCTGGTTTTTCTGGAAGACCAATTATTCTCAAATTGTCTCTTCTAGACCAGTTTTCTTGGTCTGTCACTCTCTCATTGAGATATTTCATGTTTTCTTCTATTTTTTCAGTCTTTTGACTTTGTTTTATTTGTTCTTGTTGTCTTGAGAGATCATTAGCTTCTACTTGCTCAATTCTAGCTTTTAGGGATTGATTTTCGGCTATAATCTTTCGGTTTTCGGCCATAATCTTCTGGTTTTCGGCCATAATCTTCTGGTATTCCTTTTCAATCTGGTCATTTCTGTTGTTCAATTTGCTTATCAGTTCATTTATTTCTGAGCCTCACTTTCCAATTGCAAGATTCTACCTTTTAAACAGTTATTTTCTTGCCAAATCTCTTCCATTTTCCTCAAAATCTCAGTTTTGAACTCTTCCATAGCTTGTGAGGAGTTTTCCTTATTTGAGGAGGGTCCCGATGCTTGTTTGTTCTCCTCCTCTGTTTGCTCGGTTGTCTGGCTTTTCTCTGTGTAAAAGTTGTCGAGTGTTAAAGACTTCTTTTTCTTGTTGTTATTCTTTCTCTTCTGAGCTTCCTGAGACTGGGTAGCCATCATTAGCCCAGCAGCTTCTCAGGTTTATCCTTGCGCTCCGTGTCTGTTCGCTGTCTATTGGCTCCTGAGGTCTGAGTTCTTGTTTTTTCCAAGGTCAAGCCCCCTGGTGGACCCCCTTGCTTGATTCTCTGCTGGAGGTTCCTTTACAAGTCTCAGGGCGCTGCTTCCACAGTTGTATACCTGTCCACTCTGGTTCCCCACTCAGGGTTTCAGAGCTTTAGCTTGTGGCTGTGTCTGCCTCCACCCACGCCTCCACCCGTGCCTGCGCTCTCAGCCCGTGCTCTGAGTCCTGTGTCCACTCTCTACTCCCATGCTCAGATTTTGCGTGCGTTTTTTGGCTTATTGGGGTCCTAAATCTTGCTGCTCTCAGGAACAGGCCCCGGAGCTGCCAGTGACTCGATGGGTGCCCCAAACTTGCTCCACCTCTTCCTAGCTGGCCTCAGTGCTATAGGTGTTAGGGGTGGAGGGGGTGGGGGTGGGGTGGTTGCTCAGCCCGTGATTTAGTGAGAGCTATTTCACCCCTTTATAGCATGGAAATGCCTCGATTCCACGTACCTTCCATGCTGTGCCCTGTTGTGGGGTTCCTCCATTCGTCTGGACTTGTTTTTATGTCCCCTTGAGGAGTTTTGTGTGTTTCGGTCAGGAGAGGTTAAGAGCTGCTTCTTACTCTGCCGCCATCTTAACCCGGAACCTCCCTTGAACTTTTTGAAAGGTGGCTGGTCTTTGTTGACAGACCTAATTGGGGTTGGATTAAACACTGATGGGGTTGGTTTTGATTGGGCTGGATTAGGTTGGAACTTTATGGTGTGGTTATTATTAATGGTAGTTATAGGCAGTTTTAGGTAAATATAGGCAGATTTGGGTAAATACAGGCAGTTTTAAATATTAATTATAGGCAGTTATAAATAGTTATAGGATAACTAGTATAGATATTAGGAAATTTCTTCTCTATCTCTTTCTTATATTTCCCTCCTTTACTATATTCATTTTACTATATTCTTTTACTATCTCTATTTTAATTAAACTCAATTGTTAATTGTTAAAAGCTGCTAGAAGTTTTCTTTTCTCTGGCTTAAAGGGATAATATTAATTTACAACTCTATTCTCTTTAAAACTTGAGTTATAAAAGCTGCTCTCTTATTTTGTCCAAACTCCTATTTTAACCCTTTCAATAGGGAACATTTTAAAAATCATATTTCAACTACATTCAGGCCCTGATAATTATTGGTTTAATGGATAGAGGCCCAGAGGAGACATGATTCAAATTGCCCTCCAATACCTCTGAGGACATAGCAATTTTCTCTTAGAAGAAACAACTCAATTATGAACCACATAATTAAGGATGCTGTGGGGAGGATAAAACTCCTTATATTGCTCAGCATATGGACCATCTCCATGGTGGGAAAGTCTCTTTGACAACCTTCAGTTTCTTTTTCTGTAAACTAGAGATAACAACACCACCTACCTCATAGGATAGTTGTATTTTTTAATAAAAATAATGTATGTAATGTGCTTTAAAAACTTAGTGTTATGCAAATGTGGTTTTTTATTCTTATGGTGATTAAAGGTGTTAATGTTAAAAGTCAGTATGACATAATGGATAGAGATATGACCTTAAAACCTCCATCAAGTCCCAAACTTAACCACATTGGCCGTGTGACAGTGTCAGAAAGAAAACTGGAACAGAATATACATGACATGCACTGGCAGAAGGAGTTTTCTCACCCTCAAGTTCCTTAGCCTGATGAAAACATGGGTCCATTCCATCTACCATCAGGTGGATGGCACAGTATAGAGGGATGTTGTCAGTGTAGTGTAAGTGTATAGCCTTTTAGTCAAGAGGATCTGAATTCAAATCCTGCCTTAGTCACTTAATATCTGGGAAACATTAGGTAAGTCACTTACCTGCCCTAGGTCTTTGTCTCCTTACCTGTTAAATGAAGATAATGGCATCTATTTCACAAAGGTGTTATGAGGATTAAATAAGAAAATGTATTTGTAGACCTTAAAGCACTATGTAAATGTTAGCTATTATTATTATCACTTTCTTGAGTTACTCTCTAATTTTCATGTGTGCATATTTGTGTGTATGTTTTGTTTTTTTTTTCTTTCCAATTGTGTTGTGAGAGGAACCTTATAGAAGGGCATGGACTCACCACTTCTACGAGCTCATTCCAATGGAAACTCCTTGAGGAAAGAGACAACTGGCTTCTTTTTGAATCCTTAGTGATTAGCACAGTCCCTGGCACTTTTGTCATTGTTGTTGCTGTTGTTCAATCACTTCAGTTTTGTCTGATTCCTCATAACTCATTTTTGATTTTGGTTTTGGCTTTTTAGCAAAGATATTGGAGTAATTTGCCTTTTCCTTCTCCATCTCATTTTACAGATGAGCCTGACACATCATAGTTGCTTAATAAATGTTGTTTAAATAATTGTTCTCTTCCAAAGCACTAAACAGGGACTGTCATACCTCCTCATATCTAACCTAGTTCCCTTCAAGATACCTTCTACTTACCATGAATTAGTGATCACATGTCATGCCTTAAAATACACTATATTTAATCTTAGGTGTGTACATTATTTCCCACTGAACTAGAAGCTACATGATGGCAAAGACTTTCTGTTTTTCTCCCATGTCTAATACAGTGCTTGTCAGATAGTCAGTGAGTCAACAGCTATTTATGTAGTAATTACTATGTGCCTAGTACTGTGCAAAATAGTGGGAATATGAGGAAAAGGGAGGGGGGAAATCCCCTACCCTCACAAAGCTTCCATTTTAATGGGGGGAATAACAAATTGATGTACATAAAAGATTGTTGTTGTTTTTCCTTCATTTTTCAGGAGGACTAATGACATTGTCTTGACTTGAGTGTAAACTGGATTTTAATGAAGCTATTTGCATGAAATTGAAATTGTTAGTCTTACTCTCTCTTCTAGAACCACTGAAGTCCAGAGACAGGAGAAAAGTCAAGATGACTGGCAATGGCCCAAGACAGTGTCTGATCTTGGCATCTTCAATGTCTTACCAAGCTCTACTCCCTCCGCAGTACCTGCTTCAGCCATCTTCATTACTGTTAGAACAAATTGTTCTCATCCATCCATTCTACCACAGGAGATCTTTACAAACCTGATGCAAACATCCTCTTAACTCACCAATGAATTTGAGGCCAGTAAGTTACCCGCAACCTGGTTTAGCACATATACCAAGATGGTTTTATTAGGGTTTGGTCACTGTGCATGCTGTAGTTTCTTGGAGCCACAGATGAGAGATGGAAACCAAAGGTGAATGAGCAGCCTTGAAAAGAGCTTGGCAAGTCCTCATGCCAGCAAAACTAATCCTCTTGAATACCCAATACACTCCACAAAAGATATATACAAGTAGCAGTAGGAGAAGATGTCTAGAGAGAAGCCAGAAAGGCCTCCTACAGAAGCTGGACTTGAAATATTTTAAAGTAACTATTTGCTCCCAATTACATGTAAAAACAATTTTTAACATTTTTTTAAATTTTGAGTTCCAAATTCTTTTTCTCCTTCCTTCTCTATTTCCTTTCCTTTAGTTCTCACTCTCTGAGACAGTAAACAATCTGATATAAATTTTACATGTTCAATTATGTAAACATTTTTCTATATTAGTAATTTTGTGAAAGAGAACTTAAACAAAAATACAAACAAAACAAAAAATGAAGAAAGTATAATATAATATCTTTTGGTCTACATTCAGATTCCATTATTTCTTTTTCTGGAGGCAGATGGCATTTTTCATTATGAGTTCTCGGGCATTGTCTTGGATCACTATATTGCTGAGAAGTCATTTACAATTGTTCATCATATAATATTGCTGTTACTGTATAAAGTGTTCTGGTTTTGCTCACTTTGTTTTGTATCAGTTCCTGATCATTTTTCCAGGTTTTTCTGAAACTATCTTGGTTATCATTTCTTATAGTATAATAGTCTTCCATCACACTTATATTCCAGAATTTTGAACTGTTTCTTAAAGGAAGTCAGGAAATGTAGAAGGAACAATAACATTCAAGACATGGGGGGCAGCCAATGAAAAAGCAGAAACCTGGGATATGGAATGTCTTGAGTAAGGGAAAGAGGCTTAATTCACTGTAACTGTAAGTACATAAAAGGGATTAAAATAATAAAAGACTGGAAAGATAAGAAAAAACAGATTGTGAAGGGTTTAAAGTGCCTAACCAAGGACTTTGAAGATATTTGATCCCAGAAATAATCCAAAGCCAGTGGAGTATATTGGGAAGAGTTGTGATATAGTAAGAACTGAAAATTAGGAAAATCAGTTTGGCAGTTGAATGGAGAATCTATTGGGTTGGGGAGAGACTTAAGATAGAGACAACAGCCAGAAAGTTATCACAAAAGTTGAGGCTGATATAATGAAAGATTTTACTAATGTGGTAGTTATGAGTGGAGAAAAGGAGACCTGAAGTTGATGTTGTGAAGGTAGAAAAAAATAAGACTTGGTAACAGATTTGGATATGCATAATGAATGTGAGAGAGATGTTGTTGATAGCACTGACACTCTGAACCTGGATGACTGGGAAGATGGTAGTACCTTTGATAATAAATTATCAAAGATTAGATTAGAAAAGCAGAAATTCTAGGGGAAAAAAAGATAATGAGGTCTATTTTGGATATATTGAGTTTAAGATACCTACAGTACAACCAAAATTTGATTTGAGATTAGAACTCAGGAGAGAGATTGGGGCTGGATATAGAGATCTGGGAATTATTTGCATAAAGATGATAATTAAAATCCAAGCGAGTCAATGTAAAGACCAAGCAAGTTCATATGGAAGGAGAAGAGGATATGCTCATAGAATGTTATTTAATGTAATCACATCAAGGTAGGAACAGGGTAGGGAATGACACACAAATAACTTATAAAGTTGAGTAGCACTAAAGTAGAGCCTCTTCCCATTCCTGTCTCTCTGCTCTACTCAAAATTCCTGAAGTCTTCTGGGATCTTTATGAGACCAAAATTTGCTGCTGGCCTCCAGCCCAATACTTTTAAATCATCACAGTCTATAGTCATGTCCCATCTGTGCTCTAGACTATGGTGCCCACCTGTTCTCTAGCACATATAGGACAAGCCACCTGTCTCCCAGGGCATCGTTGATGGAGATGGGCCATGCACAAAACAAGAAATGTAGGTTCATCCTCCCTGTTGCATCCTTAATCACAGGGTTCACAATTAAATTGTCTTTTCCGAAAGGACCATAGCAAAAGAGCAGCAGATGGTGTTGGTATTTCTAGCAAGCTAACAGCTGCTTGTGTCTATCTGGGAGTACTCATCCTGATGGCCAAATCTCAGTATAACATCATACACACCTCAACTGCTGGCATCACATTTTATTTCAGGCTATAGAAAAGGACTTTTTTACTAGTTAGGGTCATTTGTATATGAAAGTGCTGGAGTCCTTCAAAGTTTTATGTACAGATTACAGGGCATTTGGGTTTACAGTAGTATTCACAGGAGAGATTTTAGAAGAGAGAGGAAAAAAGTGAGCAAATAAAGGCAAAGTGACAGAGATTGTCTGGGAACTTTTTTGCAGAAAGAGAGTTTTTGCCAAGATGTAAGATTAACAAAGGAAGAAGATCTGGATATTTAAGGATCTAGAATTCTGGATATTTCCATGACTGAAAGCTGGAGAGCACCATGGGGAGGAAAATCAAGTGAAGAACCTCCATCATGTCACACAGATTGATTGAAAGAATGGGAGTGAGGGGTCTTTATCCCAGAAACAAGAAGGCTCAAGATAGGTGAATTCAAGTATTCGTTTCTTTCTCTTCACCTACACAATTGCCTCCTTGGAAAACCTCCAACCTAGGGCTATCTTCTCATCATTAGTGAAGCCTTTCTCATAGCTGGGATCTTTCCTAGATAGTATTTCAGGAATGAGTGATCTATGTTTAGCCTCATTCTCTCTTCATCTTTCTCTAGACTCTGCTTCCTCTTTCTAAGCCTACCACACTGCACTTTTGTGAACACCCATACTTTTATGACTTTCCACTTTCCTTTTATATACTATCTGTGCCCCTTAGAATTTATGCTCCTTGAGAATAGGGAATATCTATTTTGTTAAAAACCTTGTATTTGTAGGGGCAGCTACGTGGTTCAGTGGATATAGGGCCATACCTAGACACAGAAGAACCTAGGTTCAAATGTGGGCTCAGACAGTTCCTAGTTGTGTGACCCTGGGCAAGTCACTTGACTCCCATTGCCTAGCCTTTACTGGTCTGCAGCATTGGAACCAACACTTAGTATTGATTTTAAGATGGAAGGTAAGGGTTTAAGAAAAACCCTTGTATTCCTATTCCTGGTGTTTAACACAATGACTAACACATGATAAGTGCTTAATAAATATTTTATCCATATATCTCTCCACACTCTAGTTTTCTTTTTTGTGCAGTGTTGTTCATTGGAGTATAAGTTTATTGAGTGTACAAATTGACATTCTTGCTTATATTTATAATGCTGGTAACCATTACAATGCCTAGAACTCTTAAGAAGTAAAAGTTTTATTAATATGAAGGGAAGCCAGAGGAAAGTTTAGGTTTGTTCTAATTTTGCCCATAAGCCAGAAGCTGGAGTAAAGATTGTGCTAATAAGGAACAATGAACAGGATGATTTCAGAAAGACTTGGAAGGACCTATGTGAACTGATGTAGAGTGAAATAAGCAGAACCAGGAGAACATTATCCACAGTAACTTTGATGTTGTGAATGATCCAGGACAACTCTGAGAACTTATGAAAGAGAATGCTATTCACCTCCAGAGAAAGAACTGTTGGAGTAGATATGGAGATAAGAGCACACGATTTATCAGTTGTTTATTTGGGTATATGATTTGGGCTTTTGATTCTATAAAATTATTCACTTGCAAAAGTGAATAGTATCAGGGGCAGCTGGGTAGCTCAGTGGAGTGAGAGTCAGGCCTAGAGACAGGAGGTCCTAGGTTCAAACCCGGCCTCAGCCACTTCCCAGCTGTGTGACCCTGGGCAAGTCACTTGACCCCCTTTGCCCACCCTTACCAATCTTCCACCTATGAGACAATACACCGAAGTACAAGGGTTTAAAAAAAAGTGAATAATATGGAAATATGTTTTGTATGATAATACATGTATAACCCAGATTGAATTGCTTGTCAGTTCCTGGAGGTGGGAGGGAAGAAGAGAGGGAGCTAATATGGATCATATGACTTTGGAAAACTTACATGGAAATTTGTTATTAAAATATTTTTTCAAGTTGGAGTAATGGATGGTAGCTGCAGTCAGATTTAGGCTGGAGATTAGGAAAAAATCCTTAATAACTGGTCATATTAAACAGAATGAACTCCCTTCAGAGTAATTGAGTCCCCATCCTTCATTCCAGTCGGGCAGCTAGATGTCACAGTGAATAAAGTGTCAGTTCTGACGTTAAGAAGACTCATCATCCTGAGTTCAAATCTGGCCTCAGTCATTTATTAGCTGTGGGGCCTTGGGCAATTCATTTAATTCTGCTTGCCTCTCTTTCCTTATCTATAAAATGAGCTGGTGAAGGAAATGGCAAATATTCCAGTATCTTTGCCAAGAAAACCCCAAACAGGGTCATGAAGAATTGTGCACGACTGAACAATAACCACCTTATTCAAAAGGCAGTTATTGTCAGGGATGTTAAAGGGAGGATTCTTGTTCTTGGACTAGATAGATGTCCTCTGAAGTACTTTTGGTTTTGAGATCCTGTGATCCTGGAAGCTGTTTCCTTGCCAGAATCAGGATTTTCTTCCTCCTCCTCATTGCTTTCCCTAGGAAATGCATCAACCAAAACTGATCAACATGGATGGGCAGCCAGAATACATTTTAAGAGTTTCTGTGGTCCAGGACAATTGTGTTGATTCCCATTTTACTCTCCACCAAGGTGACACCTGTCACCTCTACTTCTGATACACCGCCTCTCCATCTCTCCAGTCCAGTATTAGGACTGATAGAGGCAACTTTTACTAAGGCTACCTGCCTATTCTGCCTAAGCTTGGACTCAACAGGGATTTGGGCTTAGATCAGGGGTTCTTAACCTTGTTGTCTGTCCTGGACCCCTTGAGCCATCTAGAGAAGACTTTGCACCCCTTTTTAATTAATTTTATTTAATTATAATTAAGTATTTGTAGTTAATTATTATAATAAATAATTATAATTAATTAATTTAATTAATAGTCTTTAAAAGGAAACCAACTCTATTGAAATAGTCATTAAAATGAAACATACCTTTATGGACTTCATATTTATAACTCCTGGCTTAAACAATGTCTTCATTTATCAAGGAGGGTGAAAGAGGAAAAATTATATGCCTGACTTTGTATTTTTTCACACTAATAAACCCTTTTCTTAATATTCTCACTCTATTTCCTTACAGAGGTTGGTGATTCACAAATGTTTTATACTGCACATATTTTCTATATATCAATCAGTTATGCTGTTTTTTCTTCCTTTTTCCTTCCCATTGTTTTGTATTTTAAAGATATTATTTATTATTTGGAAGCATTCTATGAATGGGATGAAAAGAAGGTTGGATCAAGTTTTCAGTTGGAGAATTTGCACTTAAAACATAAAAGTACCTTATCTTTAGACTGCTCTTTGTCTCTATAAAGATATATATGAATGAAAGTATGAATAATTAAATCCTGGTAGATCAAGACATATTAGAAAGACTACCGGCCCTGGACTCAGATCACTGTGATTCACATCTTTCTGCCTACTACATTCATCTTTTTAATGAAATCAGAACCTCTCTGGGTCTATTTCCTAATTAATTATAACAACTTTTATATTGCATATTAAGGTATGCTGAGGACTTCATATATGTTATCTTATTTGATTCTCATAACAATTCTATAATTTAAGTGCTATTATGCACTTATGTATCACCATCTTACAAAAAGAAAACGGAGATAAAGGAAATAAAGTGACTTAGCCAGACTCACAGCAAGTCAGTCGTTAGACAAGGATTCAAACTCAGGTCTTTATGACTCCAAACCTAGAGGACTCAGTCACAGCAAAATACCAACTCTCTAAAACTGTCAAATGAGGGGGTTGGATTAAATGACTTTGGAGGGGGAGGTCACCTCTCACACTAAAAGCCTACAAAATGCTTCAGAAATATATAAATATGTAGTCATAAATGGCTATTGAAAAAATTCTGGAACAAATTCATGTGTAAAGAGAACATCTCTTTCATGAATCCCAAAGTTGTCAAGGATTTTGTAGAGGCCATGAGCTCTAACCTATCTTTTACCTAAATCCTCTCTTCAACATTCCCAATAGAGACATTCAGTCTGGGAATTTGCTTAAAAAACCTTTCTCCTACACCATAATTTAGGAAATATTGAGAAAATCCAAACATGAGTATCAATGGAGATCTTCCCTTGATCAATGCACCAATCTCACAGAAGGGGAAGCATGTATCACAAGGAGGTAGAGCTTAGTCTGGAATGTAGGTCTCATGTATCTTAATCCCCTATCTTTTCTCCTAATACCAAGTCAGTTTCTTCACAGTATCATAGAAAAAGGACTCTAGAACCCACCTAGTTGAATCAAACTTTGGAAGAATCCATCCATTTATCTATCTATCTATCTATCTATCTATCTATCTATCTATCTATCTATCTATCTATCCATCTGTCCATTCATCCATCCATCCATCCATCTGTCCATCCCTCTATCTATATAGACATCCGTCTGTCTGTTTGTCTATACTTATCTTTTATTTATATATCTGTCATCTATCTTCTTGATTATCATTATCATCTTTCTATCCTAGATCTGTCTGTCCATCCTCCATCCTTTTGTCTGTTTATCAATCTGTCTACCTATCTCTGTCTAGCAGACATTACTTTTTAAGCCCTTAACTTTTGTCTTAGAATCAATACTATATATTGGTTCTAAAGCAGAAGAATGGTAAGGGCTAGGAAGTGGGGTTTAGGTGACTTGCCCAGGGTCACACAGTTAGAAAGTGTCTGAGGCTAGATTTGAACCCAGGAACTCCTGTCTCTGGGCCTGACTCTTAATCTACTGAACCACCCACCTGCTCCCTCTAGCAGACATTTTTAAATTGTCTGTTAGGTGCCAGGCACTGTGTTAAGTGATGAAAATTTATGATGCAACTATTTTATATGGGGAAAGCTTTAGTTATTAGGATGTCTTCTCATATATCAAGTCTAAATCTACCTCTTTGAAATTATTATCATTGCATCTGATTCTATCCTCTAGCCCCAAGTAGAAGACTAATGCTTCTTCCCTATGACAGCCTTTCAAATACTTGAAGGTAATACCCTAACCCCTTTCCTTCCCCAGTCTTCACTTCTCTAGGGTAAAACTCCTCATTTCCTTCAAATAGTCTTTATATGGCATGGATTCAAGGCCCTTCACCATCCTTGTTGCCTTCCCCAAGTGGTCCCTGGCTTATTAATCCTTTTCTTTGATGGTAGTGCTCATAACTAAACAAATAATTCCATATATAATTTGAACCAGGCAGAGAACAGTGGGAAAGAAGGAAGAAAGGAAAAAAGGAGGAAAGGAAGGAAGAAAAGAGTGAAAGAGCATGAAAGAAGCAAGCACTTATTAAGTACTATTGTGTGCCAGGAACAGTTCTAAGTACTTTAGGAATATTATCTCTTTTGATCTTCACAACCATCCTGGGAGATAGGTCCTATCTAATCTAATGGAAATTATCTCCATTTTATAGTTGAAGCAACTGAGGCAGAGAGAGGTTATGTGATTTGTCCAAGGTGACACAGTTAATAAGTTTTTGAAGCTGGCTTTGAATACAGGTCTTCTTGACACCAAGTCCAGCACAATATTCATGGCACTACCTGTCTGCCTTTAACGAGACCATCAACTCCTTGTTTAAGAAGACTATCCATTTTCAATATAGTTCATGAATTTTTCTTGTCCCAGGGACAGAGATTAGTCACACAGGAGTACATAGCTAGAGCTAAAAGAGATCTCTGAGCCTCTCTGGTTCCACTCTCATCTTACTGTTGAGGAAACATGAGCCTAGGGAAGTTAAAATGACTTTCTCAAAGCCGCACAAGCAATATTTGGCAGTGTTGAAATATGAACCAAGATTATCTAACTCCAGATCCCAGACTATTTCCAACAAGTCTTACAGTGTTCTTTTATGAAGTCAGAAAATTGAATGGTATCTTATCATTTCATCTTGGAAACAGTACTAATGACTGAGCCTCTTCATGCTCCCTCCTCATTCTAGGGTCCATTTCCCCCTACTTCACATCCATCAGTAAAGGTCTTCCTCTATTTGCACTCCAGGTTCTTGGTCTCATGTGACCACCCTGGGTTTTGGAAAACACTGATCTTTTCAATGTCTGTGTGCTCCAGGGGGCAGTCAGCTTATAATAGATACTGATAGCTGATCAGTGATTAAACCTTCAGCTGATTGTCCAAAGAATTCCACCTAGTGCTTGGTAAATTTCTTCTTGCTGACTATGCTAATCCATGTAAGAAATCATGATTTCTTTATTTACTAGGTCTTCAGAGCTCTACTAGCAAAGGACCCCTGTGGCTAGCTTCTCACCTGAGCTGTGCATCTTCTTTCTGAGAGCAGATTATTTAACTGGCTTGATTTCTTAAGGGACATCCCCCAAACAGCATCGCTTGTGAAGTGTGTAATGTCCCTGGTATGTCATGAAGTTGCCATAGAGTCTGGGTTATCCTTTTTCTGCCTTCTTCTACCCTGCAAAGGAAAACCTGTGGACCCTCAAACCTTCAGTGCTCAATGTTAATCCATAAACTAGGCTATTACTCAGTTAGGGAAGCACCCATGCTAAGTTGGACCTAGGAATCTGTAGTAGTGAGCTCACTATTGAGAGGAAATATAGATAGGGGCATGTGGTGGTTTCCAATTTTAACTAATGGTTCATCGTTAACTGTTATCTACATACTATCATTTCTTATGTTACCTAAGAACTTCAAGAGCTATTGGTATTCTAAATTTAATTGAGAAAAGTGAGATATTCTCAGTCTTCCTATCCTAATGATGAATCTATCCATCAACAACTTTCCTGATCCTATGTAGAGAGTTTGATTGAGAAAACTTTAACTCTGCCACTATTTTTACTCATTGGGGTACCAAGCTTCAATCTGGCAACATGAAAGTGCATGTCCTGGGAAAACACATCAGACTCCATTCAGCTCCAGAACCTAGAGGGAAAGGGAAGAAGGACATCACTCCTCTGTTACAATGATGTCTTCTAGGTATATAGTATGGAATCCCACAAATGGACACTTATTGAGCACCTAATGTGCATTTGTCCCCTCCTTCCCAGTCACATAAGCTAGTTCAGGTCATCAACAACTCTTGCCTCTACTAATGCCAACAGACTGCTAATTGACACTCCTTCTTCTAAGCTTTCCTTCTCTCCAACCACCTTCCACACTTCTGTTGAGTTGATACTCTTAGGTGATGGAGACTAAGTATCGCTTCACTGCCAGATATAATCACTTATCTTGTTTGGTTTTTGGTTCATTTCTCAGATTTTTTCTCTTTTAAAAACCCTTATCTTTTGTCTTAGAACTGATACTAGACAAGGCTACACAGTGGGGGTTAAGTGACTTGCCCAGAGTCACACAGCTAAGAAAATCTGAGGCCAAATTTGAATCTGGGACCCCCCATCTCTAGACTTGGTCCTCAATCCACTGAGCCACCTAGCTGTCCCCTCTCAGATTTTTTTCTTTACAAACATTAATACAGACTCTTTAATTTTTTTAAGTGCTGGCTATTATCATCTTCATCATCATCATTACCATAATCATTACCATCATCATCACCACCACTGTCATCAATATGTCTTTCCACCTGTCAGCAAGTATAAATTAAGCATTTACTACTTTAACCAGCAAATATTTGTTCATTGCCTGCTATGTATCAGGCACCGCACTAAGTGCTATAAAAGGAAGCAAAATATTGTCCCTGCCCTCAAGGAGCTCACAATCTAATGGAGGAGGCAACAAGCAAACATGTATTAACAAGCTGTACATAGGATAAATAAGAAATAATGAACAGAAAGAAGGAACTATTATTAAGAAGGGATTGGGAAAGCCTTTTTTTAATAGAAGATGGGAATTTGGATAGGATGTGAAGGAAACCAGGATGATTAGAAAGAGTTGAGGAGGGGAGAGAATTTCAGGCAAGGGGGACAGCCAGAGAACATGTCCTGAGCCAATAGGTAGAGTGTTTTGTTCATGGAACAACAAGGAAGCCAGTGTCACCAAACTGATGAGAACAAGTTGGGGAATAAGATATCAGAATCCTGAAAAGGTAAAAGGAGACCAAATTAAGAAAGATTTTTAATATCAAAGAAAGGATTTTGTATGTGATCATGGAGACAATATGGAGACATTGGATTTTGCTGACTGTGTGTGTGTGGGGGGTGACATTTGGTAGGCATTGTGGTAAATGCTTGGAACCCAGAAAGGGACAAAAATAGGTCCCTGCCTTCCAGAAGCTCACATTCTAATGTACAAATAATCATACACATAAAAAAGCATATACTGCATAGATGGAAAGTAATCTCAGTGGGAAAGGACTAGAAAGGCTTTTTAGAGAAAGTAGAATTTGATTTAAATCTTAAAGGAAGCCAGGGAAGTCCAATGGGTGGAGGTGAGGAGGGAAAGCATTGTACATATGAAGCCTAGCCAGTATAAAGTAGGGAGTCCAGTGGTGAAAATGCCATTTGTGAGGAGTAGCAAAGACTAAAGTGGTTGGATTTAGAGTGCATAATGGGTAGTAAAATATAAGAAGATGCTAGATGGTTTAAAAGTCAAACTAAGTATTTTACAAGGAAAGATTCAATTGAGGGCATACCAAGAAATGGCTATGATAGAAAAGCAAAGAGTATTATATATATGAAATATAAATATAATGAAATTAAATTATTGAATTGAATGGAAGATCATTGAAATATAAATATTATGAAATACAAAATGTTATGAGATAAACAAAAATAAATTAATACTTTAAATAATCAAATTTGATCATACCCTTCCACCACTCAAATGTCTTTAGTAGATCCTTATCACCTTGAAGATAAAATTCAAACTCCTTGGTATGGAATTCAAAGTCCTTCATAATCTGTATCCCATCTATCATTCCAGTCTTACTTCATGTACATTACTCCCCCCCCTCCATATGCTCTCAATTCCACTTAAACTGACCAGCTTATGATTCCCCACATGCAAAATTCTAAATTCTATTTCTCACCTCCATCCATAGGCACAAGTGATGCATCTTGGCTGAATTATTCTTCTTTCTCACCTCCACTTCTTAAAAGAAAATGATACAGAACAGCTCAGCTTCATGGATTTTTCCTGACCTTCCCAATTGTTCAGTGCTTGCTCACTTTTGAGATTACGTTGTACATTTGGTGTACTTGATAATTACCAATCTACACGCATGATTTCCCACTCCAGTAGAATGTATAATCCCTTTTGAAAGACCCAGGTGTCCAGTACCATCTATTAGCTGCAGTAGTTGCTTAAGAAATACTTGTTGAACTACATTGTCCTGATTTTAATCAGTCAATATTGATGAAGTGCTTAGTAGGTACTTTGCTAAGTGCTATGGATGGAAAGCCATCTCTTCATTTCTTACTAGGCTATGCCCCTTTGGACTTCTTCATCAAGCTCCTTTGCTAGTTACCTGCTCTCTCCTTTTCAGCTTACCTGTACATAGTAGGTACTTAATAAATGGCTGTTGACAGGCTGGGTGAATGATATAGTCCTGCCATCAAGGAGCTCACATTCTAATAGGAGAGACAGCATTTAAATTTAAATTATATATATATATATAATATCTTATCATATATATGTGTATATATAAATGTGTATACATATAAAATGTATATATTATATATACATGTATATACAAATGTATATATATAGGCACATCTACATACAAACATATATACTTATCTTTATATTAACATGTATATATAGTTATACACATATATACATGTATACATATCTATAAATGTGTACACATGTATGTGTACGTGTATATATAAAATATTCAAAATAAACACAAGCTAATCAGGGATGGGGCATAGTCACCAGGAGCTGGGAAGATCAAGAAAGGCTTCATGGGAAAGGCAATGCTTGAGCTGTATCTTGAAGGAAATTATAGATTCTAAGAAGTGGAAGTGAGGAAAGAAAGCTTCCATGCCTGCAGGCAGGACAAAATATGCAAAAGTCAGTCAATTATCAATAAAAATTTATGTGCCAGGCCCTTGGCTTACCAAAAAGGCAAAAACAGTCCCTACCTGCTCAGAACTTATATTCCAGGAGGGAGATGGCCTGTACATGCATAAGTAGGTCCATAAAAAAACCAAGTATTAACTATTTTTAAGTACCTTACATCAAGTATTGTGATAAGTCATTAGAGTATAAGCTCCTTGAGGGCAAGAATGGTATTTGCCTTTTTTTGTATCCCAAGTGCTCAGCACAGTGCCTGGCACAAAGTAGGTGCTTGACAAATAAATGTTTATTGAATGAATAAGTGCTGGGTAAAAGAAAGAAAATGCAGAAACAATCTTTATCCTCAGAAACCTTACATTCTAATAGGTCAATTAACACAAATATAAATATATATGCATATATTTATATTTGTGTTTTATATATATATATATAACCACGCATACAATTAACACAAGGTTCACATAGAATGGAAGGGAACCCTGCTGAGACTTTATCCAAAGGAGTTTTTGGTCTATGAGGAAGAGAGGAACCTGGGATAATGGGCAGGTAAAATTACAAAATCCATTTTAATTCTAATTAGATTCTAATGACCCTGAGAGGTATGAACAAAATGTTCTAAAGGGCTTTGCATACATTTATTTATCTCATTTGGACCTTCACCAGACTTATGTTGGACCTTGGACTCTCAAAGGTTATGCCTCTAGAACCCAAACTCCAACAGTTCCAACCAACCATCAAGCTCATGAATAGCTTTAAGCATGTGCTGCATGTTGCAACAAATCCCTGTTGGCTGAGGTCCAACCTGGCTAAGTTAGTAGCCTTTGAGATGATGTATATTTGGCCTCTTCAGCTCTCAAAGAGCATCTACTAAGGCATAAAAAGGGTCATGAATTGCAATACTGGAGAGTATTAAAACTGACAAAATCTCAAATCTTTATAATGCCTAAGTAAAATCCTTCTAACAGCCCTAGGAGGAAATCAGAGCTGCTATCATTACTCTCAAACAAATAAGGCAATTGGATATCAGAGGTGTTAAATAACCTGCCCAGTCTCACTCTGACCACAGTTATTTCAACTCAGGACAACCTACTCTGATCCCAAACCCTCATCAAGCTTCTAAACAGTTAGTTAGGCCTGAGAAACAGATCAAATGGCTGTATGAAGCCACTATCTCCATTGTCTTGGGTGTCCATAATGCAGGACTTCTGTTTAACTGTTAATTAGTAGAGAATGACCCATTTAAAAAGTCAGAATCCTCTAACCTAGGGGTTTACCTCAAAAAGATATTATAAAGGAGATCCTGCAGAAGTTTCTCTCTGTAGATGATACATTTAGTTGCCATTAGACAGTAATTTGAAAAGTGATCTGAAAAGAAAAGAGGAGAGACCTATATGTAAAAAAAATTTTATAGCAGTTCTTTTTGTGATTGAAAAGAATTGGAAATTGAGTATCTAGCCATTAATTGGGGAATGATTAAACAAGTTTTACTATATAAGATGGTTTCAGAAAAACCTATGAAGACTTATATAAACTGATATACAGTTAAATAAGCAGAACCAGGAAAATATTGTACACAATAACAGCAATAATGTAATGATAATTAACAATGAAAGGCTTAGACACTCTGATCAATACAATGATTCAAGATAATTGTGAAGGATCCATGATGCTATTCATCACTGGAGAAAGAACTTATGAACTCTGAATGCAGATTGAAGTAAATTTTTTTACTTTATTTTTTCTTTGTTGTATTATTTGCAACATGCAGTCCTCTACAATATGTAACATGACTGATATGGAAATATGTTTTGTATGACTTCACATGTATTATTGATACAATGGGTAAAAAAGGGGAAGAAGGGAGTTAGATCATGAATAGGACCTATCTCACCAGAGATGAAAGCAAGGAAGGGAGGAGGAAAAGAAGGGAGGAAAAGGAGAAGGAAGGAAGGGGAAAAAGTAGGAAGGAGAGAAAAGAGGAAAAGAAAGAAGGAAGGGGGAGAAAATGTAGGAAGGAAGGAACAAAGGAAGAAGAGAGAGAGAAAAAAGAAAGGAGAGCAGAAAGAAGAGATAGAATAATGGAAGAATGGAAGAACGATGATTAAATGAGTAAGGGATGAATGAATTGTGACTATTAATCATATTGATTATGATTATGAGTAATGGATGATGTATGAATTATGAATTATAGGTAATGCCTAAATAGTTCAATGATGGACTAATAAATGAGTTTTGAATGATGGATAGATGAATGAATGGTAGTAATAATGATACATCAGTGATGAATGAATGAATTATGAATGAACAAATGATAAAGTTATTGGATATATAAATGAAGGACTAGATGGATACAGGAACAAGGTCAAATACTACATTCTGTGTTCAACCTTTCTCCAAACCTTCCTCATCCAAGTAGAAAGCCATTTTCAGAATTAAATACTATTTGACTTCACAGTGACCACATAGGTTGCTATGTTTTCAAAGTTAGCTTTCCCTTTTCTATCCCCACCACTTACTATGAAGATCCTACTTTCTTTCTCTCCTATTAATTCTCTTTGTTTTGATTAGATTTTTCAAAGTCCTAGCTCCTTTTCATAGCCTAACCAGATTATTTTCAGGAAATAGTATAATTTCAATGTTTTCATAAAGTAAGGGGCTTGGATAAGTAAAGGGAAAGGAGAGCTGTGACTTATAGAAGAAATGAATGGCTTGGAAATCAGCAGTTGTTTCAGAGAAGAAGATTAAGAAGAAAATATATCTCTTGATTTATAAGTCCTAATATTGAGATTATCTTTTATTTTTCTCTCTGGGAAATGTATGAAGTATTCAGGAAAGACTAGTGCCTCTGCTATGAGGGCTTGTAGATCCTTTTTCAGGGCTACTCATTCATCCTTGGTGTCTACCTGTCACTCAACTCTCACCTGTGGCTTGAAGAAATTTTAACATGGCAGTGACTACATCTTGGTAAAACTGTTTTGGTAGACTGGCTAAACCAAGCTGAAGGTAAAGGACAAAACTTAAACCTGTAGATGAATTAGGGAGGTGCCTACTCCAAACATGTAAAGACTTCCCCTAGCAGAAAGGGCAAATGAAGTACAATTTGTTCCAATGGCCAGGTATCTCCTTCCACAGATATCATTTGACAAAAAAATGCATATATTAAACTATGTCTTGCTTGAATCTATTTATCAGTTCTTTCTCTGGAGATGAACATATACAAATCATTCTTCAAACAATATTTCTGTTGCTGCATATTGTTCTATTGGTTCTGCTCATTTCACTCTTCATAATTTCCATGAGGGTCTTTCTATGTTTTGTTTTGGTTTTTTACCTGCTTATCATTTCATATGGGGCAATAGTATTCCATCACAATCATATGCAATACAACTTGTTTAGTCCTTCCCCAGTCAATAGGCATCCCTTTGATTTCCAGTTCTTTGCTACCAAAAAGAGCTGCTATAAATATTTTTTAGTACATACAGGTTCCTTTTCTTTTTCCCTGATCATCTTAGAAATACGTCTAATAATGATATTGCTTGGTCAAAAGTTAAAGTGGATCCTTTATAAATGCTTGTCGGCCTGAGGGTTGAAAAATGTCTTTTTTTTCTGTTCATTTTTAATTAAAGCAAATTTCTTGGAGTTACAACAACCACTTAAATGGCACAGGGAATGGAAGTTCATTCCCATTGGATGGCAGAGTTTACATAGCTTTCCTCATATCACTTCTTTGCTCAAAAATCTTCAGTGGTTCCCAATGGGTCAACTTCAAATTCATTAACATTCAATCTAAGGCCATACTACCTCTCTCTCACTAGCTCGAGGTACTCTGTCTGACTTTTTAACTTTATTTGAGGTTTTCTTGGCAAAGATCCTGGAGAGATTTGCCATTTTCTCTTCTAAATCATTTGACAAATACTAGCATTGATTCTAGAAAGGCTTCTAAGATTTTGCCCAATTGTTCATCATGTCTAAACTTGCCCAAATTAAAATTCCCTTCTCTGCCTTATGACTGTTTACCATTAGAGAATAAGTTCGGTAGGATTTAAATTAATGCCCAATACTTCAAGTATTATATTTTATAAAATTTATTATCTAACAAAATAGAACCATGTGATTAAGTTTTTATACCTCCTCAAAAAGCCTGCTCCAACAAAGCCACGACAGGAAGAGAAGAGAGTGAGAGCTGGAACTCCACAGAATTTATATCCTGTCTATGTCAGCATGTAATGACAGGAAGAGAGTTGGTGCTGGGAATTGTAGTATTTTTTAAGGGTAACAGATTCTAATTACACAATCCCCCATGGGAACCTTTGGGAGACCAGTTTCCCCAATTAATCATATAAACATAACATTGCAATAATTTCAAGATAAAAGGGAAAGAGAACAAAATCAATGATTGCTAGGCACATTGACAAAAAGCCAACTAGGGGCAGTCACCTTTGGCATTTGGTGTACATTCAAAACAAATGCATTCAACCCCATGCAATTCAATTTCACTATATCCCAAAGTTCATTCTGGATCTTTCAGTGCAGTATGAGGTTTTCACAGGCATCTCCATAGCACCTTCTCAAAGTCGTTCACTTCCTGGATTCTGGGAGATAGCAAGTTTCTTATCCTAAAATAACTCTCAAAGAAGAAAAACTTTTATAAAACCAGAATTTCATAACAATTATACAATCCCATTTAGGAGGGTGTTGACAAACACACGGATCAACTCAGGATACATTAATTTTCACTAAGAAAAAACTTTTTTACAAAACAGTAGTATAGCAGCTAATTAAAGAAAACTTTTTGGGTCTAAAACATCACCAAGAATCTAGATCATTCTGGTGAATGGGTAGAATAAGCTAAAGAGTTACAAATAGGAAAAAAAAAACATCCAGAAGCCACTAGGCTACCTGGATAATGCTCCCTTCTGGAGATCCATCCAGAGGTGCCACACCCTCTAGGAAAACCTTCTCACCTCCAGAATGAGACGGTAACAGCCAGATATGGCATGTTTTTATATGTCTTATCCATTACATTTTTATAAATGCAAAGGAGGGGATTATAATAGTGTTACAGCACTTCACTTCAGCTACTAAATGGACTCTTACCTTTTGTTACAAACAACTCAAAGGTACTTTTACAATGGTATTTTCTCCAGTCTAGTCATATAGGGAGGTACAAATAAAGACAATGTAACAGCACATATAGCTTATTGTCAAAAGACAGTACCTTAAAGTGACAGTGTAACAGAACTTAACAAACAAGATAAAATCTTAAAACAAGCAATCAGCAAATATAATATAAGAGACAGGATAGAGGCACTGAATTCAAGAGTCCTTTTTTCTAATTCTAATAGAGAGACTTCCATAAAACAATGGAGTCTGAAAAGGCTTAAAAATTTTCACCTCCAGACTCTTTAAAGTTCCTTCCCCTCCCCAGTGTCATCATCCATCTAGATTCCTTTGGTCAGACCTCTTGGATCTCCCATAGTGAGAGAGAATTCCTCACTGAGCAAAGTGTGGAGGAATTCCATATTGGATTTGTTGTAGAGACTAGGCAGACCAGAATGAAAAGGGGGTATTGGGAGATGAATTTCTCTCCTGAATCTCAGGGTTATTCAAGCTAATCCCAAGGACCAGTGCACCCAGGAACAGTAGTAAGAAAAGATACCCCAAAACTTTGAGTTGTGCAAGCTCTGTAATGCTCTCCTGGAATGGGAGATGTTTGAGATAAGCAGGAAAATGGACCACGCTTGCAATTCTACTTCCTGTCTGTAGTTCAGAAGTGTAACCTTCCTTTCTCTCCCCTGGGGGGTAAAAATGTCAAGGAACTACTTGCTTCTCCTGCCATGTGGACAGAGAGTTAAGAGGGTAGAAATGTCTCCTCAAGTAAAAGCCCTTTAGGAGGCTAATTATTGCCTAAGAGAAACACACCCAGGCTTCCAAGGCAAGCAGCGAGCAAACACTCAGGTATTGGCAATGTAAAGGAAAGAGGGATTTATACTTTCCCAGCTCCCTGGAGAGTGGCTCCAAGGACTCCCAGCTTATGTATTCTAAAAGACACAGTAATCAGCAGTAGCAGGTGGAAGTGCCAGAAAAACTCTGAAGAGAGGCCACAACAGGAGAAATGTGTTTTCTTTTCAAACTACTATACTCAGAGAGAATAAAGGGTTCTAAACCCCACTTCTGTGGTTACCATAAATGTAGGATTTATATTAATGCCCAATACTTCAAGTATTATATTTTATAAAGTTTATTATCTAAAAAAATAGAATGATGTGATTAAGTTTTTCTACCTGCTCAAAACACCTGTTCCACCAAAGCCTCAACAGGAAGAGGGAGAGAGAGAGAGAGAGAGAGAGAGAGAGAGAGAGAGAGAGAGAGAAAGAGAGAGAGAGAGAGAGAGAACTCCACAGAATGTATATCCTGTCTACATCAGCACATAATGACAGGAAGAGAGTGGGGTGCTGGGAATCATAGTTTTTTTTTAAGGTAACAGATTCTAATTACACATTTCCTTAAGGACTTATGTTCTAAATTCATAGCTGAGAGCTTAGAGTATATCAGTCCTTTAAACAAGGAAAGACAATTTTATTTTTGCATTTATATGACTAATGTTTAGCATAGAGTTTAATACATGGTAAACATGTGTATAGGGACCTGGAACAAGAGCAGACCATTTCAGCTTTCTAAAAATGGCCCCTCTCCATGGAGGGTGCTTGGGAACTGCCTCCAGGAGAATCATGACAACATATAAGGGAATTGTATGGGTAGACATCTTGGTTCCATGGTTTTGGAGGAAAAAGCGGGGTTTTGTTTTTTGTTTTGTTTTGTTTTGCTTTCCATTTGTTGTGTAGACAGAACTGTCAGCATCTTGAAAAGGTTATGAATCAGATCTAACCATTTTCTCTTTGCCTCAGTGCTCTTGGAGGAGCCTAACAAACTATGAAGGGAGTGAAGTCTATAACCTCAAGATTTCAAAGATGAAAAAACTCTTTGGAATACTGTCCTTCCAGATTTTGGGTTTGCAGCCAACATAGCATTGGCACCTTGAAGTATGAAGAAAATGACACTTCCATTGGAATTCCATTATTCCAGAGTTTAGGTTTTTTACTAATAGCATTCATTCTCCAAAAAAAACATGAAGTGACTTTTGGAAGTGAAATTAGAAACAGAATACATCAACGTATGAGGCATAGGCTTATTTAGCAGTCATCTAGACATGAGCTTGATGGGATCAATACTATGTAGGAACTGAGCTAAGTTAAGTCCAATCTTTCTCCCTCCAGTCTAAGATAGGAGTGTATCCTTGACATGTTGGAGGAAATGTTTTTATGCATCTTCTTGTTATATTTGTAATTATCCCTCTATAATAGCCAATCATTTTAAAATGGCTAAATGGAACTAGGGTTCTAGCTAATAAGCTCTGAATATGTTAATAGGGACTTGAACCAATAGCAGAGAGAAGAGTCATCCATAAACCTTTCAGCATATTCAACAACCATGTTGGATAGATGTAGTCTACCTTACCCTGGTAAGAAGAGGATTATACATATTATTCATGTAAGAATTTTTTTTCTTTTATTTGTTATTTATGTATTAACTGATATTTATCCTGTATATATTTGTACATCTTTGACTAGGGGTTTTTCCATCTTTTTAACTGTACACCAATTCTACCACAGTGCATTGCAAATAATAAGTAGGTGGTAAACATATACTACTTGATTGATTATTCATTGAGGACAAGATCTGTTTTTTATTTTGTTTTGTTTTGCTTTGCTTTGCTTTGCTTTGCTTTGCTTTGTTTTGTTTTGTTTTGTTTTGTCTCTCTGTATCCCCAGGGCTCTGCAGTGTCCTTGGGGAATAGTGAGTATTCCCTCACTGGAGGACTTCCACTAGTAGCTAGAAGGATATTATAGACGGGTCTCTTGCTCAACTCTGGTTTGAATTAGATGGTATTTGAGGTACCTTCTAATCCTGAGATTCTGATAATGAATGGTGAACCTGGGAAATATAGCTTAGTCCTTGGTCTTGCACTTTTCCAAGTCTCAGTAAACAGTGACATCTCTGGGTATGGGTCCAAGGCTAGAAGACAGTGAGAAAGCGTCTCATTTTCTCCCCAGGAGAAGTTGTTGCTATGGGAATCCACCTCCACACATATTAGCCTCATTAACTCCCAGAAAGAAGGCTGGGTATCAGAGAAGGCAGAGGCCATCCAACTTTAATGACTCAGCAACCAGCAACAGTCTAGCCAATGGAAGGTTTCTGTCTGGTTCTGTGGGAGTGAAGCTTTAGCAAGAGAGAAAGAACCCGCTGTTCTAAATTACTTCAAAGTAATTAGTCATATATTAAAGGGAGCTTATGGCCAATCCCCTCCACCCTCATCACCATCACCTGGCTGTTCTAGTAGTGTACTGTGAGAAGGGAAAAAATCCTCAGTCTCATTATCCTTGGGCTATTTTCCCACAGAGTGTCAGCACCTTTTTGAGAATCCGAGAATAAGGGATGGATGGGAAGAACAATTCTACCCCTGGAATACCTCTGAGCTTTGATAGGTGAGCTATCACCTCATATTGCCCTGAAAAATATGTCCATCTCCTTTCCTGGCCATCAGCTAACTATGCTGTGGCATTCATTCTCCCAACCAGCTTATCTATCTGCATTGTGTTTTCCCATTAGAATGTAAGCTCTTCAGAGCTCCTAGTTTGCTTATATTTGTATCCTCAGCACTTAACATGGTGCTGGGGTCATGGTAAGCATTTAGTAAATGTTGTGTCTTTCTATCTATCTGTTTGTCTGTCTACCTATCTATCTGTCTATTTAACTACCTATCCATCCATCCGTCAGTCTGTCTTCTATCTATCTATCTATCTATCTGTCTGTCTGTCTGTCTATCTATCTATCTGTCTGTCTTCTGTCTATCTATCTAGCCATCATCTAAACTAAGTACAAGAGGCAGAGAATGCCCCTACAGCACTATTTCTTGGCTTTCCAGCCTCCTGTGTTACAGAAGATTAGCAGTGGAAGAGGTATTAGAAGTCACCCAAATCCAGTCTACTCATTTTACTTATACAGTATAATCCACCTTTAGGAGCTTAGTCAAAAGGCTTGAACAGGGAATAAAAAGGAGTGGGAAGAGGGAATTGTGTGCAAGTGACTTGGCTTTTTCTGAATTCCCTGAGGTCCAAGAGAATTTCAGATTTCACCTGAGAGCTAACTATCCAAAGTGCTTGTGAATGGAAGAATTGGGAAACCAAGTCAAGTTAGACATAAAAAGGGAAGAAGAGAAAGCAAGGTGCCCTGGCAAGCAGATGGAGGCAATGACAAGGAGTCCTGAGCCAAGTCTATGAGAGCAATGCAAGCATGAAGTATGTCTAGAATGACCCTTATACTATTATTACAGTATGGGCTGAAGACATAGACTAGTGACCTTTTCTTTCTTTCTTCCTCTTGGGTATATTGATGAACCCAGACACTCTCCCCCCACCCCTCTCTCTGTCTCTCTCTGTCTCTCTCTGTCTCTCTCTGTCTCTCTCTGTCTCTCTCTGTCTCTCTCTCTCTCTCTCTCTCTCTCTCTGTCTGTCTCTCTCTCTCTCTCTCTCTGTTTCTCTGCTTCTACTCTCCTCTTCTCCCCTTTTTCTCTCCCTCCCACCACTCTCTCAATCTCTTTTTCTCTCTCTCCATTTGCCTTTCTGTATTTGTCTCTGTATGTTTCTCTTCTCCCCTCTCCCCTTTTTCCCTTCCTTCCTCCTCTATCTGTCTCTGATCCTCTCATCTTATAAATGGGATTGTTTTTAGTGTTTTCTTAGCACACATGTGATCATATAATAAAACCTAGATGACCATTCTGATCTGTGCCAGTTATGCTAGCTTGGATGCTCCTAATGAGATGGGAAATGGAAGGAGGAAAAATCTAGAAGGGAAGTAAAATCAGAGCACTGAAGTTTCACAACCTAATTTGGATGTTCCAGTGCAACTGGTTGGGGCTTTGAATTGTATATTTAACTGAGATTACAGCTCATTAGAGGGAAAAAGAAAACAATATTTATGACCAGATTTCTTCTGATCAGATAAGACACCCTCCACCCCCTTCAAGTGAAAAAAAAACATTAGAAAACATTCAAAGCCTGAGGACTTACAAAGTAGGTTTTAAAAAGAAAGCTCCATCCTTGATGGAGGAAGAAGGTGAAAGAAAACCATGCCTCCATGAATGAGAGAAGAATGGAGAGGCCACTCTCCCTTCCCACCAGCACACTGATATCTCAGTCTGCCTTTGCCCACCAGTACCTCCAGCTGTTCCAGCTTACCAGGATTTACTATCTATGAAACCAAGGGCAGGTCACATAATTTTTCTCAGTCTCAGTTTCTCAACTTTAAAAATCAAAGGAGTTGGAGTAAATGAGCTTTAAAGGAACTCTACACTTCTAAATCTATCACTCTCCACCCCAACTATGGAAAACTGAGGCCAAGTAAAGCAAAGTGACTTGTCCACCACAGTAAATCAGTGCAGAGCTGGGCCTAGGAGCCAATCCTCATGACTCCAAGTCCAGGGCTCTTTGAACTTGTCCCTCTGGGAAAAAGGAAAAAAAAGATACATATTTAGAGTCAGAAAAAAGATTCAAAACTCAGCACTGGCTGCCACTTGTTAACTCTACTAGCCTAGCAAGCCAGTTAGACTCTGAAGTCCTCAGTTTTGTTCTTAGAGATATTTAACTCTCTGTAACCCCCTTTGGACAAATTCCTTGGCAAGGACACTAGAGTGGTTTGCCATTGCCTTCTCTAGCTCATTTTATAGATGAGGAAACTGAGGCAAACAGGGTTAAGTGACTTGCCCAAGGTCATACAGCTAGTAGAGTTTCCAGATTAGATTTGAACTCATGAAAATAAGTCTTCCTCATTCCAAGCTCAGTATTCTATCCACTGTGCCTTCTAGCTGCCCATAATGCTTATTAATGACTTAAAGGGGAAGGAGTGTTTCAAAGCTACATTCAAAGCCTTCATTATGAGATGGGTCCTGAGTTTCCTTCCAGCTCTAAATGATTATCCTAAATTATTATTTGGCTAGACCTAGGTGGTGCATTGGATCAACCAGGAGCATCACAAAGACTTAAGTTCAAATCCAACCTCCGATAATTACCACTTGTGTGATCCTAACTATTGTCTGTCTCAAGGGGAATAATAATGGCACCTACCCAGGGTTGTTGTGAGGATCAAATGATATATGTATTGTTTAAAATTTTGTTTTAAGAAAAGCACAATGTTTGGTACACAGTAAGTGCTTAAATACATATCTATCCCCTTCCCATTCCCTTATTTTAAGACTTTTCTTACCTCCTCTTAAGGAAATCAGATGATTAAAGGACTATATATGCATTCTATCCATGTCCATCCCTAGAACAGAAATATGGGAAACCAAGGGCTCAATGCAAGGAGCAGGCAAAGGATATGGACAGGGTTGAATATCCATTTGTCCTTCATAGCATCCTTCTCTGTTTAAGGTGAAGTTGTCGGAGACACACACACAGGGTGGATTCATATTCTCAGTAATAGCTATAATTTAACCATTGATTTGAAGCAAATGGGTAGTTAAATACTTTCTCCCTTTGATTAGGTGATAGTAAGGACAAAGGCTTCCATGGTATCTCAGATAGAAACCCACTGACCCCAGGGCCTTGCTGAATTGCTCCAAGACATCCCAGCTGCTCCCCTCCTGCTCCACAGGTTCCAGACCGCAGAGAATGGAGCTTTCAAATCTGCTTTCCTAGGGGACTTTCACTGAATCCTCTGCAGACATTATTAATGAGCTGACAGCAGCAGATAAGGGGACAGGCTATTCTTGTAACCTTTCCCAGGGGCATTAAACCTGCAGTGCTGTCCCCAGTATTTTCTTTCCTGGGGAAGATGGCAGTTCTGAAGGGCTTGGCTGACATTAGCAGCCTGAAGATTAAGGAACAATTCTGAGATTCAGGGAAGGGATTCACACCACCTGCCTATTTGCCCTATTTCTACTCACAGTTATTTATGGCTTCTGCCTTCTAATTTTATCATTTTTTTAACCTTGAAGTTGTTTACCTGCTGGAATGGAGTCTTTCTCCATTTATTTCACAGAACTGCAGGACTGTAGAGTTAGAAGTGACCTCATGGGTCATCTGAATCAACACATACTGAAAAAAAGAGCCCACAACAGTATACCTGACAAGTACTTGATTTTTCCTCACAAATGACAATACGTCTCTCAACTCCATGTGTTTGTACCAACTGTCTACCATGCTTGGAATGTTCTTCTGACTTCTAGTTTCTCTTTAAGATTTTAAGATTCATCTCAAAGCCTATTTTTCTACTAGTAATCTTTCCTCCCCATTCACTGTATCCCCAGCACCTTACCCTCTGAGATTGTTCTCCATCTACTCTGCAAACATCTTGAAAGCACATAGTGATCTCCATATTGTCTCCTCCATTAGAACGTGAGCCTCTTGAAGGCAGGGGCTGTTGCCCCTTTTTGCGAATCTCTAGGACTCAGTACAGAACCTGGCATTGGGTAAGTATTTAATAAATGTTTGTTGACTGATTGGTCACACAGCCTTTGGGTAAAATTAAATCAATATGTGACCCATAGGGATCCTTATGTATGATTTAGTCTCTTTTTTTTCTCTGAGTTTGACACCCCTAGGAAAGGGAATAGAGAGCCAGAGTTGGAGTCAAAATGACCCAGAATCAAATCCTGCTTCTGACACATGCTGGTTGTGGGACACTGGAAAAGTTTTTTTTAAACTTTGAGAGCCCCAAGAAACTCACTAATATTATAAATTGTTGGGCATTTGCAGATTTGCACTAGTAGAAGGAGAAAAAAGAGATAGACAGACATACTGAGAGAGATAAAGGAATGAGAGGAAGAGAAACAGATAGAAAGTCAGAAGGACAAAGAGACAGAGACAGAGTTAAAGACAGATACAGAAAGAAACAGAGAAATAGAGAAAGAGGAAAGAGAAGGAAATAGAAAAAAGAGAGAAGAAAGAAAAGTAAAGAGAGAGTAAAATATATAGATGAAGAGAAAAAGATAAAGATGGAAAGAGTGAAGGAGAGAGAAAAGACGGAAGAAGAACAAGTTAGAGATATGAGATAAAGAAACAGAGAGGAAAGGAGGAAAAAAGGAGAGAGGAAAGGAGAGAAAAAGAGAGGAAACAAACAAAGAAAGGAGAGAGAAGAGAGAGAAAAAAGATGGAGAGAGAAAGATGGAGGGAGAATGAGATGGGAGACAGAGAGAGAGAAGGAAACAGAGAGGAGAAAAGGAGGAAACAGACAAAGAAAAAGAGAAAAGGAGAGGAAAGAGAAATGAGAGAAAGAAGAAGGGAGATAGAGAGGAAATAGAGAAAAGTGGAGATGGGAAACAGAGAGGAGAAGGGGGGAGAGAGAAAAGAGAAAGGAGAAAGAGGAGAGTTGGAAAAATAAAGGAGAGAAAGAGGGAGAAAGAAAGAAAGGGTAAAGAAAAGGGCAAATCATAGAACCATTACATACATGCCATATTTCATTTGAGCTTCACCACAACTTTATGAAGTAAGTGTTATTTTTTTCTCCCATTTCACAAATAAAGAAATGGAGGTTCAGAGAGGTTGGGGCTTGTCCAAGTTCGCATACTAGTGTCAATGTTAGAGACTGACTTTGAAACCATAACTTTCAGTTATGATTAGGACACCTGGTGAGTGGCTTGTTTAAGGGTCAGTCCAGCCTGGCTAGATAAAAAGGAAAATACAGGACCTATGCCCATGGAGGACATATCAAGTGGAAGCAAATGGGAGATCTAGGACTAGCACTGTCTCCCAACTCCTGGTTCAATGTGCCTTTCACTGTGGTGCACTTCCATTTCTGACCTCTGGTTTTCTGGCTATATTGTCAAGTAGATTTGGCATTTCCAGAATTCCAGAATGCCTCCATAGTATGCTTCTTTGGAGATAAATATTTTCCTTCCAGGAATTTTATACAGATGTAACTGTTAAGGCTTACTGACATTTGGGACTCAGTACTGGGCTATCAGTCCTCCCAAATAAACCACTGACCAAGTGTGTGATATTTTGAGTCCTACCTGAGTTTTTTTTCCATCACCTGGCACAATGACATAATTGTTTTGTTTTAAAGACACAAGTAAACTTACTTACTTTGTTCATATAATTAGATTCAAATATGTCAATTAAGAGTAACCAGGATTACTCAAACTACTAGAAATACATCCAGTAGCAGGCATATATGTGAGTCACACTCTCAAAATTGAAGCTTAAATGCTACAAAGGAGATGGTATATGGAAAAATGGAACCCTTTACTAGAGCCTCCTGAAAATTTCATTGTCAAAGGCTTGGGATAACCAACTTTTGGTCTAACTCAGTGGTTCCCAAACTTTTTTAGCCTACTGCCCCCTTTCCAAAAAAATATTACTTAGGGCCCCTGGAAATTAATTTTTTAAATTTTAATAGCTATTAATAGGAAAGATAAATGCACCTGTGGCCATCACCACTTCCCTGGATCGCTGCAGCACCCACCAGGGGCTGGTAGTGTCCACTTTGGGAATCACTGGTCTAACTACTCCCCCTAAAATCATAGCACTACAGACCATCAAATATCATCTTGGAATCATAGTCTGTTCAGTAATGAAATGTAAACATGTAAGCAACCTTAGAAATCAAGGAATCCAATATAGCTTCCTTCAAGGCTTATTTCTGGTGTCACCAGCTTTAGGAAACTTCCCCTTATCTTCCCAAATGTTATTGATTTCTTCTTTCTGGAATTATCTTGTATTCATTGATTTAGGCATCTGGAATCAGGAGATAAGTTGACTTAGAATCAAGTTCTGCTTCTGGCACATGTTGACTGTACTGCCCTGGGAAAGTCTTTAAACCTTTGAAAGCCTTGTTAAAACTTTGGGATCCCCAGGCAACTCTCTAAGATTATATGAGATCCAGAAATATATATGATTATTTTTAATTGTCTCTATAACATAAATTAATTAGTCATTAGAAAGAGAAAGTAATTGGGTAGTTGGTTGGATAATTGGTTAGTTGTTGTCCTTCATCTTCATAGAGGGCCAAAATTACATCATTATATTGGGATCAATGTGTAGTGTGCCTGACTGGCTGATAAGACCAATATGAACTCAGAAGACTTTACCATAGGTCAGGCACAAATAGCCCATATGAGTATTTGGAATGGAGACATCTCTAAATTTGCATATCTCATGCTTCTTTTAAACTACTGTGATTCTGCTTTGCTCATAGAGCACCAGCACCTTCTTTGTTGCAAGCATACCATGCTGGACATACCTGTGCCAGGGACTCTCCTGTCTCACAATCAATACGAAAGTTCTTAAAGAGACATTGAGGGTATCCTTCTATCACTTCTGAACTCCATGTGAGTGCTTATTTTGTGCAAGTTCTCCATAAAATAGTCTTTTAGCCAAACATATGTTTGGCCTTCAAACATGGCTAAGCCAATGGAATTGTACTCTCTGCAGTAGAGTTTGAATGCTTGGAAGTTTAGAATGAGAAGAGACCTCAGAATCTGGTACCTTATCTTGCCAAGTGATCTTCAGAATCTTTCTAAGAAAATTCTAATGGAAGCAATTCAATTTCCTAGTGTGGCACTGATAGACTGTCTGGGTTTTACAGACATATGACAATGAGGTCACCACCATGGTTCTATAGTCCTTCAGTTTTATTGGCAGTGTAATACCTCTTTCTCTCCCACACTTTCCTTCAGAGTTCCACAAACACTGAACCAACTATTTCTGGCAAGTGCATGTACCAACTTCATCATCACTGTGTGGACCTTTCAGGAAAATATACCACCAAAGTAAGTGATTTTGTCCACAGCATCAAAAATTTCCCCTATTTGATGTCACTGAGCTTCGTGTATGGGTGGTGTGGTGCTGGCTGGTGGAGAACCTCTCTTTTCTTGGTGTTCTTGTTTAGGCCAAAATTATCATAAGCAGAGAATAACGAGAGAATTGATCCTTACTTTTTCATGTCTCCATTTCAGAGGTTGCATTGAGTGCACACTCATGCATAAACAGAAAGTCACACACTAGCTCTTCCTTCACTTTAGTCTCGGCTTGCAGCCATTTCAAGTTCCAATAATTTGCCATCAGTGCTGTAGATAACCTTGATTCCATTTTCATCCTCATTGAAGATGTCTGACAACATACTGAAAACATCATGCTAAAAATCACAAGAGTAAGCACATGGTCCTGCTCCACTCCACTAAGAGCCAATTTCAGGAAAAACACCAGGAGTAGAACAGTGGTCAATATACATTCGTCTATCTGACCAAAGTTCTTAATACTGTCAGTCATGAAGGCTTGTGGAAGGTCATAGCAAAATTTGGTTGTTTGGAGAAATTCATCATAATTATATGCCAGACAGCACACTTGAGTGGATTTTGAACAATCAACGATGCTCTTGTGCTTTTCTAGAAAGAGAAAATAGTATAGTGGTTAGAGTGCTAGACTTTGAATCAGAAATACCTGTACCCAAATCTTACTTCAGATATTAGCTGAGTGACTCAGGGCATGTCACTTTGCCCATATTTACCTCAGTTTCTTCAACAGTACAATGGGTATATAGCAATAGCGCCTACCTTCCAGGATTGTTGTCAGAATCAAATTAGGTAATATTTGTAAAGTCTTAACAGTTTCTGGCATATAGTAGGCACTATATAAATGCTTATTTAATTATCTGCCCTCAAGGAAATTACAACCTAACAAGGAAAGAGAATATAGAATAGGGAATTGAAAGGGAAAGGGGTACCTCAATGAGAGAACAGTGGTAGAGAAGTCAGAGAAGTCCCAGAGTAATGCAGTAGCAGAGAAATGCAATGTTTAGAACTAAACTCCTTCTTTATATAGCAGTCATGTAATATGTCCAAGGTCATGCAGCTACTATATATGAATTATATGGACTCACAGAATTTCCAACCTACCTGTATGAGATTATTTGACATTATTCCCCAACTAAACTGGACTGTTTCTCATTCTCATCATTCTCATACCAAAATTCCATCTTATGCCTTTATTCCTGTCCCTCATGGTGTCGACCCATCTTGGTCAAGGAATTGCCTTGTGGAGACCTTCCTTCAGTAGTGAAATTATAGGTCCATTCCTGATACCTAAATACAGGGTGACTTTTAGGGCAAGGTATTTGGTGGAATCAGGAAAGGCCCTCTAAAGGAGATGGCACTTGAGCCTAGCCTTGAAGGAAACTAATCATTCTATAATATGGAGACATAAGGGACAGGTACAGAGACAGAAGATGGAATGTCACGTGTGAGAAAAAGCAAGAAGGTCAATTTGGCTGCACCACAGAGTGCATGAGTGGAGTAATTTTGAATAATCGTGGACAGATAAGTTGAGACTTCTCTGATTCTGTGAAATTCACATTCTACTAGCTGCAAAACCTTGGGCATATTATATTACCCTTTGAGCTTTAGGTTCCTCATCTCTGAAATGAGAAAACTAGACCTCATGGTCACTAAGGTCCATGGCAGCTCTGAGCTTCCTTGACTATGACTCATTTTTTTTTCATGAACTTCTCTTAAGATATTGAATATTTTCCCTTATTCCAGCATGAACTGAAACTTGTTCTTTTTGCTGACCTTATACCCCTTGGTCTTCTTGCCCTTGTCACAGTATTCTATTGTAGCTCAGTGAAATAGGAAAAATAAAGAAGCAAATTTTAAAAATTCATGACCCCCTATGCTTCCTGCTCCACGTTTAACTCTCAAAAGCAGCTGTTCTAATTCCCCAGGAGACAAGTCATAGAACCTCAGGACTAGAAAAGAATTCAGAAATCATTGAATCCAACCTGAAGAAAGAAATCTTTTTTTAATTCCATTTTTTGTCAAATATTTTTATTTTATTTGGAAACTTTTATTTAATTCATTAATTTGAAATATTTTTCCATGGTTACAAGATTCATGTTCATTCCCTCCCCAGCACCCAACCCCCTCCCATAGCCAACGCACAATTCCACTAGATTTTACATGTGCCATTGATCAAGTCCTATTTCCATATTATTGATTTTTGCACTAGGGTGATTGTTTAGAGTCTATAACCCCAATCATGTCCCCATCGACACATGTGATCAAGCAGTTGTTTTTCTTCTGTGTTTCTACTCCCACAGTTCTTCCTCTGAATGTGGAGTATTCTTTCTCATAAGTCCCTCAGAATTGTCTTGGACCATTGCATTGCTGCTAGTAAAGAAGTCCATTACATTCTATTGCACCACAGTGGATCAGTCTCTGTGTACAATGTTCTCCTGGTTCTGCTCCTTTCACTCTGCATCAATTCCTGGCGGTCATTCCAGTTCACATGGAATTCCTCCAGTTCATTATTCCTTTCAGCACAATAGTATTCCATCACCAACTGATACCACAATTTGTTCAGCCATTCCCAAATTGAAGGGCATCCCCTCATTTTCCAATTTTTTGCCACTACAAAAGAGTGTGCCTATAAATATTTTTGTACAAGTCTTTTTCCTTATGGTCTCTTTTGGGATATATGAAGAAGGAATTCTTGCTTAAACAACTGCAACAAGGTCAGTTAGTCTTAGCTGGAAGACATCTGTTAAAGAGCCCACTCATCCCCAAGGCAATTTTTTCTCCTTTGGGACAATAGGAATCATCCAGCAATTATCATAGTGTTTGGTAAAGAGTGGGTAACTTGGCTTGGCTGTAATAATTAGAAAGTTTCTACTTTCTTTAAGGCTATTTAATACACCTATTTCATCCCATCATTCCTACTTTTCTCCTCTGGAGTCAAGTAGAGCTGTAAGATTTAAATTTAGGTTTTATATTAAATACAAGACTTAAAAAGTAATATTTTGGTTGCCAATTTAAAAATATTAATGCTTAAGTCAAAATGACTTTTAGCACCTTTGTTTACAAAGAGGTGGAAAGAGTGAAAGTAGAAAAATGTAGATAAAGAGACAAATTCTAACAAGCTTACCAGCCCTTCTCCAGTAAAGTCAGGCTTAGCCCTGGAAGGGGCTTCCCCAAGTCCCTTGTCTCCACTTAGATTTCCTGGTAATCCTCAGCCATAAGTCCCAGTGGTATCTTCATCCAGAGTTCCACCAATGCAACCTCCTCCAAAGCCAAGGCAGGAATCTCAGCCACTCACCCAGCAAGCCATTGCAGGATTCAGGGGAAAAGTCTCCTCAAAGCCAAGGCAGAGATCTCAGCCACTCACTCCAAATGCCAGGAAAGGAATCTCCAGAACAAATCTCTCCAAATGCCAGGAAAGGAAAGAATCTACACCAATGATAGGCAAACTATTACCCGTGGGTCAACTCTGGCCTGGATCTGGCCCATGGGGAATAGTTTGCCCATCACTGGTCTAGACTATGCTGGTCTCTTCTTTTTATGTTCCTTTTTCATTGTCATTTCCTGTCACTTCCTTTCAAACACCACCCCCTTTTTCCCAGAAAACCAATGGCAGCCTTTCAATTTGCCTAGCACTGCCCTAGTTGGAGGGCAGTGGTCTTTGGAGGTGTGAGCTTACTCTAGTAAATTACTCATGAATTCTCTTATTTAGTGTTAAGTAGGGGTACTTAATCCTTTCTTCACAGAGCTAAATCTAATCCTTTTTCAGATGATAGCTTTTCATATCTATTGTGTCCTCCTGGAGTCTTCTCTTCAAGCTAAACATCCCCAGTTCCTTCAGTCTTCACTTCTTTGGCCTAAATCTTCCCAATTCCTTCAGCTCATCCTCATATAGTATGGTCTCCAATCTCCTAACCATCCTAATTATCCTCCTCCAGATTTTTCCAAATATCAAGGTCCTTTCTAATATGTACTGTACGGATGGGTACAATGATGGGTTGCAATGATAATTTCCAAATTTATTCCACAGAACAGAGCTGAAAGGGAAATTTGTTTAATTGAACCAGAACTCTACAGGCCCATGGCTACCATTCCAAATGACATGATCTTAAAAAGTGGACTTTGTCCCCCAGAGCATTTAAACAGCTTGAAATTTCAAGAAGGTCACTGCTTGAACTCACACAACAAAGTCCACTGAGAGTTTTCCGATGTCCCACTTCCTAGCTTGGAAGTGCTGTCTTCATAGCTCAAATTACTCTAAATTTTCCCCTCCTATGAAATTGCTTCTCTAGGGGCCTTTTAGATCTTGGCCATTTCCAATCAGATTGAATAACCTTCAGTCTTCACATCTTGGCCGCCAAAGGGTGAATTACTCTAAGTAAAGTTCAATCCATTAAGCACCACTTTATTTATATGGCAGTGACCACCCTAATTTAGCACTGAGCTTCAGTAATTCTTTCTCCAAGCTTTCAAATGGGAAAAGCTTACTTCTTAAAATAGGGCTTTGCAAAGTGGAAGACAGGCCTTTCATCTTTCCTTCCAGGAGTCAGTCCTGAAGTAACATATAAACATTTGTTTTGAGAATCAGTGATTGGAAAAGCTAATGGAAAGGATGTAGGGGATTTGGAGTTAGAGTATCTGAATTCAAATTCTGGCTCTGATAATTGTTCCCTTGGTATCATGCAAATCATTTGACCTCTCTTGACCTCATCTTCCTCATCTGTAAAATGGATAATTAAACTAAACTATTTCTAATCTTCTTTCCAGCTTTAATCCTTACAATCCTATTAACATTCTCTTCCACTTGTAAAAATAAGGTGATTACTACAAGCATAGGCTTGGGTCAGTCATTTTGCTTTTTAGATGTTTCCTCATCTGTAAAATGAGAAGGATGAGACTACATAGATTCAGAGGTTCCTTCCAACTCTGAAGCTATGATAATAGGTTGCTTCCATTCATCTCAGTTTTCTCATCTGTAATAGTAATAATAGTTAGCATTTAGATAGTGATTTACAAATATTTTGTTTGGTCTTCACAGCTAGGTACTTCACTGGTTAGGTACTGTTGTTTTCCCCATTTTAAAGATGTAGAAAGAGATTCAGAGTGACAAAAGTGATTTATTTGTCTAGAGCTTAAGTGTCTAAAGCCAAATTTGAGCTTGGCACCCTATCCATGGTACTACCAACTTGCCTCAATTGTAAAATAATATGAATTGGACATGATTATCTCTAAGGTCCCTTTCAGAGCTCATTCTATGGGTCTGTGACTTAGTTCTGTGGTCCTATAACCTAGCACCAACCATAGAACATTGTCATAGCAAACACTTGAAATGCTTGCTGGATTTCTGGTTTCATTCAACTTTGAGTGAATCACTTTTCCTCCTTGAACTTCAGTTTTGTCATCTATAAAATTATCAACATTATCAAGTGTTACTAACAGGCTTGTTTTGAGGAAGATTCTCTGTAAACCATAAAAGGACTAATTGTAAGTTTTGTAATTATTTGGATCCCTCCACAATCTATACAAATGCAAGGGGTAGGGGAATGGGAAATCTCTGACTTGTTGGGGGAATAGAGGTGCAATTGCCTTTCATTTTTCCCTATGAAAATTGGAGATGTGTTGCATAAAGACAAAGAACTGTAATAAAGTGTTGTAAGGAACCAATATATTCTCCCATATTCTGACACTTCCAGACTGGTTTCTTCTATCTTCTAAGAGTCCTAGTGGTCCATTTAGAAGGAGGAAGTCTTATCTATTGGTATTCAATCCAGGGACAAATTGAAGGAAAGGTCACCTAGGGAACCGATTGTCAGAGACAGATGTCACTTCATTGAGCTAAATCACTAACCAGAAACAAATGGGTTCCTCTCCTTCTTTCTTCTATGCTCTCTTAACAACACATTTCAACCCTGCATATTGGCAGTTAGATGGTACTATGGATGGACTTGAAGTCGAGAAGATATGAGTTTGATCACACTTCAGAGATTTACTAGTTGTATGATTCTGAGAAAAATCACTTAATTTTTCTTAGACTCAGTTTCCTCACTTGTAAAATGAGAATTGTAAGCATTGATTTCATAGGGTACGGCTCAATTGGGATAAGATTTGTGAAGTAGTTTGGAGACTCTAAAGCACTATATAAATGCTGTCTGTTATTTTTAGATACACATAGACATGGACATGTATTTTTGTTCTAGCATTTTATTGACTAGGGTCAAGAGTTCTTCCCATTTAACTACCAGAAAAAAATGTCTTGGGAACTATTGATTATTATTATTTCTACTTCCTTTGACAAATAGGGGCCTTATGATATGAGTAAAAGGGCTCAATGCACTTCCTACTGAAGATTAAAGATGCCCTATCATGGAAGGAAAATATGGGGTCAATAGGAGGGGAGAAGGTGATGCTCACTGTTCCAGGGTGGATGAGATGATTCTGGGAGATAGTGTGCTGACCTAGAAAGAATAGAACACCGGATTTGGGGCCAAAGGATCAGGGTTCAAAATCTGGCTCTCCTCCAAATTATGTGGAAAATAGAATGAGGCAGTAGATCCAAGGCTGGAGTTCGAGCCAAAGGACCTGGGATTAAATCCTCTTTCTCACTTATTATGCTTATAACACTCATTGAAGTCATTTCCCCCGCTTTGGAATTCAGTCTAATCACGTGAAAATGAGAGATTTGGACTAAGTGATTTTCAAGGTCCTTTTCAGCTTAAAATCTATAATCCTTTGGCAAGGTCTCTGGATTTCTCTATGCCTCAGTTTCCTCATATGTAAAAATGGAGGCAGGGAAGAACCTGGGTTAGATTAAGGCCAAGATATCTTCTGACTTTCAAGTGCCTTGGGGCAATTTGGTGGCAGAGAGAAGAGCAGACTGGGCTTAAATTTAGGATAACTGTGATTAGAATTCTGTCTTAGACACTTTATAGCAATGAGAATGGGTATTAATGGTTTGTACAATCTTTAAGGTTTTGTGCTCCTGCATTTAAATATATATATAAAACTTTTCTCCATTCCCTCATATTTAAAATGGGGATAATGATACTTTAACCCTTCCTTTATTGGACTGTAGAAAGATTGAAATGTCATAATGAATGTAAATTGCTTTGAAAACCATAAAGGAGTTCCCTCTAGTTCAATGGGTAAAATGCTGAGTTTAAAGTAAGAAAAAAAAACAACTTGAGTTTGAAAAATCTTTTCTCTAACACTTACTAATTGGGTGACCCTGGGCAAGTCCCATAATCTCTCTTGTCTCCATTTCTCGTCTATAAAATGGGGATAATAACAGCACCTACACTTCAGGATTGTTGTTAGGATCAAATGAAATAATTTACATAAAACACTTGGCAAACCTTCAAGCTATTACCTTTATTACAAGAAGCTTGTCAAAGGATATGGGAAATAATTAGAAAGTAACTAAATTAGGGACAGGAATAAGAACTATGCCTTTCATTTTACGGGTATGGGGAACTCCTATAAATCAAGGCTGGCACCACCTTCTCTGCAATTTACTAATCGACAAGGATTTATTAAACACACTGGTGGGGGCTCCTAAGCAACAGTACTAGAAACCTTACTGATCAATAGGGTTACTCCCCTGGAGCCCTAAAGAAGTAGGAGTAATGGGCTCTCAGCTGGATTTGGGGACATGGTATAGGAAGTGTGTTACATTTTTATGAGAGAATTGAGATTCAAAGAAGTCAGTCAACTTGTCATGGTCACATAGTGTCAGAAGGAGGATTCAAACTCAAACACTGTACTTGACTTTGAGGATGCAAAGATAGAAAAGAAATAATGCCTGCCTTCAAGTTTACATTCTCTCAAGGACTAGATTATAGGTAGACAGAGCAGCAAATGAATAATACATACAATATAAATAAAAGTAATGTAAAGTCAAATTAAAATTAAGTTAAAATTTTAAAAATACATTAACTAAAAGTTTGGGGAGTGACACATGGATTTGCAAAGGCACTGGGTAGGAAGTACACTAAAAATGAAACTTAAATGAAAGCAGGAATACCCAAAGCCATCTTTGGACGGACAAAAGTCAAAATCAAATAGAGCCTCTCTCTAATCCTGGTCCTTCTATAAGGCTCACAACCAAGGTAGGCTGAAGTGTACTGAAAGGACTATGAACCATCATCCACCCAGGCTTTGTCCTTATTGCCTTCCCCTCCTACCCCATTTCTGGCCAGATCTGAAAAGCTGGAACAATACCCATTCACCACCATGTTGTCATATATCATCCCAATCCTGCCAGGCTGTTCCAAACCATCTGTGCCTGGGAGTAAGTCCCAAGCCCTCCAGTGGACGACAAAACCCCAAACTGCTAAGACAAGCTATGCCTTGGGCTTTCTCCAAGCATGTTTTCTCCATGCCAGGGCTGAGACCAAGGGATCCAAGAACCCTTTGAGCAGAGATTTAGAACAAGAAGTCTAGTCCAACCAGTCTGTACCTGAAACCATATCCCATCTAGGAGTGTTCATCTAGCTTCTGCATACCCCCAGAGATGGGGAGCTCACTCCTCATTCTACTTTTTGACGTGTTATACTATGATAAGTGTATTTGTTCCTTTATAGTATTATAGTTAATCATTTTTTAAAAGACTCTCAGAAATCTAGACTCATAGACAGAACTGGAAGTTATCTCAGAAACCATCTAGTCCTAGGATCCTAGATCAATAGCTGGAAGGGATATTGGAGGGCATTGAATCAAACCCCCTCATTTTCTATATGAGGAAATGAAGACCCACAGAAAGGGAATGATTTGCCAAATGTCACAGAGGGAGCAAGTATTTGACCCCAAGTCCCCTGGCTGTAAATCCAACACTTATGTTCAGGAGGTCTGGCAGTTTGAGAACATTAATGGGAAAAATCTGCTGGAGACCAGCCATTCCAGACTAAAGGATTGCTCAATATTCTCACCTTTGTTCTATGAGCCTCCACCCCCAGAATCTGAGGCTTGGCACCTTCCCGGTGCTGCCAGTCAGATAGTCACCATGTGTCTGCCAAGCCTGGCATCTGGCACCCTGAGATTCCAAAGCTATGGGGCCTGTTGACATTTCTCTTAAAGGTTTTGCAAGATGTGGCAGGAATAAAGGCAGCTCTGCCTGCGGGATATGGTGGGTACCTGGCATCATCACAGTCAGCCTGTCAGCTGTCTACACAGCTGCCTCGGTGTATTCCCACATGCCAGAGCCACGTTCTCCTGGGGTGGCTACCCTGCAGCAGGCAGCCTGAGTGAGGCCCCAGAGGATGGAACGGGAAACAATTTGCTGTTAACTCCATGAGCGGCTATGGTGGAAATAAATGGCCCGTTGCCTCTGGTGCCTGCAGTTACAGGGAGCTGGGTGAAAGAAGAGTTGGATCACACGGGCCACTCTCCAGAGCTGAGGGAGCAGCTGAAACATTAAATCAATTTGGGCCATGTTAC
>NC_058130.1:742880986-742951397 GCF_016433145.1 Gracilinanus agilis | reverse complement strand
TGTGTGTGTGTGTGTGTGTGTGTGTGTGTGTGTGTGAGAGAGAGAGAGAGAGAGAGAGAGAGAGAGAGAGAGAGAGAGATGAAATAATGAATAGTAACTAATAAAATTTTATCTGGTGAGGAATCAGAAAGAGAATCTGAAGAGGCTGAGGAAAAAACACCCACCTACATACAGAGGGGAGATGTTGCTAGTTCATTTATACCTCTTTGCTCTGATCAGTCATTCTGGGTTCTTGCCCTCCCTACTCCCCAACACCTGGCCTGACAATCTCCTGCAATGTCAATGGTATTGGAAGAAAGATGAAAAGGTTGGTAGGGGAGTAACGGAGAAGAGTAGAGATCCACCAAGGCAACAGTAAGCCTTGAGGCAAAATGAGAAAAAAAAGCCACAAGACACATAATGGAAAGACCTAGAGGTCATGGCTAGTCCTGGGTAAAACTGAATTAAACTTGGATTGAGCTTGGTCCCTTCTGCACCCTATCTTAATTCTCTCTCTCTCTCTCTCTCTCTCTCTCTCTCTCTCTCTCTCTCTCTCTCTCTCTCTCTCTCTCTCCCTCCCTCTCTCCCTCCCTCCCTCCCTCTCTCCCTCTCTTTCCCTTCTTCTCTCCCTCCCTCCTTTCTTTTCCTCATCTATTGATCAAGTTAGGACTTTGGGAACTTCAAAACTTTGAAAGATCTGGTGTTCCTGTTAGTTTCAGTAACAAGACACTAGAAAAGCAGTGGCTGACAGCAATTTCTGCATTAGGAGCTTAGAGCTACACAAAGGACAAGCAAGACATACAAAGGAAAGTTGGTTTCAGAGAGAGCACCTCCTTGGGCAGAAAGCAGTTTTGACCATGAACTCTATAGAGGCACCAATGAAAAGCGAGAGAGTAATACCAATAAGGAACACCTTGTGGATTCCAAAAATAGTAAAAAGCACTCTCAGTAATCTGGAGCTGTGAGTTATTTCTTTACCATGTGTTTTCTACCTATCTTTCTAACTTTATACTGAACCGACACTCTCTAGGGAACTTATACATACGTGAGAAAAGAGTCTCACCTCCCCAAGTTTGGAAGGCTTTTGTAATAGTCCTTGCTATGCCTACAAAGCAAATAGCTTTTGTAAAAGCTAATTGAGGGGGGACATATAGATGGCTCAGTGGATTGAAATCCAGGTCCAGGGATGGAAGGTCCTGGGTTCAAATATGTCTTCAGATACTCCCTAGTTGTGTGACCCTGGGTCAGTTATTTAACCGCCAATTACCTAGTCTTTACTGCTCTTCTGACTTGTGACCAATACATAGATAGTATTGATTCTAAGATGGAAGGTAAAGGTTTAAATAAAGGATAATTAAGTCTGAATGATAATAATGTGAAGCACACCAGTGTGGACCCCTAAGTAAAAGTATTAGAAATGTCATTGACTATTAGAGTTACCCCCTAGATATCCAAGTAGGTAGTAGCAATCCATCTTTGGGGACCAAGCTCATCAATGCAAGTAAGTTTTATGGAAGTAGTCCCAGAGAGTATGCTACATCCAGATAGGAGAAATGAAATTCAAACATGTTAAATGACTTGTCCTTGACTACAAAGATAATAAGTGTCAGAAGCAGAATTCAAACCCAGATCTTCTGACCTCTGGGTCCACTATGTTATTTCCTATACCATATCATCTTTCTTTCCTTCTTTGGGGGAAATTTATTGAACTATCCTTTGAGATTTGAACATTCTCCATCAAAACTCAGTGATGATTACTGTCACCAGTATCTCTAGCCTCTTAATCTCTGGGTCTCTCATCACGAATATTTCCTTTTCTCTTGTACTAGAGTAAAGAAAAAAAACACAGAAAAGAATAATCAACAGCTATAAATCTACAATGGAGACAAGTTAAAGTGACTTTTACTAAATTACACTTTGTAAGCAGTAATACGTCCCAATAAAATAGAACTTAAGTGATAAAGAACTCTAAATTTTACATTCCCAATGAGACAGTGGAAGAGCATTTTACCATTCTCTAGCCATAAAATTTATATAAAAATAAACTCTCTTATAAACTAGCTTCATTCATTGGATCCTAGGTCTAGAAGGCCAGAAGGAATCTCAGAAGATATCTAGTCCAAAACTTTCATTTCCCAAATGAGGAAACTGAGGCCAAGAAGGTAAAATCACTTGCCCAAGTGACATAGGTAGTAATTGTCAGAGGCAGGATTTTAATATGGGGATTCTTTACTCCAGAGTCTATAAGTATTCCCAATAGTATGCCATTGGATCACTGAATTTCCATCCCCTGACTTTAACTATGAATCCCCAAGTAATGGGTCCTTTTCTCTCCTCCCTCTCGAAGATCTCTTCAGCTTCCATAAGTCCAAATATCAGCCCTTGCCTATGCCTCCCAAATCTTTAGATTTAGCCCTAATCAATCTCCTGAAATCCAGTTACACATCATAGCTGCTTGCTATCTCATTCCACATGGCTGTTTCATAGGGATCTGAAAATACTGTATGCTAAAAAAATAAAAAAAGGAATTTCCCTTTCCCATCTAAAGTACTCCCTGCTCCAAGTATCCCTATTTCTATTGAGGATATCGGCATCCTCTTACTTTTAATTTTATTTTCTATGATCTCTAGGTAGTCTCAGGTTAGTTATAGATGTTATATATGTAGTTATACATATAGTTATAGATACAGTGAAGTGGAGTCAGGAAGACCTGAGTTCAAACTCAGCCTTAAATACTTCTGAGATATGTGACCCTGGGAAAATCAATTAACTACTACCTGCCTCAGTTTCCTCAACTCTAAAATGGAGATAATTATAATGCCTACCTCCTAGACTGGTGAAGATCAAATTAAATAATATTTATAAAATCCCTGGCATGATGCCTGACATATGGTAAGGACCCTCAAAATAATACCTAGATGCTTGCATATTATCTCTCCCCATTAGATTGTGAGTTCCTATAAGGATGATATTAGAAAATAAAATGTTATTTTATTAGTTTAGAGATAAGACTTAGAGAAGCTGGCTTGAGGAAGAATTGAAGTTTCAAATAGAACTGAGAGAGTGTTAATTTCAATGACTGGCAGTTGTAACCATTGTTCTATGACAGTTTCACTCTCTGGGTGTGGCATTTTGGCAGTTGGCTTCTGGCAGTTGAGAGAACCACATGCAAGTTCTTTTCTCTCACAGGATTGGAGAAGGTAACATCTTTGCCTCTCTCTATCTCTGTCTGAGTGAAAGACTTGAAGGAGTGGAGTGTTTTCTTTTCCAACTTGGGAAACACTATTCATTCATCTGTTACTGTGCATAGATTGGTTAAACTCTGAAAAGACCAAAGACAACCTGGTCTATGGTTTGGACTCTGAGTCTGTTAAGGCTCAGAGTCCTAACCTGATTCTTGCTGAGACTCAACCAGCGAGCCTTGGCTATCTTTATTATGTAAAGGCGAAGTTAAGAATTATAGTGGCAGTTTTAGTTAGAATAGTATAAAACTTTGTTAGTTAGATCAGGGAGGATTAGTGTAGCCTGTGAACCACAGGAGAAGCAGTTCCTTGCAGAACCTGGGAGTTTATTTGGGTGGAGTTAGAATCCCTTAGAAGTAGAAATCCTTTTATATATATATATATATTTTTTTTTTTTAAGTTTAATTTTCTGCACAAGTGTCTGTTTAGCGTTCCTTGTGCCTGGCCCTGAAGGGAAGTTCATCTTTGAGCTTCACTTCACTTTACCACTGAAGATACTTTTACCAAAAGTGTCAGAATCAATTTTGAACCTTTACTTACTTCCTATGTTATTTTTACAATTTGGCGAGACACAGAGGACGAGGAATTTAGAAACTCTGATTTTAAGGGACCAACTGTCAACTTGGGTGAGTTCCTTAAGAAGAGGGGTTATATATACTTTTGTATATCCATCACTTGGTATAGTGTGGGGCAAATAGTCAATTTTTTAAACATTTATTAATATTCATTTTAACATGGTTACATGATTCATGCTCCTACTTTTCCCTTCACCCCCCACACCCCCACACCCATGGCCAATGCACATTTCCACTGGTTTTATCATGTGTCATTGATCAAAACCTATTTCCAAATTGTTGATAGTTGCATTGCTGTGGGCTTTTCGAGTCTACATCCCCAATCATGTCCACCCCCACCGATGCATTCAAGCAGTTGTTTTTCTTATATGTTTCCTCTCCTGCAGTCCTTCCTCTGAATGTGGGTAGCATTCCTTTCCATGAATCCCTCAGAGCTTTCCTGTGACATTGCATTGCTGCTGGTACAGAAGTTCATTACATTCGATTTTACCATAGTATATCAGTCTCTGTGTACAGTGTTCTTCTGGCTCTGCTCCTTTCACTCTGCATCAATTCCTGGAGGTCTTTCTAGTTCACCTGGAACTCCTCCAATTTATTATTCCTTTGAGCGCAATAGTATTCCATCACCAGCATATACCACAATTTGTTCAGCCATTCACCAATTGAAGGACATACCCTCCTTTTCCAGTTTTTTGCCACCACAAAAAGCACAGGTATAAATATTTTTGTACAGGTCTGTTTATTTATGATCTCTTTGGGGTACAAACCCAACAATGGTATGGCTGGATCAAAGGGCAGGCATTCTTTTATAGCCCTTTGAGCATAGCTCCAAATTGGCAGCCAGAATGGTTGGATCAGTTCACAACTCCGCCAGCAATGCATTAATGTCCCATTTGACTTTCCACATGTATTACTACTACCACCACCATCACCACCTCATAAGTAACCAGTTGACCATTTATATCCAATAAAGATAAGTCACAATATCTTTAAACTGTCCTCCTTTCTCTACTCATAGCCACAACAATTCAAAAACTCATCATCTCTCCCTTAAACTATTATAATGGGCTCTTAATTTTTCTTCCTATTCATACTCTCTCTTCTCTCCAACTTATCCTCCATAAAACTCTCTAACCCCACCAAAAAAAAAAATAAAAGAAAGAAATCTTTCCAAGGCACACATCATATCATCTCACTGAGGCTTAAAAACAAAAACAAAAAACTTTCAATGGCTCCTCATCAACAAAAGGATAAAATACAGAATCCTTAGCTTGATATTTATGGCCCCTTCAGCCCAATCTGGCAGCAACTAACATTTCTTTCTTTATTTTGTTCCATTTTTGTGAATTCTATATTCTAGTCAAACTGGACTACCAGTTAATCTCCAAACTCAGCAACCCACCCCTTACTTCTATGCTTTCAGATAAGATATCCCTCATTCCCAGGATGTACCACCTTTTCATTATGGCCAAGGGTAAAGACTGGAAGCAGGGAGACCATGTCTGAGATGTTCACAAAGAAGGTCTGAAGTAAAAAGTGATCATGTGAGTGGAGGAATTTTCTTTCCAAGATATAAAAGCTCTAAGGGGCCTCAGCTCAGTTGCATTTGTACCAACTTTCCCCAAGGAAAGACCTGATTATCACAAAAGATCTGCGTTAGAAAGGAACATGGAAATGCATGGAGACTTTGTACAACTAGGGCAAAAATTCTTGAACTGGATTCTATGGACCTCTGCTGTACCCAAGGAGTCCAAGAATAGATTCCAGGGTAATCTATGACCTCAGGTATTTCAAAAATTTGAGAACTATATTTCAGCATAATATATTTCATTTTGAAATCTTATGTATTTTATATTTTTATGATATTTGATATCAAAAATATATTCTGAAAATGAACTCAAAGGTTTCACCAAATTGCTGAAGGGGTCTATGACACTAAAAACAAAGATGGTATAAATGTTCCTGAGCAACAGTAAGAATGACCTGAGGATCTGAGTGAGAAAGGAGACTGCAGAATCTATATTGACAGCTCAGATTACTGGTCATTTGTTTGTAGAAAGGGCATGGCATTCATATATCTACTCAGGTCTTAAATGCTGGGCTTTTAATCTCTGCCTTACAGAACTATTCTGGGGTGGACTACAAGATTTTTGATGCATATTTTCTGTCCATCTCCATGTTAAGAGTGCATAGGATGACTGAGCCAGAAAAGTAATTTTCTGATAGAATTAGAGAAGGTTAGTGATGCTTTTGTTTTGAAGCCTAAATATATAGGATGCTACTCATTATATCATACAGACCATTAGACTGATGTTGATCTTCCAACTCTGAGCTCCAATGTGACTGAACTTGGTACCATGAGTTAGTCAAATGAACTGAACTAAAACTCAGTCTCTAGAAGGAATGAGGCAAGGATTGGAGCTTAGGAACTGAAGATTCATTCTCTAGTTAGTGAACTAAACCACTAGATACCATTCCCAGGGAAATGAACATCAGCCATTTGTTGTTGCTGTTGTCCAGTCATTTCAGTCATGTCTGACTCTTCATGAGCTCTTTTAGGTTGTCTTGCCAAAGATACTGGAGTGGTTTGCATTTCTTTTTCCAACTAATTTTACAGATGTGGAAATTGAGGCAAACATGGTTAAGTGACTTGCCCAAAACCACACAGTTAGTAAGGATACAAAGGGACGAATTTGAACTCAAGTCTTCCTGATGCCAGGTAATCATGTAATCAGTCGGCAGTCATTTATTACAGTGGTTTAGAAGAGGAGAGGAAGTAGAAGCTAGAGTAGATGGATTTTTCAAGGAATTTAGGTGAGGAGAGTTAGCAGAATGATAGGATCAAGTCAGGATCTTTTTTTGCTATTGTTTTAAAATTGTTTGTTTAACAACCTGTATGTAGACAGTAGAAAAGAAGCCAAAAGGAAGAAATTAGAGAGAGTCAAAATGACAGTGGGGAGGAGGAAGAGGAAAAGGAGCAAGAGGAGGAAGAAGAGGAGGGTGGAAAAAGAGAGCTAGCTCTACTAACAGAGGTAGCACTGCCAGACCTTAGATCATGACCTACTTCTAGCCCAAGGCACATAATCTTGAAACTCCACTTAAACAAGGAGCAAAGTTCATTGAAAACTAAGGATAATTTAATGAATATTCAGAGCAAGAGAGCAGAATGTTGGACTTTCAATCAGGAAGTTCAAATCCCACCTTTAAGACTTTTTAACTGAGTGACCCCAAGCAAATTAACAAATACTAATAGAAAACATTTATTGAGAAATTGTACAATACAATGAAAAGAGTATTTACTCCAAAGTCAAAAGATATAAGTAATTCAAATCCCACCTCTGGCATTTGCTGTCCATGCAATCACTTAATCTTAGTTTCCTCATTTATAAAATGTGTTGGGGGGAAGAGAAATTTTGCACCCGATAGTCTCAGAAGTCCCTTTGAGCACTAAATCTATGGTCCTATGCAGTGCCTACTATGTGCCAGATTCTTGCTATATATGAAGATAAATAGTGCACAGCCCCTGCTTTCAATTGCTTACCATTTATTATTGTCCACTGACTAACGAGAGAGCCTAGAGTCTTAGAGGGAAGAAATTATATCTTATTTCATCCTTATACATGATATCACACAGAAGGCAATTGAGAGGTTTACAGTGGCTATGATCAAGCTGTAATATATAGTAAATAAGGCATGTTTAAAAAGAAACAAAGTATAGGATGTCATCAGGCAAATGTGTGATTGAAGACAAATTGGAATTAGTGATGCATTAATGAATAGGACAAGTGGAGAGGCAGCCCAAGTTATTTGCTGGTGTCTCCTCAATGTCAGCAGAAAGCAAGGATTTGTGGAAGGATATAAACAAGAGTCATACCATATGAGCAGGTATGAATGGGTTGGGTTCTGCTTCACTGGAGGAAACATCCAATGAATAAAATCTACATACACACCGAATTTGACTATTTGAAAAGCACAGTGTCTTACAGAAAAAGCACAGAATAAAAAATTGACAAATTACTAAATTCTTATACACATATAATTACAGAGGTCAGCTAATATTTGAGCATGAGAAGAAGCTACAGAAAGCAAAATATATATAATGTCTCACTGGATCATCACAACTTGAAGGGGGATGCTTTTATTATCCCCATTAAAACAACTGAGGTCAAAATTTGAGTTATTTGCCTGTGGTCACGCAGATAATCAGTAAATATTTCAACTTAGGTCTTCTAAGTACCAGGCTAAAACTATCCAGTACACCATTTAGTTGCCTTCTGAAGAAAGTCCTTTCACTCAAGCATTTTTAATCTTGACATAGAAAAACGTCCCTATGTGAATCAATCCATCAACCCATATATCTAGCTAATCTTTCTTCTATTTCTCTCACTCTTCCAAGAAGTTAGAGGGGCTTTGATGACAATTTCCTCCCACTGTTAGATTCTGAAGGGAGGTAATCAGGGAAATCCCTGATCAACTTTGATGGATTTTCAGGTTGATGAGCCATTGTTTGAAATCTTACAATTTCCTAGAGAATGTGTGGTCATGACCACTGACATTTTTCTTGAAAAGATTAGCAACATCTACTGGAGCATCCCCAAGAAGAACTCATGATCAATGAAGTCAACCCTTTAAAGCTCACTGATTATGGATGAATTCTTGGATTGGACTGTTTTGTGTTCTAACCATCCTTTTTGTCCCTTGGATACTCCTGAAAATTGTCACAGCACTAATAATGAACCAACCACTCTCCTCTCTTTATTATCACAGTTATCAGTCTTTGGGTCTAGAAAATGGTTCAGAAGTAATGGTAGAATAAAAAGAGTCCTTAGACTTTACATTCCTGAATCCTTCCATGGAAAGTCAGCTGCTAGTGAGCATACTGTCAATCACATATCCTCCAGAAAGAAGAGCCATTTGGTGAAGTTGTGAGAGCTCCTAGACTTCCAGAGAGTATGGAAGTTGTTCTGGATGATATGAAGTTTCTAGAGAGTTCAGGGATCCAGCCTTTTAAAAAGAAAAGGGAATATTCTTAAGTAGTGCCAATCTTGGGGTAACCTATGTAGCAATTCCAAGTTTAGTAGTTTCAGGACTCTAAAGGGATAAAAGCAAGTTAAAATTGCCATCTTCCTAGGAAGAAAACATTATACATATGATCCCCACATGTGCAAGAGATACTAAGAACTGAGAGACAACAAAAAGTACCAAAAATACTTAGCATTATTCAAATAAAACATGCCTGAATAAAAGGGTATTTAGTGACCCCCAGGTCAATTTCTTTCAGGAAATATCAATAATCTTGGGGTAGTATCATAAAGCTGGAATAACTGAGATAAAACAGGACATACCAGAATGTCAAGGAAGCTGTTTGTTTAGTAATCCCAAGTTATTTTTCCCTCCAGAATCCAAACCACAAGGTGGCCCTGTGAGTCTTGAGAACTACAGAGGGCCTAGGAAGAAGTGAAATTCACTGGAGAAGCAACAGAATAATACCAGTTACTTACATGCTTCTTACAGTGAGTCCTCTGTAAATTTTCTCTATTTTCTGTTATGATACAGACTGTCCTATATCTGATTTGCTTTCTTACCTTAAGTGCTTGCAGAGGAACTATAGATTTCTCTATGCAAATTTGTAGAAATCTAGTCATGACTTACTTTCAAACTATATGCTGAAAATTCTAAGAGAAAATTCTTGATATGGCTTTTAAAAGTCAAGAGTAATTGATAGGTTTAGTCCTAAAACTGAAGCCAATCTGTATAAACCCAGGGCTTGTGTAACTGAGAGGACATATTATATTTCTCTTATAGGTTATATCTCTTTTCTCTGCTTCCTCCTCTTTGGCTTCACAAAGTCTCCCTTTGTGAACACTATAAGTCTTGTTTCCCACAGAAGGACCAGAACTAGAAATGGTTCTTGGCCAATGGCATTCTTTTGACTCCTTAATTCTACTTAAGCTACTTATTCCTAATTGCTCTGTGAGAACCAAAACAGTTAATGTGGTAACATGGCTTGAAAGCTCTCTTCTGTAAGAGGCCTTTTCTGGACCACCCCCCCCATGCTGCTAGTATACCTTCCTTTCTAAGGTTATCTTCATCTACTCTAAATATATACTGTATGTATCTATATATCTAAATATCCTCTCCTCTATTAGATTTTAAGTTTCTTGAGGGAAGGCAGGAGTTTTTTCAGGTTTATTTTTTTGTTGCTTACTTTTTTCATCTCCAGTAATTACCACTGTATTTAGTACAATAAGCACTTGATCAATTTTTATTAATTATCAAGTATAAAAGGTGCAGCTCCATGAATAAATAAGTAATAGACTTGCTATATTCCACTTTGGAGAGACCATAGTGGAAGTAGTATGTCCTTTTCTGGACCCCACAGTTTAGGAAGAAAATTGATAAGTTAGAGGGCATTCAGAATAGGGTAACCAGGTTGGTAAAGATCCTTGAGTTCCTTCCATTTGAGGATGTGGTCAAAGAACACATCACAAACCTTTAACCTAGAAAAGACTCAATAGGTATATTGCAGCTCCCTTAACATTTAGAAAGACTGGGCTTCTACCACTTTGGCCAGAGAACAGGGTTAGGAGAAATGAGTTGTCTGTCCTTCACTTTGAAGAGGATCAATGGCATCATACAGGTGATGTCTTGACTCAAATGTGAATTGAATTTCAGTGAGGCAGAGTTGCACAAAGTTATCAGCTTCACTCTCTCTTCCAGAGCCAATGAATCCCAGTGGTAAGACAAAAGTTAGCATGACTGGAGATTGCCCAGGATGCAATGTATGACCTTGATATCTTCAATGTCTTCCCAAGCTCCAAGTGCTCCAAAGTTCCTGCTTCAGTCTTGTTCATGGGCCTTGGAAGAAATGGTCTTATCCATCCATTCCATTGGGAGAAGTCTTCACATACCCGAGATAGGGCTTCATAAGCTACCCACTCTGAGTCACTAATGGGTTTGAGGCCTGTAGGTTACCCTAAACCTGGTTTAGGATACCTGCTGAGACAATTTTACATGAGTGTGGTCTATGTGCATGCTATAGCTTCTTGGAGCCACAAGTGAAAGTTGAGTGAGAGGTAGACACCAAAGGTGGTTGAACATCCCTAAAAATCAAGCCTGTATACCAGAGGTGCTAGTTCTCTCAAAGTTCCCCACATACCACCAGGAGAAATGAGTAGGGGTTCCTATGAAGCAAACTTAGTCTTGCTATCAGGAAAACCTTTCTAACAATTATGGCTTTCCCAAAGTATAATGAGCTGCCTTGGGAAGGAGTGAATTACTCTCTGTTTGGGGGTAGAGGTCTTTCCTAAAGAGTGAGTCATTATATATCATATTATATGTAATAGAAGGGAGTACAAAATGCGCTTGATGACCTTTGAATTCCTTCTGACTCTGAGAGGCTGGGACTCACTGAGATAAAATTTGAATTTGTGATTTCTTATCTTACCTCAAAATATGCCTGTTCATTTGTCTTGAATAGCTAAAGCTACTACGACCTCTTGCTGGTTATTTCCTGAGTCTGGTTGGGATCTTATACACATGTTGTTCTCAGTCATTTGCAAAAAGCAATGATGATAATGATACTGCTGCTGATTGTACAGTGCAGGAACTGTTCTGTTCCAAATTATCCTTCTATGCAGTCTCATCTGGATACTGGAAAGCTAGGTCACCCTTGATTAGATAGGGAGCTACCTGCTTTCTTGAATGTTGTATTGGGGATCATGCAGAAATCAGTATCACAGATTTTTGGTCTGACAGTTTTGGCATCCTGAGCATTGTATTCAGTCCTGGCCATGGGTTCATTTTATGTAAGACACTGCTAAACTGGAGATGTGCTGAAAGAGAGTAAGGAGCATAATGAAATGTCTTGGATCCATGTAATGTTAAGGTCTGATGACAAACCTGAGAATGTGTATCCTGAAGAAGAGAAAATATACAGAGAGGATATATTAGCTACCTTCAAGTATACAAAGTACAAAAGAGGATAGACTTGTTCTGCATAGCCCCAGAGGGCAAAAGTCAGAATAGTATTTGAAAGTTTCAAAGAGGCAAATTTAGGGTTCAAGTAAGGAAAAACTTATAGATGTTTGTTGTTCAGTAGTTTTTCAGACACTTCCTGGCTATGAGACCTTGGCAAGTCATTTAATCCAAATTGCCTATTCCTTACTGATACTTAGTTTTGATTCTAAGACAGAAGGTAAGGGTTAAAAAAATCTTTCCTTTCAGGCCCAACTCCTCCATGGTTCAATTCCTCCATGAAGGCTCTTCTTGACCCATCCCACTCCCCAGGTGAAACTAATCTTAGTCCTCAAATTCCTAATGATGCTGTACCCAGAGCTCTCCATGGTACTTAATTTAACTCTTGTACTATAGGTATTTGAGCACATTCTCTTTCTTCCTTTATAGAATTACAGAATCTAAGAGCTGGAAGGGGCCTCAGAGACCATTTAGTTTAACCTGTAACTGAACAGGACTCACTTTTACAATGCACCTGAAAAATGGCCATCTGGCCTTTGCTTGAAAATCTCTATTGATAGAAGAACTCACAGACTTACCAGATAATCTGTTCCACTTTTACAAAATTCTAAACGTTAGCACTAACATTAGGGACAGATAGGTAGTGCAGTAGATAGAATGCCATACCTAAGTCAAGAAGTCTCATCTTCTTAAATTCAAATCTGGTCTCAGATACTTACAAGTTATGTGACCCCGGGCAAGTCATTTAACCCTTTTTATCTCAGTTTCCCCTTCTATAAAATGAGCTGGAGAAGGAAATGGCAATCTAGCTGTGTGACACTAGACAAATCACTTAACCCTTTTGCCTCAGTTTCCTCTCCTGTAAAATAAGCTGGAGAAAGAAATCAAACTAGTTGTGTGATACTGGATAAGCCACTTAAAACTGTTTGCCTCAGTTTCTTCATCTGTCAAATAAACTGGAGAAGGAATTGGTAAACCACCTCAGTATTTTGGCCAAGAAAACCTCAAAAGATTTCATAAAGTGATGGGCATACTGAAAGACATCTCAATTCCACTCTACCTACTGTGCTATCTAGCTGCCCCTGGAAAGGATTTTTGATAGACGGGGATAGGGCAAATTGAAAAGACAATTATAGGAATAGAGATGACATGAGTAAAACAAAAATGTAGAACAAGAATGAGTGCCAGAAGGGACATCTAAGTGACACAGCAGATATGGTGCTAGATATGAAGGCAGGAAGACCTGAGTTCAAATCCAGCCTCAGACACTTACTAGCTGTGTGATCCTGAGTAAGTCAAAACCCTATTTGCCAAAAAGAAAGTGTCAATAAGTCATCCAGTTTGGATAGAACTTAAAACATTTGAGGCTACCATACCATTTTCAAGCTAGAGAAATTTCAACTCCCTAATGCTGCCAAGATAAAGATTATTTATTATTTTTATTTATTATTCCTATTGACTCCCAGAGGAGCATAGGGCCGCAACCATCTCACGCCAATGGACTCTGTTCTGGGCAACTTCCACCAACTGGGCATATCTTTACCAGGTCTGTTTTGGCCTTCTGATTTTTCTCCTCTCTGGTGGGTTCCATATTTTTTTTCCATAGCGTCCTGACTGATGGGATACTGAATTGTTCTTTCCCAGAGTCTAGTATTGGAGATCTTTTCAAGCCATCTGATGTTCAAGATTTGACATAGGCCTGGAGTTTGTTGGCTTTTGCAAGCATGCGTCATGGACTCTGTTGGAGAGCAATCTTCCAGACTAGGCGATCGTTGGTTTTGTTGGTTTAATGAGGTTGCAGTTTCTATAGCAAGTGAGATTTTTACGGGGTGTGGTTGCTAGCCTCGCACCCAACCCTCCTCCTTTTTCAGCCAGGCTTGGGACCATCCTTGGCGGAGTTGGAAGATAAAGATACAACCACTCTATTGGACATTTAAAACCTTTCACCATCTGGATTCAACCTGTATTTCCAGATTGATTTCACATTAATTCCCCTCAGATACTTTTGGGTTCCAACAAAACTCTCTCCTACCTGATCTTCCCTTTACATTATAAGGCATCTCCCATCTCTGTACCCTAGCACAAGTTATGTCCCCAAGCTGGACTGCTCTCCATACTCTTTTCCTCTCTAGTAATCCTCCCTTCAAGGTTCAGCTCAAGGACTCAACTCACTGGAGGCTTTTCCTGCCCCATGGCTTGCCATTGCCCTACCCTTCAAAAAAGACTTTTGAATTTTATTGTGTATACATCGTATTGACTTAGCTGTGTGCATGTTGTTTCCTTTTGGAGAACTTAACATGTTTGAGGACAGGAACTGTTTGGTGTTTGTATAACTAGTACTGAGAATACTACCTTGTTCTTAATAAAACTTATTGAATGAATAAAAGATCTATATAGAAAACAGAATAAGACTGAGTACAAAGTGGAAAAGGTACTATTAGAAACATGAAGAATATTGAAAAATCATTTAATCTGAGAAGATTAAACCCAGAAGGATTCAGAGAGGATGCAGCATCCAAGCTGGGCCTTAAAGAAAGGAATTTGAAGAGGGAGATGAGGAGAAGTGAGGGAGGGGACATTTTATTGGAAATAAGGAATAGTAAGCAAGAGTGTAGAGAAGGAAAAAGACAAAAGGGCAAAGAGCCAGCCTGTCTAGTCAGAGTTTAGAATACTTGCAAAAGGATGGTGTGAGAAAAATACTCGTTCCTTTCTTTATGGGCAGCTAACTGGTGCAGTAGATAATAGCATCTACCTCCCAAAGATGTTATAAGGATCAAATGAGATAATAATTATAAAGTATTTATTAAGTGCCTACTCTTGCCAGGTGCTGTGATAAATGTTTTACAAATATTACCACATTTTATCCTCACAAAACCTGAGAAGTAATTCATTTATCATGATTCCCACTTTATAGTTGTAAAAACTGAGACAGAGTTGTTTACTTTCCCAGGGTCACACAGCTTGTAAGCATCTGGGGCAGAATTTGAATTCAGGTCTTATTGATTCCAGATCTAATCCCCTATTCACTTTCCTCTAGATATCTAGAAGGGTCTTAAATGTCAGAATTAAGATTTTTTTTCCTACTTATATTCTTTTCAAAGAGAGATGAAAGAAAGTCATGACCATCTGCATTTTCCTTGTTCCAACCAATTCAATTCAAATTCAAACTTTATAGCAAGGCTACAATATGCCAACAATTGTCTTAGGTGATAAGCATATGAAGACCCCAAATGAGATGGTTCCTGCCATTTGGAATCTCATATATGGCTTTTTATGTGTATGGGGGTGGAGAGAAGAATGAGACATGTAGAATGATAAATAAACACAAGAAACAGAGAAAGTCATTTCAGTAAGATCACTAACAATGGGAAAAATCAGGAAGGGACTCTTGAAGAAGGTGGCACTTGAGCTGAGCCTTGGAGGGAATTGGGGGGGGAGGTTCTAAGGGGTAGAGTGGTAGAGATAAGGAGAACCATAGTTTCCAAGGCATGGAGGGTAATGTGGGGTGGGGAGGGAGAGACAAGTGCAAAGAGAAGCAAGAGAGAGGATTCTCAGCACAGTAAATGGACCACTTAAACTGGAATGTAGAAGACACAAAGAGGAAGAAATGATCAATCAGATCAGGCAAGTCAGATTGTAAAAGGCTTTTAAGTACTAAGCATTTGTATTTTATCCTAATGACAATGGGGATCCATCAGAGCTTCTTGAATGGAGAAATATTGGGGCTGTAGGAATATCCATTTGGCTGTTGTATGGAAAATACATTGGAGGGTCAAGATGAGAGAGGCACCAAGGCCAGTGTGAGGCAGGAGTGATATTGCAGTAGCCTTGTCTAGGGGTGGAGGGCAGCTAGGGGGCACAGTGAATAGAGTATTGAATCTAGAGTCAGGAAGATTCTAGTTCAAGACTAAGTTCAAATCTGGCTTCAGGAACTAAATAGCTGTGTGGCCCTGGGCCAGTCACTTAACCCTGTCTGCCTCAGTTTCCTCATCTGTAAAATGAGCTAGAGAAGGAAATGGCAAGCCCCTCTAGTATCTTTGCCAAGAAAACCCCAAATGAAGAGTTGAACATGACAGAAACAACTGGACAACAGCAACAACAAGGTAATGGATAATTACAGACTAAACTAGCAATAGAGGCTAAGAAGAGAGAAAGAGTCATAAATGACAGAGCCCTTTGACAGAACACCATAGCAGCTTAATAAATGTGGATTGATTAATTGATTGGAACATACCTCCCTTGATTTATCCTTTTGGGACTGAAGCACTGATAATGTTAAATGTAATCTTCAAGGTGAATATGTGAGGCTTGTAGGCCCTACTTTCTCTCATTAGCCAGTAATGAGGAAAAACTGTAGGAGGGCTCTGTCATCGTCCAGGGAAATTTAATTTGGAAAAAATTTTCTGATTCATTGATTAAGATCTAGGCACTTTTCCTTGAACCTTTTTCTCATTAGCTTTCTTATCTCTAAAAATGCAGCAAGAAAAGGGATCCCTCTGATGGCAAAAACCATGGTGCAAGTGGGAAATGATGATTATGAAAGGCCCCATCCACAAATGCCCGGCATTGTGTAGCTGCCTTGTGATACCAGTCAAATGGCTCAAAGGCAGGCTGGGTATGTGTAAAGCAATAAAGCTGTATTGGTTCAAATCCCCTGCTACATTAAACAACCTGTTACAATCACAGCAGGAACCATGGATTACGTGCCAAGCAATCACAGTCCTATTTTAATTTTCATCTTCTCAGCCGGCATGTGGTTCTTCCCTCTTTAGCATGAGGGACACATCCTCCTCCTCCTCCTCCTCCCTCCTTGCTGTAGCATCTCTAGGCCCACTCAAAAGAGACTTGGCCTCTTCATTCTGATTAGGCTGGTCCTCCTGATGAGAGGGGAGCTGAGGCTGCTTCTGAGATGAGAAGATGGAAATTTATGTTTACAAAATATGAGCATACATGTGGGAGGTCAATGAAAGAAAGCTAGAATCTACTCAGAGATGGGCTGATAATACTTTATATACTCACTGCTGACTCCTCTGGAGTCAGGGAATCAGGACTCGAATCTTGCCTCTGATTCTTAATACCTGTATGATCTGTAAATCATTTAACCCCCTCGGACCTTAGTTTCCCATCTATAAAGTGAGTGTATTAAACTAGATGGTCTCCTTTCCTTACTTGGGTGGCCCAGTGGATAAATTATATGGCTTGGATTCAGGAAGACCTGAGTTTGAATCTAACCTTAGACACTTACCAGCTGTAGACCCTGGACAAGTCTTTTAACCTCTGTTTGGCTCTCTGTCTATACGGAGGTCAGAAGAAGCAATACAACGATGTTCTTCAGGTCTTTCTGAAGAACTCTGGAATTGACTGTAAGACACAGGAGACAATGGCATGAGACCATCCTACATGGTGCCCAAAGAAGGTGCTGGGCTCCATGAGCTAAGCAGAATTGCAGAAGTTCAAAAGAAATGTAAGATGCACAAATTTTGAGACATCTCCATCCCAAATGTCCACATAGGCTATTTGTACCCAGCCTATGGTAGAGCTTCAGAACTCATATTAATCTGATAAGCTACAGTCAAACACACTGCACATTGACCCCACCATATTGATGTTATTCCAGTCCTCTCCAAGTACAAAGGGCAATAACCAACCTGTTTCATCAACTGCAAAATGAGGATAATTAACAGTACCTACCTTCAAGTGTTGCTTTAGAACCAAATCAGATAATATTTGTAAAGCACTTACCACTGTGCCTGGCACATAGTGAGCATTATATAAATAAATGCCTTTCCTGTCCCATTCCAGTTCAAGATTTGTGATGCCAAGATCTTAAGATCTATGTAACCTTGGACAAGTTACTTAAATCCTTAACTTCCTAAAGTCTAAGATTCCTCATTATAAAATAAAAGAGTAGACGGGACTCAATGGTCTATAGCAGTGATTCCCAAAGTGGGTGCTATCGCCCCCTGGTGGGTGCTGCAGCAATCCAGGGGAGCAGTGATGGCTACAGGTGCATTTATCTTTCCTATTAATTGCTATTAAAATTTTTAAAAAATTAATTTCCGGGGGGCTGAGTAATATTTTTTCTGGAAAGGGGCCGGTAGGCCAAAAAAGTTTGGGAACCACTGATCTATAGGATCTCTTCTAAATGTAGACCTCAAAAGGCTATTGATTTCAACCCAATCATTTTACAAATGGAGAAACTAAGGCTCAGACAAGTTATTTCAGTCAGGATCATTGATTCGGAGCCAGAAGGATCTCACAGGTCACCTGGTATCACCTTCTCATTCTACAAATGAGAAAACAGTCAAAAAGACTTTAAATTACTTTTTCTCCATCTGGAAACTAGTGAGTGTTTGAGACAAAATTTGAAACAAAGTTTCCTGACTCCAAATCTGTATTCATTCTTCTATACCATAAAGAGATCTATAGTTAAAAAGGATTTGACAGGCAGCACTATAGTCTAAGCTGCTTCCATTTCATGTGAGGAAACTGAGACAGACAGAGGTTGTGACCTGCCCAGAGACACACCATTAGTCTTAAGCAGAATTTGAACCTGTCTTCCTGACTCCAAGTTCAGTGCTTTTAAAGAAAGATCACAGGAAGAGAACCATAACATCCCCCACTCCCCCACCCAAGGTATCAGAGATTAAGGTTGTCCAGAGAATTTGGGAGGATTTTGGGGGGAATTCTGGAGTTCTATTTAGCCTCCCTTAAATCTGAGATGTTCTGCAGCTGAACTATATGCCCTTGCTTGATGGCAGAGGCTTTGATTTCTGATTTCTGCCTGCCTCTCTCTGTGGCCTGGAAAACCAGGAGGAAAAGCTATAAGAAATGAGCTAGCAATGGTCCCAGGGTGCTGGTTTCAAATCTCAGCTCAGTCAACAAACATTCATTAAGTGCCTGCTACTATACTCATTCTACCTTCCAATCTGGCCTCAGACACTTCACCTCTATTTGCCTCAGTTTCCACATCTTAAATGAGGATAAAAATAGCACCTCTCTTCCAAGGAGGATTAAACACAGTTCTATTTGTAAGTGCTTAGCACACTGTTTGGCAGTCCTGTCCCTATGGTTCTGTGAATCTCCTAGAGAAATATGAGTTATTATTATTTTTTTATTTATCTGACAAATATTTTTGATACACACCTTGGAATAATGGGTAATAAACTGACCTTTGAATCATTAAAACCTGAGTTTGAATCCTTTTTTCTGATACGTTTGGGCTATGTAATACTAGACCAATCACTTAACCTCCGATGTCCCTAGATACCTTTCTAATAATACTTTTTTTTTGTTGGACATTTGTTTCCATTTATTTATTTATTTAAATATAATTTTAGTTTTAAAAATATTTTTCCATGGTTCCATGATTCATGTTCTCTCCTTCTCTTCTTCCCTCCCCCCTCCCAGAGTTGACAACCAATTCCATTGGGTTGTACATGTATTAGCCCTCAAAACCCATTTCCATATCTACTAATATACATTAAAGCATAAATGACACTCTTTATTGGAAGAGAGATTTTCCTCATCGGGAGTTCCCTACATCAATAACAATAAAGGGGCAGTCCAAACCCCCCCCCCTCACCAAATATTGATTGCCTATAAGAATACACAGGCTAGTTGACAGACACAGAATGGTAACTGGTAGATCAAACATGGAAAGTATATTCCTGAATCCAGATAGAGTAGCTGATGGCCTATGTAATGTGATTTGACATTAGCCACAAGGAACTTCAACATGCCTCCCTCACCTACTTGCCTGAAATGAGTCCTTAGTTAATAGCTCTGAATTCCTGTCTCCATAGAAGCTCCTAATTAAAAAGGCAGAATTTGCATGGACATCAATTCCTGAGGACCCATTAATAGGGATTTGTGTTTAACAGATCCTCCTGCTGTCACCTAACATAGATCAGGACCTTTGAGGGGATAGGACAGGGCCAATACTTTTGTCTGATTAGGAAGAAAAGGAAATCTGATAGACCTTGTAGCAGGTCTCCAATGGCTGATGGAACAGGGGGAATGGAGTAAGCATTTTCTGTCTCTCTTAAGTGACAGGCATGATGCTGAGAACTACAAATATCTCAGTGATCCTCACGAAAAATCCTGTGTGGTAGGATTTTATTTTATTTTATTTCATTATTTTATTCATTTTTTTATTTTAAATTTTGAATTATTTTAAATCTATTTTACCTATTTTATAGTCAAAGAAACTGAGGCAGACAGGTTAGTAACTAGCTCAGGGTCACAAAATTCATGTCTGAGGCTGAATTTGAACTCAGATCTTCTCCGACTCCAGGTCCCATGCTCTATTGACTATGCCACCTAGCTGATCACAGAGCAGGTAGCTCTAAGAACTCCAGGGTCTGCTCTGGAGGAAAGGCAAGCATTAAAAGGGGAAATGGATGTCAACTCTGGGAGAGGGGAGGGAAGAAGAGAGGGAGAGAACATGAATTATAGAATCATGGAAAAAATATTCTAAATAAATAAAATTTAAATGAAATAAAATAAAAGGGGAAATGGAGCATGGGGCAGGTGTTCAAAATTTTGATGAGTGTGTCTGGGTTTCCCTCTTCTCTAGGTTATCAGTCTCAGTACTGGGAATGCAATAGAAGGAACCTCATATCTAGCTCAGAGTTCTAGGCCAGATACCTGAAGACAGAGATGCTTTTTTATTTTTATTTTTTAGTCATTTTTCTCTTCATATCACAGCAACCAATAGAGGTCCTTGCATGCAGTAGGTGATTGTTAAGTGTCTGTTGAATTGATTTGAGACCTACTCAGGGCAATTTGGAGGTTCAATGATTAGAATGTTGGTCCTTGAGTCAGGAAGACCCATCTTCCTGTGTTCACATCTGGCCACAGATCCTTACTAGCTGTGGGACCCCAGGTAAGTCACTGAAATTCTGCCTCAGTTTCCTCAATTGTAAAATGGAGATAATAAAAGCACCTACCTTAAAAGGCTGTTTTGAGGATCAAATGAGGTTAATTTGTAAAGCATTTTGAAAACCTTTAAGATTTAAATCATTAAATCTTTAAGCCATATAAATGCAAGCTATTAATGCTAGCTATTATCTCCCCAGTTCTCACTAGCATTGAGAAGCCTGGTCTTTACAGGACTAATAAATACTACTCCTCTTGTAATCCTTAGGGCCTGGAATTCCTATTACTATTGCTGCTGAGCTCCAACCAATATGTTCCCCATTGATTATCAACTATACTTCATCTTTTACAAAAGATATTTACTAAAGGAGGCATAGCAGAGTCTGTTGCTTCAAAAACAACCCATATACACAGAACAGGAGACATACTCTTCCCTTGCACACACAAGGTCTCTCGGGAGAATAAATTCAACATAAAATCCATAGATAATGAAACTAATAAAAGAGAAAATATGACACAAAGTGGGTACCTCATAGGTCCTGGTTACTGGATTTCTTTATCTACTTTTGTAGATTTCTCAGGAAATTCTCCTTAAGTGAAACACTCCATTAAATTTCAAGGGTTGATATATCCATTGAATCTAAAGCCCAAACTCCTCTCTGGCATGTGATGTTTTATTTCCTGAAGCTGTTGCCATACTCTAGTAGTTCTGGTTGCTGGTAAGATTTTGATCATGGGATCTTCAAAGCTTAGTCGGGGGGGGGGGGGAAGAAGAGAGGGAAGAAAAGACATATAGAAAATGAGAGAGGGAGGGAAGGAAGGAAGAAAAGAGAGAGGGAAGGAAGGAGAGAGAGAGAGAGAAAGAGAGAGACAGAGAGAGAGAAAGACATCTTCCCTTGAAATTTCCTCTCAGAAACATGGCTGGAGTCATTCACCTTGAACCTGATATGCCACTGAACATTGAAATTCTGAACTAATTTGCTAATTTAAACATAGACCCATCATTATGCCTGATCCTTTTGATCAATCACAAGCTACTTTCTAGGCAGCAGTCATCTATCTGTCTATATCCTAAGATCAAAGCTCTATATGCCTCTCAAATTGATTAAAGACTTGTGACCAGCTAGTTTATAGAATTGATTGAATCAATCAGGCTGAGTCTTCCAAGATTGCATTAATTGGAGTGGGAGAGAAGCCCCTACCCTTTATAAACTTTTACAACAGCAACATGAAATGTAAGCAAAGAGGATTCTATTATTGACTTCAAGAAACCAGACATTGTCCCATCCAATTATTTCTGCTAGGGGAATATAGACCAAGTTAAAGTGAAGAATCACAAGCCTTGTTATTAGTTATAGAAGTTTTTCTGTCTCTTCTCTCACTTCTCCCACTTTAGGGTATAATGGTAATCTTATTTGACCCTCAGATTAATCTTTAATTAAGATTTCCATTTTGAAGTTCTTACTCATTATTTTCTATGTTCCCTGCCTCTGACTTTAATAATAATGATGGCAAAAAGTGTCCAACACAAGTAATTATGTGAGAAAGATAATGTCCCCAATGGAGAAGGAGATATGACTACAAGGATGCCTTATCTCTGACACTGAGGATAAATTCAAGGATTTGTCTCTATCCCTCAGGACTAAATTGAATGTGATTTTTTTATTTATTGATAATTTGGTAATCCAAGAGAGGTAGTATGATATAGTAAGTAGAACACTAGTTTTAGAGCTAAGCAGACCTGTGTTCAAGTCGTGCCTCTGGTATCTGCTGTCACACTTCATTTTATTGTACTTCCTTTTATAGCACTTTGAAGACAGTGATTTTTTTTTAATAAATTGAAAGTTTGTGGCAATTTTGCATTAAGCAAGTGTTTCGGCACCATTCTTCCAACAGCCTGTGCTCACATCATGTCTCTGTGTCATCTTTTAGCAATGCCTACAATATTTCAAACTTGTTAATTATTATTATGTTATGGTGATCTATGGTCAGTGATCTTTGTTTGGGGTACTGCAAACCATGCCCATGGAAGATGGCAAACAATAAATATTGTGTGTTCCAACTGCTCCACCAACTGGCTGTTCCCAATCTCTCTCCCTCTCTTCCGACCTCCCCACGAAATTGAAATTAAGCCAGTTAATAACCCTACAGTGACCTCCAAGTGTTCAAGTGAAAGGAAGTGTCAGTCAATGCAGCAAACTTCATTGTCTTATTTTAAGAAATTGTAGCCAAGCCAACCTTCAGCAACCAATCAGTCAGCAGCCATCAACATCAAGGCAAGGTCCTCCACCAGCAAAAAGATTATGAATCTCAGATGATGGTTGGCATATTTTGGAAATATTTTTAATTAAGGTATGTAAATTATTTTTGACATAATACTACACACAACAGACTACATTAGAATATAAATATAACTTTTATATGTACTGGGAAACCAAAAAATGCATATGACTTGTTGATCATGATATTCATTTTATTGCAATGGTCTGGAACCAAACCTTCAGTACCTCCAAGGTATTCCTGCACCAACTGAATGACTTAGGGCAAGTCATGTAAATTCTTAGTGCTCCAGGAAAACCTCTCAAATTGCATTAGTAGAGTAGTAGGAAGGAAATAAGCATTTATTAAGTGCCTACTGTGTACCAAGAACTTTGTTAAGTGCTTTACAAGTATTATTTCATTTGATTCTTACAACAATCCCTTGAGGTAAGTGCTGTTATCTTAATTTTATTCATTATTATCTTCATTTTATAGCTGAAGAAACTGAATAGTCAAAGGTTAATTGACTTGCCCAGGGTTGAACAGCTAGTAATGTCTGAAGCTAGATTTGAAATTAAGTCTTTCTGACTATAGACTCAGCCCTCTTTCTACTGTGCTACCTAGCAAAAGAGTTTATATATGTGTATACATTAGACATATATATATATATATATTTATGTGTGTATTGTTGTTCAATCATTTCAGTTGCATCCAATTCTTCATGACCTCATTTGATATTTTTCTTGGCAAAGATATTAGAATGGTTTGCTATTTCTTTCTCTGGCTGATTTTACAAATGAGAAAACTGAGGCAAACAAGACTTGCCCAGGGTCATGCAGCTAGTATCTGAGTCTGGATTTGAACTCATGAAGATGAGTCTTCTTGACTTGACTCCAGACCTGGTGCTCCTTCCACTGAGCCACCTAGCATCCCTCATGTATAGTTTACTTTGTATATATTTGTTTGCATATTGTCTCTTTAAGAGCAGGGATCTTCTTCTTGTATCTACAATGCATAGCATATTGCCTGGCACATAGTGGGTGCTTAATAAACATTTATTGACTTCTTGAAGTCCCATAGTTAATTACTAAGAAAATTTGACCTAGAATATATCTGGATTCCCAGGACTCTTTCCATCATACTTCTGTTATCTAGTAGATAGTATTGTTAAAGAAAAAACATCCTTAGAAATTATCTGGGGTCCATAGGTTCTTAAAGTGGACTCCACAGAGTTGTGAAAGATTTCAGGTGGTATGTGATAGAGCAGTTAGGTAACTCAGTAGAGAGAGCGTCAAGGAAGTTCTGAATTAAAATCTGGATTCAGACACTTCCTAGCTTTGTGATCCTGGACACATTAGCCCCGCTTGTCTCAGTTTCTTCATCTGTATAATAAACTGAAGAAGGAAATGGACAGGTCACTCCAGTACCTTTGCCAACAAACAAACAGACAAAACAAATGGGGTCACAAAGAGACAGAGTAGATTGAAAATGATTTAACAAATGTAATGAGAAAGATGAATTTTCCCTCACGGATGGGGGGAAATAAAGCTGAAATTTAGCTTTTCCTTCAATTCTTTAAAAATGTTATTCTGAGAAATTCTCATTTAAACAAAGGAGCTTGGGACCCCAAAACAATAAGAACTGCTGATCTAGTGCAGCACCCCCCATTTTACAGGTGAGAAGTGACTAGTATAAAGTCACAGAATTGGCAAGCAGTAAAACTAGGTTTCAAATTCAGGTCTTTGGACTTTAAATTCAGTTTTTCTTTCTACCTGTGCCACAGTGTCATCCTATGTAAACCTGGATGTTTAGGGCTTTCTCTGGAACATCAAGTATTTTTGGGGGGGAAAACAGTATTTGATTCAATTCAGCAGACATTTAAGTACCTATGTTGACATGGGCTTTACTTTAAGCATTGAGAATCCCAAGCAATCAACCAATCAATACTCCTTACAATACATCCTTTCTCCAGAGGGGAGGTAGGTGGCTCAGTGGATAAAGCACTGGGCTTGAAGTCAGGAAGATTTATCCTTCTGAGTTTAAATCTGATCTCAGACATTACCTGTGTGACTCTGGACAAATCATTTAGCCATGTTGCCTGCCCTCAGTTTCCATATCTGCCAAATGAGTTGAAGAAAGAAATGGCAAACCACTCCAGTATCTTTACCAAAATAATTCCAAATGTGATCACAGAGTCAGATATGACTAAAAACAACTATATAACAACCAGACAACTGAAAGAGATGAGCAGGATCTAAGTCTGGAGCCAAGCTGGGGAGGGTCTCAAATACCAAGCAGCCCATTTTTCTACTCATCACACTGACTTTTAGCATATTAATATGATATAATATTTAAAATGAATTATTTGGGGGGCAGCTGGGTAGCTCAGTGGATTGAGAGCCAGACCTAGAGATGGGAGGTCCTAGGTTCAAATCCAGCCTCAGACACTTCCCAGCTTTGTGACCCTGGGCAAGTCACTTCCCAGCTGTGTGACCCTGGGCAAGTCACTTGACCCCCATTGCCTACCCTTACCACTCTTCCACCTATAAGTCAATACACAGAAGTTAAGAGTTTAAAAATAAAAAAATAAATAAAATTAATTATTTGGAAAGGAGAGAGGTCTCTGTTTATAGATCATAGGAAGTAGAGTAAGGAAACCTCTTGGAGATTACCTTGTCCATCCATTTCCCTTACTTTATAGCAAGGGAAACTTAGGCTCATAGAAGTTGAGTGATTTACCCAAAGTCACCAAGTAATGAAGCAGAGCCAGGCTCTGAGCCCAAGTCTCTAATACCAGAATTAATGTTCTTCTTCTTTTTCTAATTACTTCTGATCTACAAGAATTGATACAAAGCGAAATAAGCAGAACCAGGAGAACATTGTACACTGTAACAGCAATATTGTACGATGCTCAACTGTGAGAGATTTAGCTACTCTCAGCAATACAAGGATACAGGACAATTCTCAAGGATTTCTGACAGGGAAGGCTATCCACCTCCAGAGAAAAGAACTGTTGGGGACAGAATGCAGATCAAAGCATACCATTTTTTGTATCTGTTTATGTTTGGCTTTATTTGAAGGTTTGGGTTTTATATGAGCATTCTCTTACAGCAATAACCAATGTGGAGGAGTGTTTTGTTTTATAAAACATGTATAACCCAGATCAAATTGCATACCATCTCTGATGTAGAAGGGAGAAAGAAGAGAGGGAGGGAGACAATTTGTATCTTATTTTGGAAAAACATATGATGAAATTGTCTTTACATGTAATTGGAAAAATCAAATACCTTTGAATAATGGGGGAAACCTTACCTTTAATTGATAGCTTTGGGGTTTTTTACATCACCAAAATTCATCCTGGTATCCTCCTCTCTGAGAGCCATCCCATATAACAAAAAAAATTCATTTGTCTTTTTTTAGGGGGCATACTGCCTCTACTAGCTTTTGCCAGCTCTGGAACATTTGCAGTCAAGGTTTGGGGCATTCTAATCCAAGTTCTATTTTGCATTTCCCCTCATGCCTGCTGGGGTGAGTTTTCACAAGGCTGGTAGGTGTCTGGCAGTAATAAACAATGACGTTCCCTGCTACCAGAGCAGGGCCTGAGATATCTTTATCTCTGTGAAACTCTGCCCTGCAGTAATCATACATACTGTCTCCCCTGGAAACAGGAAATTAAAGAGTGAAGACTCTTACTAATACCTGAAATATATAATCAGCTTGCCTCTAGATAATGCTTGCAACATGCTCCCTTACTTCTCTCTGCTGTATTTTAATCTCTGCAAAGCCAGCCAGAACAAGGTCAGGAGGCTGAAAAATTGTAAGTACTTCTGATGGCCTTGGAAGGCCAGTTCAACAGTTGGCCACTGGGCTAGTAGATCTCAGTTGTAATTGTCATAAACAATACACATTCCAATGGAGAGGAAAACAGTGGTTGTGCTTCTTAAAGCAGTGGGTTGAGGGTTGACTTCAGAATCAAATTTGAATCTTATCGCCCCACACTTACTAACTGTGTGGTCCTGGGGAATTCATTTCATCTCTGAGAACTTGTTTCCTCAATTATAAATTAGGAAATAACACTATTTGTAGTGCTTGGCATCATTGATGAAATGATAGACCATAGGTTCAAGTCATGCCTCGGACATATACAAGCAGTGTGACCCAGAGCAAGTCTCAGATACTCTCTGAATATTTTCCCTCATCCATTATATGAAGGCAGGAATAGCATCCACATTATGGGAGATGTTGTGAGGATGAAATAAGGTAAGGAAGTGAAAGGGCTCTGAAAACCTTGAAGTTTTGTCTCAAAGGGAGATGTTGATGCCGATTATTAACCATCTGGCTGCCTATTTGTATCAAAGGACCTTAATCACATCACTTACTCAATACCTTGGTATCAATCCATCAATCCAATCAATCCATCATCTTCCTAGCTGTCTGTCTTTCTACCTACTTATCTATCTCATTTGTCTTTCTGTCATCTAATCATTTTATCATCTACAGGTCTACCTATCTGTCACCTACCCTTCTTTATTTATCTACATGCCTATATCTATATCTTTATCTATCAGGAGAACCAATTCTCAGGTATCTCCATGACATGTTCTATGACCATAATCCTCATCTTCCTTCCTTAGAACTTTGGACACTGCCTCTGGCTCCCTGGGTTCTGATAAGTGAGATTTTGCCTTATCTTTTACCATGACCAACACCTCTATATCAAATCTGCATGCCATGATATGGTGGATGTCCTTATACCATCCTTTTATGTATTATTTTTTTCCATTTGAATATAAATTCTTTGAGGATGACTATCTTACTTGTTTGTATTTGCATGCCCAGTATTTAGCACAGTGCCTGGTGCATGGTAAATGCTTAATTTCATTATCTATCTATCTATCTTTCAGCTATTAAACAAAATCTATATTTCTACCTATCAAGGGCATCAAGGTGGTACCAAGGATAGAGCATTAGTTTTGGAGTCAGGAAGACCTGAGTTCAAAACTGGCCTCAGACACTTACTATCTCTGTGACCTAGGCAAGTCACTTACCTCTGTATGCCTCAGTTTTCTCATCTGTCAAATGATCTGAAGAAGGAAATAGAAAACTATCCCAGTGCTTTTGCCATGGAAACTCCAAGTGGGATCGCAAAGAGTCAGACATGACTGAAATGACCTATCCATCATCTATCAATCCATCATCTACCTAGCAGTCTGTCTTTCTACCTGCTTATCTATCTTATTTGCCTTTCTATCATCTAATCAATCTATCATCTACATATCTACCTATCTGTCACCTGCCTTTCTTTATCTATCTACATGTCTGTATAAATTAATGTCTACTCATCTATCTATCATCTATCAATCCATCATCTACCTGTCTATCAATGTACCTATCTATGTTATCTGTCTATTACCTACTTGTCTAACTTTCTATCTATCCACATGTCCATCTGCCTATCCAACTATCAATCGACCTTCCTAACTTTTCTATCTACTATCTGTCATCTACCCATTTTTCTTTCTCTTTATCTAAACATGTAACTCCCTTCCTTAATAAGCACTTGTTGCTCCCTATTTCTTCTAGCATAAACGAAACTCTTCCATTTGGCATTTAAAATTGTTCATAATTTGGGTTCCACCTACATTTCTAGGTTTATTGCATATCTCTCTCCTTGGCATACTTTCCTTTCTACTCAAGCTCTCCTACTTGCTATTTCCCATATAAAACATTCCTCCTTCTATGTTCATGTCTCAGCTAAGTACACCAAGTCTAAAATATTGCTCTTCCTCATCTCCACCTCTTAAAGTCCCTCATTTCATTCAAAACTTAGCACTCTAGGCTCTGAGATGAGAGCTTTCCTGATTCCTCCCCTAAACAATTGCCCCTCTTTACCTTGAATTTCTTTGTATATATTTTCTGTTTATTCATAAGTACTTCACAATGTAGTAATCACAGCTGACATTTATATTGTATTTTAAGGCTATAAAACACTTTAGACTCATCATTTCATATGATCTTATACATTTCATATTATCTCACATTTTGTGCTAGGGGAGAAGGAAAGGGATAAATATGACACAAATCCTATTATTTTGTATTTTATGATCTAATAGGGAAAAGATACAGAATATGGCATACTGTAGGGACTCTTAACCATTGAGTAACTGGACATGGGTTCAAATCCTACCTCTGATTTTATTACCTATGTGACCTCCTGGTCAAGTCATTTAACCATTCTTTACCTCAGTTTTCCCATCTGTAAAATGAGTGGTTTGATTAGCGGGCTTCTGAGGTCCCATCTAGCCTTGGCTCCATGGTCCTATGAAACAGACAAGTACATATGGTACAAAGGAATTCAACTCGACAGCCTTTTTTTAAAACCTTACCTTCTGTCTTAAAATCAACATTGTGTAATGGTTCCATGGCAGAAGAGTGGTAAGAGCTAGGCAATGAAGGTTAAGTAGCTTCTCCAGGGTCATACAGTTTAGTAGAATCTAAGGTCATATTTGAACCCAGGACCTCCCTTTTGTAGGTCTGGCTTTCAATCCACAGGGCCACCTAACTGCCCCCAGCTCAATAATTTGTTTAAAGTTTCTGCTGCCTACAAGACTGAGCACAATGTGCATGGAGCTCTAAAGACGAAAAAGACCCAGTACCCAAACTTGCATTCTTCTGAGCTCTATAACACACAAAAAAACTTAAGACATCTAAAGAGATTTTAAGGAAGGAGAGACCATTAGCAGGCTGGGGTGCTGTGGGAAAGAAATCTGGGTTGACTTCAAAGAGGAGGTAGCCCTTAAGCTGAGCAAGTACCAAGGGAAATTTAAAGAAAGGCTCAAATACTTTAGCTTGGAGGTGGGAGGTTGAGAAAGGTTAGGCTTCGTGACCTGGGAGTTGAGCTTTTAAATAATGGAGATGGTGGAGAAAGGGAGTGATTCTAAGCATTAGAAAAAGTGTAAGCAAAGACAGGGAGGTGGGAAATTATAAGACCAAAAGAGAGGATGGCAAGTCACCTAATTAGACTGGAATGTAGAATTCACAAAGAGAACTTAGTTAGCCCACTCAAGCTCATAAAGAGTTCACTGTTATTGAGAGGAAGACTTCTTTGCACCTTCTTTCCATTACCTCTAGTTCTGCCTTCTGGGACCAAGCAGAGAAGTCAAATTCCTTTTAGCCTTGACAGCTCATTAAATACTTAAAGACAGACATCATGCCCCCTCTAATTATTCTTTCCTAAGAGCTAACTATTCCCTGTTCCCAAGATAATAGCAAGGCGGGTGAATGAAAGTGATCCCTTTATCCAAATTTCTGCCTTTCTTAAATAGCACAGAAGACAGTATTTTTCCTCACTAAAATGAATAGTCATTGTAATCAATTTCTGCCAAAATGAAGCTATTCACCTTTCCCTAATTCCAATTTCAAGGCTGTCTTGATGAGAGGATCTTCCATGAAATCTGAGGATCACAGAGTGGAAGCCAGAAAGAATTTAGGCACCTTTTTTTTTCTTTTGCTCCCTCAGATTTTAATTCACAACATTCTCATTTTTAGTTATAAAAGAATCTTAGTGGTTTAGTTGAGAGACATCAAACTCATGCAAATGCATGTCCCTTATGGGTTTGAAAACTCCCCAAAGGCACCTTTTTTGAATGCCTTAAAATGTAGGGGATCCAGAACAAAGGATATGTCTATCCCACCAAATTCTGCCTTGGTCAGTTCACATCTAGAGGGCTAGGTTCAGTTCTGGACAACACATTTCATCAATGAGTTGAAGTGCATCCAGATAAGGATCACCAGAATGGTCCATGACATACGAGAATGATTTTTGAAGGAAGTGAGAATGTTTAACCTCAAGAACAAAAGCCATGGAGTATAACATAATAGCTGTCTTCAAGTATTTGAAGGGCTGTTACTTGGAAAAAGAAAAAATTATTCTTCCTGGTCTAAGAGAATAGAATTAAGGGCAAAGAATGGAAGTAACAGAAAGACAAATTTAGGCTTAATGGAAGGAAAAACTTGCAAAGAATTAGAGCTGTTCAAAGTATAACTGGACAGTGGGGTGGCACAGTGGATAGAGCCCTTGCTCATTTTCCTGAATACAAATCTGGCCTCAGCTGTGTGGCCTTACTAATTGTATGAATGTAGGCAAGTCACTTAAACTTGTTTGAATCAATTCCTCAATTCAAAATGAGCTATCAAAGGAAATGGCAAACGACTGCAACCCCAAATGGGATCTTGAAAGTCAAGCATAACCGAAATGATTGAACCACTGAATTATCAAAAGTGGAAAGTGTTGATGTAGTGAGCTGTGGTCTTCAAACAAAAGTTGGATGACCAATTGTTGGGTGTAGAGAGGAATCTTGTTAATGGCCTCTAAAATCCCTTCTAAGATTCTATTATTTGGTCCAATGCCTTGTTTTGCAGATGAGAAGACTGAGTCCCAAAGAGGTGGAGATATTTGTCCAAGGCTAAACAGGAAACAAAAGAAACAAAACCTGACCCCCAGACCTCAAGAATGTAAAATGAGTGTTCTTTTCACTACATCCCACACCTCTTTGAGTGGTGGGAACTGATATTTGTTTCCAAATCATCTATAAGGGATAGGCAGTATGTCTTTTTTCCCCAAAAAACATGAGATTGACTTAATCCTATTCTCCCCCAAATATCTCCAGTATACAAAAGACATGAAGAACACACATTACATAGTCCTTTCTTTCCACAATCCAAAAAAAAAAAAACCCTTCTATCTGATAACCCCTCAAATACCTTCCAGACTGAAAACTAAAGTCCAAAGCTGTACTACATTTTGATAAAGGTTTGCACTGCTCAAAGATTTCTTTCAGTGTTTTATCAGTTGAATTTCAAAGCAGCCCTGTGAATGCTTTCTCCATTTTACAGATTAGGAAACTGTGGCTTAAAGAATTGCTCAAGGTTACATAGCTAGTAAAAGAGAGACCAAGACACTGAAATTAGTCCTGAGACCTAGAATCTCTGTCAGAGTTGGAAAGAATTTGAGATTATCTGGTCTATCCTCATTGTTTTATCAATGAGAAAACTGAGACCCAGGAAAAAGAAATGATTTTCTAAAGACCACACAAGCATATGGAAAATTAATATGATCCTCTATCTTTTGATTCCCAGGAAAAGGTGTTTCATGTCAGTTTTCTCTGTCCTTGACTCTAAATATAGTTTTCATAGAACTTCCTAATCAAGTGATTGGATGATTTTTCTTTCATTATCACAAAAAGAAAAAAATAATCAAAGAAGAATATTTTTGTGGTGGATCAATTCATTCCTCCCTACTTCAGTTCTTACTTCATGACTCAGCTGCAAAACTGCAAAGTCATGGTACCTCAAAGTTTGAAGAGACCTATCTTAAACCAAACCCATACCTATACAGTGAGCCCCTCTACAATATTCCTGGAAAGAGGCAGTCCAATCTCTGCTTAAAGACTTGAACTGATGATGGGGATATGATTGGGGATGTAAACTCTCAACGATCACCCTAGTGCAAATAGCAATAATATGGAAATAGGTCTTGATCAATGACACATGTAAAACCCAGTGGAATTGCTCATTGGTTAAAGGAGGGGGATGGGAGGAGGAGAGGGAAAGAACGTGAATCATGTAACCATGGGAGAATATTCTAAATTAATGAATTAAATAAAATTTAAAAATTAAAATTAAAAATTAAAAAAAGACTTGAATGCATAGGACTCAATGCAACTGCATTCCAATCTTGAACAACCTTAAAGGGAGCCACATTTTTCTTTTTTTCAACTTCACATTACTGTTCTTCAAAGGCAGCATGGTTTAGTGGCTAGAACACAGGACTTTGAGATTGAAAAACTCAAGTTCATATCCCACACCTAAGACATTTATTATCTGGGTGGCCTTGGGCAAATCACTTAACCTCTCTACATCTCTACATCAAATGCTTTTTGTGGAAATCTGCCAAATTTCATCTCTGCAAGTTTAAGTGATCAATTAATCACATTTCAACATCTGCCAAATGAGGTTAGATTCACTGGTCACTAAAGTCCCTACCACTTCTAGATCTATGCTCATATGAACTTGTCAAATCCTTCTTCTCCATGACACATCCTCAAATACCTGAAGACAGTTATTATGAATAGTCTTAAGTTTTCTTCAGGCTAAATATCCCCAGTTCCCTTTTTTTTAAAATAATACATTCCAGTACTACACTCTCCACTAAGCTTTTTCAGATTAAACCAACCCAGGTAGATCTCCTTTCTCTAAATGCCCAGAACTTCCAATCAATTTAATTGCACTTTGCTTTCTGTGAATTCTGGGTATGTTCAAAAGAATCCAGGTTTCTATTGTATCCAATCAGCTGTCAGTATGAAGAAAGAGGCTTGAAGACAACTCACAAGACTTTGGGGAAAATCCCTAAGAAGATCAGGAATAGGGTTTGGGGCAAGAGGAAAAGGAGCAATGTATAGAGAATTGGAAGTGGAGTCAAGAATATTTGGGCTTAAATCTGGCTCTAGTTATTGACTTTTGGGTGACCTTGGACAAGGCATTTAATTTCTATCTCAGTTTTTTTTTTAAAAACCCTCACCTTCCATCTTAGAATCAATACTGTGTATTGGTTCTAAGGCAGAAGAGTGGTAAGGGCTAGGCAATGGGGGTCAAGTGACTTGCCCAGGGTCACACAGCTAGGAAGTGTCTGAGGCCAGATTTGAACCTAGGACCTGCCGTCTCTGGACCTGGCTCTCAATCCATTTTCTTAATGGAGCATCTGCGTAGCAAAGATGATAGAGCTCTAGACCTAAAGTCAGGAAGATAGGTTCAAATCTGGTCTTAGACATTTTCTAGCTATGTGACCCTGAACAAGTCATTTAACTTGTATCTATTATAGTTTTCTCAAGTGTAAAATGGGGATAATAACAGCACTTACCTTTGAGGATGGTTGTGAAGATCTAATGAGTAAATAATTGCAAAGCACTTAGCACAGTGCCTGCTACATAGTAAGTGTTATGTAAGTGTTAGATATTATTATTATTATTATTATTATTGATAGCATCTACCTCCTAGGAATTTTGTAAGGATAAGGATTTTTCATATGCTTTGCAAGCCTTAAAACACCATATAAATGCCATCTATATGCCTCTACACCTATTATCTTAACAATCTAAATCTGCCAAACATAGGCAGAATAAAGAAGGATTCATCCCTCCCTTATCCAAAGCTCCTGAATTATGATTCCCCCAAAGTGTGGTGAATGATTTCCATAACAGCATTTGCAAATGATATGGCACACCTTGGGAACATGGGCAGCTAAAGGAGAATATTCTATAAAATGAAAGGCATCTTCACACCCCTTCCCCAGGCTGTCCCAGCATAACTCTTGGGGCTGCTTTGCCCCAGGAGGAAGATGTCTGGGAGACCATAGAGGGCATGTACTCATGCAGTGTTCATTCCAGACACCTATCAGCTAATGGAAGAGAGACTCAGCCAACAACTCTAAGAACAGTCCCTCTCATTGAGCTAAAAAGAATTCAATTAAACTAACAGGCCCTTCCAGAAGACAGGGTATTATCAGCCCATTATGCAATTACCTTCTCTCAATTAGGCAACCAAAATGAAAACATGATTAACAGGCATAACTGTAGCTGGCTCGACTGTAAGTATGGACTTAAAGCAGAAGACAGGATGAGAAAATGAGAGAATCATTTACCCTTAATTCTATCCCTTAAGCTCCAGTGTAGATATCTCCAACATGCATAGAGAATCTCCCTTGCATTTCCCCCCCAACCCTGATTCACATCCACACTCTACTGTGAGATCTAAAAACACTCTAACTTGGTAAAGACTTCTCTCCCTTTGACATCTATGGGCAGACTCTCAAGGCTGAAAGGAATTTGGAAAGGCACCACCACCCTCCACTCCACTGTATCTTGAAAAAGTGCCCCCTCCCTCTACACAGTGCCTGGCCTTCCAGATTTTGCTTGAAGAGAGGGGGAAGCCCACTCCCTACTCTGTAGATGAATAAATGACAAAACAGTTATTAAGTGTTTGTGATAGCAAGTCAAGTCAACAAACATTTATTAAGCACTTATTATGTGCCAGGCACTATACTAAGTGCTGAGGATACAAATAGAAGAAGAAAAAAAGGCAGTCCTGTCCTCGACATGCTAAAACTCTAATACTTGCTGCCAGGGATAGTAAGAAAAAAGCCAATAAGCCCATGACCTCAAGTAAGAGGAAAATTTCCAGATAGAACTTATATTTTAATAGAGGGAGATAACATATAAAGAGGAATAGTGGTCAGGAAGGAATATTTTGGCTTGGGGAGTCACTGGAGCGGTGAGAAGAACCGTAGGGTAGCTGATTGAAAAGTCTTTTCTGGTCATTATGGCAATACTAATTGCATTATGATTCCAGATCTGCAAAGTAGGTGAGAGAAGGAAAAGGAAGAGAAGGGGCTCTGGGGCAGATGGCAAAGTCTAATAATTTGCAAAATACAGCAGAAGGCAGAATAGGTTCACACACACACACACACACACACACACACACACACACACACACACACACATACACACTGACTAGAATAAAAGTTGTGAGTTTCAGCTCATTCCACTACTGGAGAACTTGGGTAATTTGGAGGATTTTCCTTAAACTAAAATATGATTGCCCAGCTGCAAATGATTCCTTATTCTATCATGCATTCTTTCTTCATCCTCTGTTCCTTGTCCTTGCTTCCACCTTTTGTCAAGCCTCTAAAATATAAATTGGTTAATGAAGGGTTTGTTTATGTATTGTCTCAAAATCATTCCCTCTTTTTCTTCCTTCTTTTGGTTTGTTTTGATTTGTTATGTTGTTTTTGTTGTTGTTGTTTGCCATTAGATTTTCGTTCTCAGGAGCTTTGGAACTTTGGGACTTTGGAATCACTAGCAATGTTTTCTAGGTTCATTCTAGTGGTATCATTTGTCCCCACATGAATCACCAGGAAAGAGTTATTGTTTTCATGTCTTAAGAAGAATGGGAGGATCTCTGTAATACTCCCAAATAGATACCTCAGGGATGACTATGAGATCCATTGTTTCTGACAGGTTCACATACCCATACATATATGTATGTATATGTACATATACATACACACAAGAAATATCCTTCTGTAAAAAGTCACCAGCCACCAGCCTTTCACTTCAGTCTTTTATCTTTAGTGGTAGAGAATGAGCTGTAGAAACTTGTCTCTAGAGGTCAATGCAAAATTCCCCTTGTCTTCCATCCTTGTAAGAAGTGGGATCCCTGGTCATGTATCATTCATGTTCATTGCTATTATGGCGAATTCTTGAAGTGAACTGTCATAGCAAACTGCCTATCAGCTGATTAATAATGTCTGCCCCACACACACCCACTCACCCATACTCAGGAGCTCCTGAGAAAGGATTTACCTATTTATAGCATCACCTTACCTTTCCTTGTTAATACTATTTTATGATGCCTTTGATTTTCAGTTAGCAGATGGACCTGTCCAAGTTCCAATTAATGTAAAAATTATTTTTTTACTTAGCAGGCATTTATCAAGCACCTACTATGTGCCAGGAATACTAGCTGTGAGACTCTCCTTTGTCTGCCTCAGTTTCCGCCTATGTAAAATGGGGATAATAATAGCATCTATCTCCCAGGGTTGTGATGAAGAGAAAATGAGATAATAATTATAAGGCTTAAAGTGGTAACACTTTAATATTTAATACTTTTAATATTGACTAAAAAATTTTCCCTAGAAGTCACCCTCTCTGTGGTATTAGCAATACATTCTTCTCTCTGCCCCCAACACATACAAATAATCCTTTCTGACTTTCCTGTGAGGTCTATGCTACCCTCCACCCCCCACTCTAATATCTACAGTAACTACTCCCCCCAAACAAATATGCTCAGTAAGCTATCTGAGTCCTCTGACATACAGAAGAGACCTCTAGGTCAAACTATGTGAAGAAAGAGAAATACCTTTGCCTCTCTAATTCCCAGTTTCCTTATCAGCAAAATGAAAGAATTGGAAAAGATGGTCTCCAGAGACCTTTCTAGTTCTCATTACTATGATTCTATGGTCTTAAATGTTCATCCCTCTTTCCTGAACTCCTTTACAGGCTCCTTCTCTGACATATAGACTTCCCCCAACATGTGCAGAACCTCTTCCCTCACACATACACATCTGCATACAATATACAAAAAACACTCTTTGATGTAGACTAGCCTTTCCTTCAATATATGTGGACAACTTTAGGACTTTGAGGATAGAGTTTTCTTCTCTGATCAGACTACACAGTGAATTACAGGGATTGAGAACATTATAGTGAAGATTTAAAAGATCATCCCCTGACATTCATTTTTAAGTGATGCATAATTAAGCAAGGAAGAAGAGACAATAGGTACAAGATGTCTTTCTTGTCAGTTATATTTGTGTATAGCAGAGCTCCAATGGAGAAGCATCACTGTTTCAAAGGCTAGAGGAACAGATGACTTCAATGCAAGGGTTCAAATGAATAGGAATGATTTTTTCACATAAAAAGTACACGTTTTTTACTCATTCATGAGATCACAGAGAATGTTCTAGTCCAGTCTCTCATTTTATATACATCGATACATCATTCTAGAGATGCGCACATTGCCTCCTTTACAGATGAGCTCCACAGAGGTCAGGTACCTGACTCAAGCTCAAACAGAAAGGCAGTGGCAGAATCAGGGTAAGAACCCAGATTTTTTGGCTTCAAATCCAGTGGTGTTTCCACAGTTCTTTCACTTGGTCTGCAATCATAGTTAAATTCATCAATAATGGAGGTTAGGGGGAAATGGTTAGTTTGTCTGTGGCCAGATTTCCCCTCTACAGAGTCAGAGTACATACCCAATTTGTTTGTTTCTTTTTCTTAGTGCCCATCTCGTAATGAGCCATTTAGATGATCCATTTCCAGATGGCCAAAATACAATTGCAAGACATCAGTGAAAATGAACCAGCCCAGCCAATCCTCATGAATGGATTCATGTGTGGGGCTCTTGTCCTTCTGGACATAGTCTTTACTTAAAACATCAAATCGATATCTTTATAAAACAAGTAATAGCTTTAGAATCATTCAGTGTATCTTTCATTATTTCAAAGGTGCACTTGACACTCTTTCCTCCAATTGGTGCAGATCACATCTAGGCATAAGTATCTCTATGTTCTGTGATGGCCAGAAACACACAACACAAAAACAAAGACGTTAACTTGTGGGTGACCAGCTTCCTGGGAATGAGCCATCTCTTGGAGCTCCAAGAGGCTAGTCCTTGGGGGATTAATAGCAAACCTACCAGGACAAGGACCACGGTCAGTGCCAGGCTGAAGAGGGTCCCATGGAGGCCACTGGATTTATGCTCTGAACCAGAGTCACCACCCCACCACAGTGATCTACTGGAAGACTTAGTACTGATTAAAAACTGAGTGGGCAGCTAAGTAGCCCAGTGGACTCAGAGCCAGGGCCAGAAACTAGAGTTGTTGGGTTCAGGTCTGACCTCAGAAACTTCCTAGCTGTGTAAACTTGGGCAAGTCACTTAACCCCTATTGCCTAGTCCATATAGAAGACAGTAGTAATTCTAAGATGGAAGATAAGGCATTTTGTTTGTTTGTTTTTTTTAAGCTGGACATATTGGCATGATTACTTAGGAAGAGTTTTCTTTTTTCCTGAAAGATAAAGGGAATATGATATTTGTGATATTTTAATGACCCCTATATGGTAACTTAAGAAAAATAGGTTGCAGGAGGGAAAAAGAAGCCTGAGGCTTTCTTTATAAATAAACCAATCCATTTCAGTTAAAAATGTGAATTTAAAGAAATATGAATTCATAAAATGCTCAAGTTTACCCAAAATTACATGCATAGGAATTTAATCTCTAATGAGCAGTAAGTAGCAGCAAAAACTTAAATATGATAAAAGACTTTATCAACAATAAATACAAAAGATATTTTTAGAGCAAAGAGTGAAGAAGGATTTCTCAAAGATAATAAAAGGCATCCTAATTTGCACAGAATCAGGCACAGCTCTACAAAATGGACACAGTTAATCTCTACTATACAATACAACCATTAGGATGAAATGCCTATTTGCAAATCACATCTGTTTTAAAAATGTGCTTAATTGGGATTGTTCATTCTTTTCTTGGCAGTTCATGTGTTCAGGAAAATCCAGAGGGGAGTGTGGAATTGGGTTTGTGTGGCTGCTGCATGTTTAAGCTTCCCCTCTTTGACTCTCTAATAATGGTTAATTTTTCCCAGTTCAATGAAGCTTTTGAGGACCTCATCTATTTGTATTTTCTCCTCAAGGAAATTCTGTGTGAAGGTGTTAGATTCCCATTCAGCCTCCTAAGCCTCCACCTTCAACCTCACCTGGAGGGCTATTATACTGCAGCTTTCCCTAAGTTCTTGCTTTTTTTGCATCTTTTTTTAAAATGCTGGATTCCATCTGAGTAAGCAGTTCGACCTTGTGTAGGACCATATGCCTTTTGGTTTCCAGGCTGGGATCTAGAAGGAAATTTGAAGGGGCACGATCTCCCTTGTCGGTAATGATTTCATTTGGCTGCAGCAAAGTCAAGAACTGTTCTAACAATGCTTCTTGTCCATTTGTATCTGGTCATTGTGAAGGGCCAAGTTCTGAGAGTTCTGGAAATGGATCAGGTATCTTGTAACCAAACCTATTTTGACCTGTCCACACTGGGGCATCTGTTACAGAAATAGGTAGTGGCAGATTTGAGAGGAGGCAAAAGGAACAGAAAGTTTGGGTGTAGAATAACTTGAGGCCCAAGAAATAAAAATTGTAACTGGAACAGAAGCCAAAGGCCTCTGCTTCATTTGGGGAAACTGAGGGAAGAAATTCAAAACCCTAAGTAGTATAAGGAGGCACTCTCATTGACCTCCTATATAGGTATGAAAATGCTGAACTGGAAATCCAAACTAGACAATTCTTCCAAAACTCGTTCAAGGGACTTTGAATAATTTTTCCAAAGACTAATGTCTACTAGTGAACAGGCAAGGTACACACTCCATGTTTGTCCATTGAATGATGTCACATCAGAGCATAAACAGGAGTATGTTCAGTTCCAGGACATATTATAGGAGTGATGTTGACAAATTGAAGAATATCCAAAAGAGGTCAGCCAGGATGATGAAGGACCTTAAATTCATGAACCAAATTGCTAGTAGAAAAAAAAATAATTGGGATTTTTTTAGGTTAGAAAAGAATTCTCCTAGGGAAATAATAGCTGTCTTCAAGCTCAAGAATGATTCTCTATAGAAGAAAAATTAGATTTAAGAAAATAGATTTAGAGCTGGAAAGTATCTTATGGGAATTTTAGTCCATTTTACAGATAAGGAAACTGGGGTCCAAAAAGATTGCATGAATTGTCCAAGGTCACCTTGTCTCAGAAGTATTGAGATTCAGAATCCAAACCCAAATCCGCTGATTTCAAATCTAGTATTCTAGTGTTCTGTCCACTAACCTTTCATGCCTCTTTTTTTGTCGGCTCCCACACTCCCAATTCACAGAGGTCAGAACTAGGAACAAGGGGATAAGATTTGCAGAGAGGCAAATATAGGTTTAAAATAAAGGGGGAGGTCCCAGTTAGAACTATCTTATTATAGAATAAGCTATGTCAGAATATAGGGGCGACCCTTCACTGGAGTTCTCCAAACAAAGACTAGATGGCTAAGAATTTTCTAGAAGGGACTCTTCTCCAAATGTGGGTCTGATTAGATAACCTCTGAGGCCCATTCCAACACTGGAATTCTGTAATTCCTTGAGTTATATAAATATTAATAATAATTAACATTAACATTAATAATAATTAACACAATAATATGTGGTGTGCCAGTCACTGTGTCAAGCACTTCCCAATTATTTAGAAATTATGTGGTCTTTACAACAATCCTGAGAGATAAGTCTTATTTTTATCCCCATTTTAAGGATGAGGAAACTGAGGCAGGCAAAAGTTAAGTTATTTTTTCAGAGATACACAGCTAGTGAATGTCTGAAGAACAGAGGATCCTAGATTTATTGCCCTTAGCAAACATTGTCTCAAACCCCTTCGAGTTCCAGGTAAAGAAATTGAAACCCAGAGACATTAAGGAATTTGTCCAAGGACATTCAGGTAGTCCAAGGACATTAGGGGTTTTTAGAGCACATTCCACATGTAAAGACTTCTTCATCCCTCTCTCTTCCTTTGTCACCTATTCCCCTTATCTTGAAGGGAATTAGAAAAAGCTGCCCAGAAGACAGATTGCATAATTCCTCATGCTATACCCCCTGACATTCACTCTTGAGGGACTTTTCCTGGAAGGCAGCATTCTGCAAGTTGTTGTTTAATGAACAATTAACACATATGGTGTTCAAGGATGTGATTTATTAGGCTGTAAGTTCCTGTGGCAGACAACCATGATGCTACGTCAACACTTCCTCCCACATGCCCCCAAGAAAACCAATATGCAGATGATTGGCTAAGATGTAATGGAGCCCAGCAGTGCCAGCCTGAGGGAACTAGGCAGCACCCCTCTAGAGTCAGGGAGGGGCGTGGATCTCTAGATCATGAAGGATGTGTTTTGGCAGAGAGTGATTCCTAAGACTCAAACTCCTTGCGTTTCTCCTCAGCATCGCCAGGGATTGGGATAGGGAGAAATGAGTATACCTTAGAAAGGCAGGATGCTCTAATAGATAGAATAGTCACTTCAGAATCAGACGGCCAGCTTGTGATAGGGAACACCTGAATGACCTTGGGCATGTATTTGCCTTCTTCATTCTGTTTTCTCAAAATCTAGAAAATGATAGCCACGTCTACCTATGCAGTCAAAGATTTTTTTTCCATCAAGTATTTTTAATAGGAATGAGTGTTATATTTTGTCCAAAAGCCTTTCCTGCACCTATTGGTATAATCATAGGAGTTTTGTTACTATTGTTGTTGTCATAATCAATCGGATGAACACTATTCCTTATAGTATCCATCCTTACAAAACTGGGGGAAATCCTGCTTGCAATAATGTATAATCTTGGTGATATATTATTATAGTCTCCTGGCTACACCTGCCCAAACTTAGAGAAACTAGCTAGATAGTTTAGACACACACAGACACACATAACATAACATATACACACATACATATTCATTATATTATTACACACATCATATCACACTGTCATGCACATATGTGTATGCATGTCATACAATATGTATAACATGTTGCGCATAATACATGCATACAGTGTGCATGTAATACATAACATATACATGCAATGCATATAATGTATTACATTGTGTAATATATGAATGTGACATAATACACAATGCAACATTTACATGCATATTATGTATGCATATATTGCACATGATATGTGCATGCCTACGTGTATGATGTGTGCGATAATATAATATATTTTACATATAATAACTATGTATGTATGTGTTATCTGTATATATGCATATATCTTTCTGACAAATAATGCTTAGTGTGGGGAGAGGAAGGAGGGAAGGAGATACCTGGGAATTTTAATGTTACAGATTAATTTTTTTAAAAAACCTTTACCTTCCCTCTTAGAATCAATACTATTTTGAAGGCAGAAGAGCAGCAAGGGCTAGGCAATGGGAGTTAAGTGACTTGCCCAAGGTCATACAACTAGGAAGTGTTTGAGACAAGATTTGAACCCAGGACCTCCCATCTCTGGGCTTGGCTCTCCAACCACTGAACTACATAGCTGCCCCCCTATTAATTATTTTTTAAAAGATATTTCCTCCCTCCCCCCAAAAAAAGAAAAAAATGAAGGGGTTGGACTGATTGGTTCTTAAGGTTTCTTCTAACTGAATCTACGAATTTATATCAAGCCAAAAGAGTGCATATAAAATATTTCTCCATTCTTTATCTTTCTGCTTGGAAGGAAACCAATATTTATTAAATACCTACTATTGTGCTAGGCATTGTGCTAAATGCATTATAAATATTATCTTATTTGACCTTCACATCAATCTTGGGTGGTATATACTGTTATTATCCCCACTTTACAACTGAAGAAACTGAGGCAAACAGAATTAAGTAACTTGCCCAGGGACATGAAGATAATAAATGTCTAAGTTCAGATTTGACTATTGTTATAATGATTAGAAAGGATTAGATAGCAGGAAGTAAGATGAGTGACAGGAAGGCAGATTCCAGAACTTTGGAGACTGTCAGTTAATCTTTCTCACTAATCCCTGCATGGTGGGTGCTACTTTGACTCACTGAAATCCCTGAAGGAAGAAAACTGTGTTTCCCTTGGTGTGGATATTATTTATCAAATTCAATCAAGTGACTCGGTTAAGGAGTAAGGTTGAGTGGAGGTTTTTTGGTTCAGTGGTGGACACTGAGGCAGCCTTACTCCTTCTCTTGATTTGGATTGCTGGCTGACCATCAAGACTCCTGAGAAACAGCTTGAGAAGAACATCTATCTTGGACCTTTATGTGAGCTACCCCATCTAACACAGCTGGATCTGTAACCAGCAGTCAGCTGTTAGTTTAGCTGTTAGAGTAAGTTTCTCCCCTCCTAGACCTTTGGGTGGAGATCCTAAGATCTTTAGTTCAGTTTACCCATTTCCCTTCCATTCCTATCCCAATATTTGTTAAATCTCTAATTTATAATACTCTCTCCTTGTAAATTCCTTTCCCAGATATTCTAATTGACATTTCAAGGTGTTAACTCCCATAACTGTCATCTATACCCATCCTGGCTAACCCAGAGTTTATTTGTTACTTCAATTCCTCAGGAGTCCATTTATTTACTTCAGTTAATCTACCCTTTCCAATATACCTATTTCACTATCCAAGCCCAGTGTTCTGTATGTTGAGTCACCTGGCTGCTTCTATCAATTCACATTCATTTGGGGGTTGGAGTTTAGAGAAAGAGGTGGAGGTTTAAGAGTATTTTTGTTGTTTAAAGGTTAGAAGTCTTGAAGCATGAAATAGGGCCCTAGTCCTCTCCTCCTTAACAAGCTCCATTGGCTTTCTGTGGTTTCTAAAATTAAGTATGAAATTTTCTGTGTAGCATTTAAAACTCTCCAGTCTGGTTCCAATCCACCTTTCAAGTCTTGCTCTTCTTCATTGTTTCTGCCTTTTATTTCTATACACAGCACTTAGCACAATAGGGGGAATGGGTAGAGCACTGGGTTTGGAATCAGAAAGACTCATCTTCATGAGTTCATATCCAGCCTCAGTCACTTCCTAGCTGTGTGACCCTGGGCACATAATTTTACTCTGTTTCAGTTTCCTCATCTATAAAATGAGCTGGAAAAGGAAATGAGAAATCACTTGCCACAAATCCTTGCTAGGAAAAACTCAAATGGAATCACAGAGAGTTGGATATGATTGAAACCACTAAACAATAACAACAATTAGTTATTTGCTTGTTATCTTCCCCAGTAGAGTGTGAGATCCTTGAGGACAGAAACTGTCTTTTGGCTTTCTTTGAATCCCCAGGGCTTAGTATAATTCCTGACACATAGTAGATACTTAATAAATGTTTATTAACTGGCAATTATTTAATTGAAAGCAATAAATGAATTTAAAAATTAAAAGCATAAAAGGGCTTACTACCTGCAAAAACAAAACAAAACAGAAATGAGTCAGCTCCTGCCTTGTATGAGTTTGCATTATAAAGGGCAAAGTAGGGAAAAACACATTCAGAGAAATGGTAGCATATAAAGATATTTTGGTCTGGGAAGTCACAAAAATAGCAATTTCTTAAATGATTGGTCTGTGATTTCATTGATACATGGAATTCCTGGTAAGGAAGTTCTCTGTGCAATATAGCTTGGTAACTCTTTTTCAGTTTAGTCATAGAGATTTGTCTCTAAGGTTTAATAGTTTTGCCCAAGGCCACACACTCAGTATGTATCAGAAGCTAGAATTGAACTCAGCCCTTCTGCAATTTGAGGTTGAATCTCTAATCTACTCTACCATACTGCCCCTCTGTCATAGGTGTTATTTATCCCCATTTTACAACTTAGGAAACCAAGTCAAGATGTCTTGATTCTGGCCACACAGCTAGTGCATCAATGACCAGATCTGAACTCTGTTCTTACTCATTTCAAGTCCAGTATTTTTTCCAAAATACTATCAGGTCAGAACTCTGGAGCTGATTTTATTTCCTTTTTCTAGGTCTAAGTATTTAAAGAAGAGAAGAAAGTGTCAGGCAGAGGTGTAGAGTCAGTCATCTCCAATAATCCCTAGGTGCTATGAGAACATGCCTACAGGGTTAGTTGAAACAGTATCCCCCACGGTTGACAGCTCCTGGGGAAAGACAAGGGACTGAAGGTAATTATGGCATAGAAGCATGGCGGTGTGGTGTAAAACTGCCTTCCTTGATAAGGAGGAAGGAAAAATTTCCCCCTCTGGATGTCAGACACCTTAGAGAAAAGTCTCAGCTACTCTGCCCAAGTTATGTCTCTGTCCAACAATTCAAGGCTTAAATAAACAGGCACTCATAGACTCAGACTGTCAGGATCTGGTAGGACCGTTAGGAAACATCTAGTCTAAACTCCTCATTTCACAGACAAGGTAACTGAGAACCCAAGAAAGATTTGTTCAAGGTCACACAATAGAACCAGAATTGGAAGACAGGGCCCCTGAGGTTCTAACCAGGAATCTTCCCCTTATTCTACACTGTACTGTCTCAGTTGTGATCTGTGTGCCTTAATTTTGGGGGGCTTCAGTTTCTTCATCTGTAAAATGAGGGGCTTATACTGGATAACTGCTGAGGTCCCTTCTAGGTCTGGATTTGTGATTTAATGATTCTATTTTTACAATAACCAGGGAGCCTACAGAACTCTTAACATATGCAGGCACCCTCTCAATTTCAGGGAATGGACTTGGTCTATTAGTCATACCCTGCTGTCAATCCCAAGATTCTTCCTGTGGCTTTGAACTAGGGCTGATGCATCCTACTTCCCCAGGGTTACTTACCTCAGCCTTTAACTCAAAAAAAAGGCACTTCAAAGGAAGAAGTAATAGGGAACAGATTATTGTATCATTTTCTGAGTCACTTGAGGCATCATCACTCTCCAGCCTGAGCTAGGTTTATTGCTTCTCCTAACAAATCAGATACTTCTCTGGCTCTCTTACAGAGTTTCCAAAGCATAACCTGGTCTCTCACATTCAGAAGCTCCCAGAGCTTTTGATCTTGAAACCACCTTACAGGCCAGGAGATAGACAGACAGACAGATAGATAGATAGATAGATAGATAGATAGATAGATAGATAGATAGATAGATAGATAGATAGATAGATAGATAGATGATATAGACAAATAGATAGAGGGATAGGTGATAGAAAGATGGATGGATAGATAAATAGATGAATTAATAAATAAACAAATGGATAGGTGAATGAATCAAAAAGATGGATGAGTCAATGAATGAACTATGATATTGTCCCCTCAGGGGCAAAGCAATGGAAAGTAATGGGCAGTATATAGAGAACTGGCCTTGATGTCAGTAAGAAAGATCTAGGTTCATATCTAGCCTCTGACACATACTGGCTGTGTGAACCTGGGCCAGACACCCAATTCATTAGTGCCTCCAAGTAACCCTAAGATTACTAGTTGCAGAGAAGGTGCAGATCAGAATTGGTAGAGAAATTTTCTTCATCAGGTATCATCTCTACTAATGAAAACAGAGAAGTCCTAAATTAAAAAAAAAAAATCACACACATACAAAGCTCTACTTTCTGTCTTTGCCTCTCTCTCTCTCTGGTCCTGGCTTTCCATCTATCTGTCTTTCTTCCCTATCTCTCTCTGAGTCATCCTTATTGGCTTTTTTTTCCTCCCTCAGTTCCCCATGCAATCAGCTGCCAAATCTCATCAATTTCACTTCTACACCATCTCTCCCACTATCCCCTTGTCTGTACTCATAATACTACAGTCTTTGTTCAGAAATTCATCACCTCTTCCTGGACTACCATAATGTTCTCCTGATAGCTCTCCCTGCTTCCTGTGTCTCCACTTCTTTAATCTATCCTCCACACAGCTGCCAAAAATTAACTTCCTATTGCACAGATCTGATTGTGTCACTCTCCAGCTCAGGGGATTCTTACTGTCAATCAGATAAAATTCTAATTCTTTAGCCTGGCATTTAAGACCCTTCACAAACTGGCTCCAGCCTCATTTCAATAATACTCCCCTCATGAACAGCCAGACAGAATTATAGGTCCTCCTTCTAACTGGACATTTCATCTCCTTCCCTTGTGCCTTTGCCCAGACTGCTTGCTCCCTTTTCCTAGAATGCCCTCCCTCATCATTGCCACCCCCTAGGATCCTTATGTTCCTTTAAGGTTCAACGCAAATCAGAGTGGTGATAGAAACAAAATACAAAAAGTGGTTATATGGTTATAAATTCATTTTGCCTGGCTTTGCTTATTTGTTACAAAGGCTTTTTCCCTTTTTTTCTTAGTCTTTAATGAAGGAAGAAAATGTGACAAGAGAATAGGGATAAGAGATTAGCAATAATAACACACTCCAAAAGGCAATATAACATTTCTTTTTAATGCACGGAAGAGAATAAAACGAAAGCAAGGAAGACATACACACAAGCAGAATAGTTTTGAAAGTAACATCAAATTTAATCTAACCTTTAAAAAATTTATATATTTGTCACATTAAAACACCCAAATATTCCTTCCCTCCTCTCCTCCATTTGAGAAGGCATCATTTGCAAAAAAAAAAAATGTATACATAAAACTATGTCAATTATTTCTACATATCAGTTCTAATTTATTTATTAAAAAGTTTTATAAAGGAAGTTGTGTGAAATGAATATTCATAATTTCATATAGAAATCTTTTGTGAGTCTGTTATGTATAATGAAAAGATTCTCTTTTTCTTTTTTTATTGGCTTTTAATTTCAGACTGAAAATATATATTTTTAAAAATTCCACCCAGGTGCATCTATTTCATGACATCTTTCTTGGCCATACCCCTATCAATTGTTAGTGATGGCTCTCTCTTCAAAGTATCTTATATTTCTTTCCTTGAACTTATCCAATTCTAAAAAAGAAAACAAGGTCCTTGAGGACTAGGACCTGTTCTGCTTATTTTCCTTCACATTCCTACCAATCCCAGTGTCTTATATACAGTTGGTGTTTAAAGTATTTATTGAGTTGTGAAATGGCAGAGATAAATTCCCTCAGAAAAAGCATGCCCAGGAAATCAAAAAAGGAGGGAAGAACAAAGGAAAGGAAGACATAAAAAGGAAAGAAAGAGGAAAGAAGAAAGGAATAAGTAATAAAAAAGAAAGGAAAAGAAGAAAATGAGGAAACACAATGAAAAAAGAAATGAAGGAATGGAAGAGGGGAGAGGTAAATAGGAAGAAAAGGAGAAAGGAATGAAGGGAGGAGAAAGGAAATGAAGGAGGGAAGAATAGTGGGCAAAACAAATGTAGAAAAGAAAGAATGAAGAAGGAAATATATAAGGAGGGAGTGAATAAAAAGGAAAGCAGAGAGAGAAAGAATAGGAAAAAAGAAGGAAAGGAGAGATAAGCAAAGTAAAGACAAAGACAAATACCACTCCCCTTGTTTTGAATCCTTATGTCTCTGTCAGCTTCATTGATATTTAACCTCAATTACTTCATACAACTGAAAGGAAGCAGTTTGTCTAATGGAGATGAAATAGAATTATATAGAGTGCTTTTCCAGACAATCTTCCTATTTCTGCCTTTCCTTTCTTCCTTCCTGCTTTGATTTCCTCATTCATTCTTCTCTCCCTCCCTAATTTTTTCTCTTTTTTCTTGCTTTCCTTTCTTCTTCTTTCCCTTCCTTCTCTTCTCCCTTCAACTCTTTCCCTATTTCTTTTCTCATGATCTTTCTCTTCCTTCCTCCCTTCCTCTCTCCCTTCTTTCCTTCTTTCTTTTTCCTTTTATACCTTTCTTCCTCTTCCCCATCTTCATTTTCTTTTCCTCATTCCTTCTCTTTCCCTTTTTTCTTTCTCCTTCTTTCCTTCTCTCCTTCCTTTCTTTCCTCCCTTCTTTTCTTTAATCTTCCTTACTCTGCTTCCTTTTCTTCCTACCTTTCTTCCTCTTCCTCTGCTTTCCTAAGTCATCTCCTCTCCTTTCTTCTCTTCTTTTCTTCTTTCCTTCTTCCATTCTCATTATGCTTTTTCTTTTCCTTTCTTCCTTTCTCTATATCCTGACCACTCAATAAACTTCCCTGGTTTCTTCTTATCCCCAAAATCAAATGTAAAGTCTTCTGGCATTTGAAATTCATCTCAGTCTAAACTCTTCCTACCTTTCCAATATTTATACACTTGACTTCTCTTTGCCCACTCTACATTGCAATTAAACTCTTTCTAATCTTTATATATAATATTCCATCTTCCACATCTGTACTTTTTGCACTGGGTGTTGTCCATTCTTCAAATTCTCTGCCCTCTGACCTCTTCCTCTTAGTGTCCCTTGGCTTCCTTCAAAACTCAGTTCAAATTCCATCTTCTGCAGTAACCCTACTTGGTCTTCCCATACCCTGCACCTAATGCTAGTGTCTTTGCTCTGAGATTACTGTCAATCTATTCTAAATATATCATTATATTTATTTATTTATATCTTTTACATGTTCTTTTATGTGACATTTATATGCCATTTACTTATAAGTTTTATCCTACATTAGAATGTAAACTTCTTGAATGTGGGAATTCTTTTTGTCTTTTGTTTGGGGGTGGGAGGTGTATCCTCAGTACTTATACGGTGTGACATATACTACCTCTTACTAAAATCTTATTGATGACTTCCTTCCTTCCTTCCTTCCTTCCTTCCTTTCTTCCTTCCTTCTTTTCTTTCTTCCTTCCTTCCTTCCTTTCTTTCTTTCTTTCTTTCTTTCTTCCTTTCTTTCTTTCTTTCTTTCTTTCTTTCTTTCTTTTTTTCTTTCTTCCTTTCTTCCTTCCTTCCTTCTGTGTTATTGGAATTTGGGGGTTCTTTTGGGGGAAATTTGGGGTTCATTTGAGCCTTAAATATTTAGGCATATGACATAAACTTCCTGTGGACATTTAGGGGTCTTTGAGACTACATTTCCTATGATTCAATGGGTTTCCTGTCTTACATGGTGACATGAGCCAATGTAAAGCATAGTTTAAATAGAGAGGACTTGATTGGGATGCTCTCTTTGGTATGAGGCAGCCAGGTGGGCAGAAGGTAAGATGGGAGATTTTAATTAGATCTTAGCAGGCATGTGGTCTTTCTTAAATTTACCAACATGGCTTTAATTAAAATATTAATACTTTTAACTATATCCATCTATATCCATTTTATTCATAACACTGCCTTCCTTCCTTCCTTTCTTTCTTCCTTTCTTTCTTTCTTTCTTTCTTTCTTCCTTCCTTCCTTTCTTCCTTCCTTTCTTCCTTTCTTCCTTCCTTTCTTTCTTCCTTCCTTCCTTCCTTCCTTCCTTTCTTTCTTTCTTTCTTTCTTTCTTTCTTTCTTTCTTTCTTTCTTTCTTTCTTTCTTTCTTTCTTTCTTTCTCTTTTTCTCTCTTTCTTTCTCTCTTTACCCATGATCATTCCTTACATTATAAGCTTTATAAGGGAAAGAAGCACATTGTTGTCATCATCATATTTTTTTATCTCTAATTTTTGTTAAATATGTTGAGGTGACTGGGGAACCAACTTGATCTCTGCTACAGTACTAGACTCTTACCTTCACCTAGATGAAGGATTTGTGGAGCTGGGGAGGAGCTGTACAGATGTGTATATGTGAATGGAGGCTGTATATGCATTTGGAGCATGTAGATATGTGTAATGTTTGGGTTGGTGGGCGTGGAAATAGATGTGCACTCTGAAAAGTGCATCTCTGAAATGACAATTAATATTCACCCAAATGCCAAACCAATGGAATAAAATTCTCCATCAGTCTTGGCAAAATAATACATGGGATACTGCTAATGCCCCAGGAATGCTGGAGACTTTTCACAGCTGAGGACAATGCTGAGTCATTTTTTGGAAAATACATTTACAGTGCTTCAAGCTACATTAGCATAAATGCTCTTAATCCTGGTTCCTATTTCTGGTCAAGGCTATAGTCACCAAAGAGATGTGTGTTTTCATTATGCCCTTCTAGGTCACAAGGATATTCATTCTTTTAGGAGAGACCAAAAAGGCACATCCTAGTGTCATGGAAAATATGATAACTTTGCGATAGATCTAAATTCTGGCTCTGACACATTTCCCCTTTGATAGCTTAGGTACCCATAGGAAAATAGCCCCTTGCCTTTCTGTCCTCAGTTTCTCCAAATGTAAAAGACAATAATACCATCTATCATACTAGCCTCATAGAGTTATTGTGAAGCTCAAATGGAAGAGAGCATTCTGCAAAGCTTTAATCATTACAAAAATATCAACAACATTATATGAAAGGATTACAGCATGGTTTCCCAAAAATCTTAATGTAGTTTTAAGCTTTAATAATTATAAAAATATAAATGCTACAAAATTAGCAAAAAAAAATAATTTAAACCTTAATCAATTAAATGTATTTTATGTTTACTTTTTGCAAATATTGAGTCATAAACTTTTAAGTTTTAACAAGATAGAGTACCCTGTCATTATACATTGCATATGTAACAGTTTCTAAGTGGCACTTTCTCAGACCAGTGGGTCAGTAAAGGAAGTGTTTATGCTTGGCCACCTCGGTCACCTGATCTATTTCCATTAGACTTTGTCTTATAAGGTCATGTTAAAACTGTTTTGTATGTACCAAATTTCATTCTTTGGGTGATCTTAAAACTAAGATTTCATGGAACACTTTCACTGAGTCACTGAGCAACAACTGATTAAAGAGTTTACAAAATTCAAAAATTGACTAGACAATTTGTAGCACAAGATGGTAGCTATGTCAACTTTTAATGAGAAACATATCAATGTTAAAACGTTAAATAATTTTTCAAATACTATATTTTGTAATTTTAAAACATTTATACTTCTGAAGTTATTAAAGCTTAAACCTGCACTAATATTGGGAGACACACTGTATTCTTCCACTAAATAGTGAAACTGGACAATTACAATGAACTATTTCATCTTAAAAAGTTACAACTCCAGGGGGCAGCTGGGTAGCTCAGTGGATTGAAAGCCAGACCTAGAGAGGGTAGGTCCTAGGTTCAAATCTAGCCTCAGACACTTCCCAGCTGTGTGACCCTGGGCAAGTCACTTAACCCCCATTGCCTTCCCTTGCCACTCTTCTGCCTTGGAGCCAATACTTTGTATTGGCTCCAAGACAGAAGGTAAGGGTTTAAACAAAAAAAGTTATGACTTCAGCTACTCTATTTTTACCACTTTAAAATTGTGATTCCCTAATGAGGAATTAAAGAAGCTCTTTCCAGATTGCATTTCAGCAAAGTATGGGCCAAAGAACACAGAATTTAATATGAAGAAAACTTTGGTTCAGATCTAGGAACTGGCTTTCATTGTGTGACAATCGACCAGCCACATGAACTTCCATGGGGCTCTATTTCCTCATTCGTCATCAACAAGGGAATATTAATGCTTCTGGTTCTGATCTTACGTATTTATAAGGAAAGCAATTACCCATGAAATGTGATTTTATGACTATTATTTCAAATGTGGACCATGGAAAGGTTAATTATTAAAAGGTAGTAGGGCAGCTAAGTGACAATAACTGTCTTCTAGAGCCAATAGCAGCAAGCATCTGAGTTGATGCTGTCTTGATCCTCCAAGAGGAGCTATCTCATAGATGTGGGATTACACTTGTTTTGCCCTCAAGGGAAGATTTGGATGCAATGAGTAGGTACAAAAAGGCAGATTTAAGCTTGATGGAAAAACAGGCTACAAAGTAATTCTCTTTGTCCAAAATCAGCTGCATTGGGAGGTCACAGATTGTTCTTTTCTGGAAATCTTCAAGTTAAAATTAGATGCTTATTTGTCTTGTATGTTTTTGAGGTGATTGGATGTAGGTTAGAATAGATGGAAATCAAGGTCCCTCTGTGCAGTTAATTGAGCAGGAAGATGGTCTGATTGGTCCTGTGTTTTAGGAATATCACTTTAGAAGCTGTGTAGAGGATAGATTGGAGAGATCAGAGCCTGGAGGCAAAGAAACTGATTAGGAAATAGGAAGATTAGTCTGGAGGCAGGGAGACCAATTAAGTAAGTCCCAGTTCTTACATTCACATGTTATTTCACTTCCTGAGCTTTACCTTTGAAATAGAATCAAATGTGGAGAACTGGAAGATGGTCCCTAGGAACCACCTTATCCAACTCATTATTTTACAGATGAGGTCAAAGAAATAAGATAATATGCTTTCACTTCTGACATCACATGATTCTTTTTAAGACAGTGATTTGTGAACCTTAAACTTTATAGAAAGGTAAGTTATTATCATTTCCTACAGTCCTCTCTGGGAAATTCAAGGTTTCCTACCTTTAATATTTACCTGAAGTTTTCTCTTTTTTTCAGGGACTCTGGGACTTTCTCAGCTGGAAGGTTTAATACCCCATCATTTACACTGATCAAAGGCAATGAGAAGAGTCATGTTTAGCTTCCATGTTTTGAGAACACAAGGGAAACCTGCATTGAAAATATGACTTGGTTTTCACAAGGTCTCTAACTTAAAAGGGGAATCAGAGATCATCAATTACAACCTGTACCTCTTTTGACATCCCTAATAAATGATCATTTGTCATCCATTAAAAAAATTGCAATGAAGAGAAACTCACTACTCACAGAGGTAGCTCATGTCACTTCTGAAGTTCCAATTGTTAGGATATTTTTTCTTTCATTGAGTCAAACTGTACCTCTTTGATCTTTCTACCCATTGTTCTTAGTTCTCCCCACTGGGATCAAGAAAACCAATGTAATACTCCTTAACGAGTGACAGCACTTCCAATATTTGAAGACAGATATCATGCTCCCTTTAAGGCTAAGCATCCATGGTTTCTCTAAGTGATCTTTATCTGAAATCCCCTCAAGTTAAGTCAAGACATCAAGCTTCTATTAAGTACTTACTACATACCAGGCACTATGCTAAGCTCTGGGCATACAAAAATAAGTTCCTGCTTTCAAGGAGTTCACAGTCCAATGGGAAGACAATATGCAAACAATTATGTAAAAACAAGATATCTATAGGATAAATTGATGATAATCAGCAGAGGGAAGGCATTAACATTAAGGGAGAATCACAAAAGGCTTCCTGTGGAAAGTGAGGATTTAGTTGAGTCTAATTGCCTCCTCTGGACACTACAACCTGTCAATGTGCACCTTAAAATATGGCTACAAAGATGAAGACAGTCATGTATTATTATTATTATTATTATTATTATTATTATTACAACTAGGATGCTATAGCAATCCATCCAAGAGATGATAAGGACCTGAACTGAGTGGTGGTTGTGTAAATTAGACCAAGGGATGACTTCAAGAGATTCTGTGGAGGTAGGAAGAACAATATTTGTCAACTGATTGAACATAAGAGATGAAGGAGGGTGAGGATCAAGAATGACATTGACATCATGAACCTAGAGGACTACAGAAGAATGGAAATGTATGCATAGTCCTACAGCTGGATTAAAAGCATCAACTTCACAGATAATGAAGGAAGGAATTATGACTAAAAAAAAAGAACTATAGTCAGATCAAAGCAGGTCTCTGATCTAATTCTTTCTACAATCCACACTTCTCTTAATGCAGCCTGAGACTACATTAAGATAACTGACATTTTACCCATATGACTAATTATGCTGCAAGTCCAATAAGATCTCTAGGTCTTTCACAATTCAGTTTTTTAGCCACAATTCCTTGCTTTGCTATTTGTGAAGTTGCTGTTTTAAAAGCCAATTGTAGGACTGTGTTCAGTGTTTAATCCAGTGTGTGGGACAGGTTCATGATGGCAGTGTTATCTCAATTGACAAATATTGTTCTTTCTTCCTCCACATCTACCTCCACATCTACCTACCACACACACATGAAATCATCACCTGTCTCTACCACTCAGCTCAGGTCCTCATCATCTCTTTGTTGGATTATCATCTCCTAGTTGTTGTGATTGATAATGATGATAATAATAATAAGGATAATATGACAGAATCATGGCATCACTGATCATAGGTCCCACTAGTCCAATGTCCCATTTTCCAGATGAGAAAGTGATAGATCATATCATATGATAGACGATATTATATCAGCAGAGGGAAGCCATATATAAATACATATATAGTGATGATGATGATCATAGTGATAACTAACATTTATGTAACACTTTATGATTTGCAAAATACTTTTGACATGATAACACATGCATAACCCAGATCAAATTACTTACCATCTCTGGGACAGGAGACAATTTGAATCTAATAAAATCAGAAAGCATATGTGGCAAATTGCTATTACATGTAATTGGGAAAATAAAATATCTTTTTAAAAAAGAAATATTATTTTATTCTCCTAAAATTATTAAATGTTTGAGGCAGGATGTGAATTCAAGTCTTCCTAATTCCAAGTTCATCTTAAATAATAATAATAACTATCATTTGTATAAAGCCTTATTCTCTGCAAATAAATATACTGTCATTTTATCCTCAAATAACCTTAGGAGGTAGGTGCTATTATTTTACAGTTGAGGAATCTGAGACAAATAGCAGTGTAGTGGCCTGGGTTCAATCAGCTAATAAGTGTCTAAGGTCACATTTGCTCCCAGTTCTTCATCGCATTCAGTTGGAGGTAGATTAAGTCTCTGGGGGAGAGTGCTGTGCTAAGGAAAAATAAGTGTATTACTACATTGTTAGTGGATTAGCAGCTTGGTTCAAACTTCTTGGGAGAAAAATTGAAATTTTTCAAGAATAATGACTAAAATGTCTACCCTTTGACCTAGTGTTAACTCTGCTGGGCATGTAACCCAATGAGGTCAAAGACACAAAGGAGACTTCAATATAAACCAAAATATTTGTAGCAACATTTTATTGTAGAAGCAGCAAAAAGTGGGGCAATGTGATGCCCTTAGTTTGAGAATGAGTGAACAAACTGTGCTATCTGAATATAATAACATGTTATTGTATGATAAAAAATAATGGATATGTGACATTCAAAGAAATATGGAAAGACATAAGGGGGGCAGCTGGGTGGCTCAGTGGATTGAGAGTCAGACCTAAAAATGGAAAGTCCTAGGTTCAAATCTGGCCTCAGACATTTCCTACCCTTGTGACCCTGGGCAAATCACTTAACCCTCATTGCCTAGCCCTTACTGCTCTTCTGCCTTGGAACTAATATACAGTATAGAATCTGAGCCAGAAGCTAAGAGTTTTTAAAAAGAAATATATGAACTGATTCAAAGCAAAGAAAAAGAAACAAGAGGATAATATTCACAACGATTATAATAATGTAAAGGAAAACTAAAAAACATCAGATAAATGCAATCAACCTTGATGGATAATAGCTTTACCTTCTCTTAAAACACAAGTGGTAGACTATGGTTGCAAAATCAATGTGCCAATTCGTTTTGCTTATGTGCTTTTCCTTTGCTAAAAGGAAAGATTCTATGAAGGATAAAGGTTCATTGGGAAGTAAGAATTATGTGAAAATTTTTTCAAGATAGAAATATTTTGGTAAAGAACATTGGGATGAAATAGTGTGATATAATGGATGAAGACCAATAGAAGATGAGCCTGAACTTCTTAGCAGAGTAGTTCCTAGGAAAATCCCTTAATTTCTCTGAGCCTTTTTCATCATTTGAAAGATGAGGTGAAGCATGTGAACTAGGGGAAGGAGGGAAGGGAATAAGAATGTTTATAGAGCCTACTGTGTGCTCTCCATCACAAATATCTCATTTGAGCAACCTACTTCACAAAGTTGTAGGGGAAAAGTACCTAGAAAGTCTTAAACTGTTATAGAAATAATTATGTATTGTTCTCGTTTGTATATCTTCAGTGTCCTTTGTTACTAAAGAAAAACATCTTTCCTTTGTTAAGAAAACAAACGTCACTCTATTCTGGAGGCAGGAAATACCAAATTGAGTGTTTTCTGATTGGAATATAAAAGTAATTCAGCCACAGAGATCATGAAAGGACACATAATCATTATTTTAAATAAACCCTCTCCTACTGAATGGCCAGATAAAGCCTGTCTCTTGTGTCTAAAATCCTAGAGGCAGCCTGTTTGCAGGAAGAGAAAGATGTTCAGGCAATCTCCACAAGGCAAGAGAAATGACTATGTGATAATCAAGGATCAATCTCCATAGAAGAAACTATCATTCGCTATTAAGATTGTAATTTGAATTTGTGTGTCATGTTGATTCTGATGAGGAGACCCCATCCTAGAACATCCTGTAAGAAAGGGACCTTCATAGGTGTTAGCAGTGGAAAGGACTTAGGAGGGTGCGGAATTGCTTAAGTTAAACCCTTATTTTGTTTATCCTCTTTCATTTTCTAAGGGGACTGATGACATCATGGGTGATGTCTTGAATTATGTGTGAAATGGATTTAAGTGATGGAGAAAGTGTTGCACAAAGTCATCATCCTCACTCTCTCTCTTCCAGAGTCATCAAAGTTCAATGGTAGGCAGGTGAGATTTATACCAGGAATGCAAGGCTGGTTTAACATTAGGAAAACCATCCACATAATTGACCATATCAATAACCAAACTCAATTATAGAAATCACATGATTATCTCAACAGATGCAGAAAAAGACAAAACAGAACACCCATTCCTATTAAAAACACCAGAAAGTATAGGAATAGATGGGCCCTTCCTCAAAATAATAAACAGTATTTATCTAAAACAATCAGCAAGTGTCATCTGCAATGGAGATAAGTTAGAAGCCTTCCCAATAAGATCAGGAGTGAAGCAAGGATGCCCAGTAGCACCACTATTATTTAATATTGTATTAGAAATGCTAGCAGTAGCAATTAGAGAAGAAAAAGAAATTGAAGGGATTAAAGTAGGCAATGAGGAGACTAAAGTGTCATTCTTTGCAAATGATATGATGATCTAGTTAGAGAATCCTAGAAAATTAACTAAAAAGCTAGTAGAAATAATTAATAATTTTAGCAAAGTTGAAGGATACAAGATAAACCCACATAAATCATCAGCATTTCTATGTATTTCCAACAAAACTCAGCAGCAAGCATTAGAAAGAGAAAATCCATTTAAAATCACCCTAGACAATATCAAATATTTGGGAATCTATCTACCAAGACAATCTCAAGAATCATATGAACAAAACTACAAAACACTTTTCACACAAATAAAACTAGATCTAAACAATTAGAAAAACATTAATTGCGCATAGGTAGGTTGAGCTAATATAATAAAAATGACAATCTTATCTAAATTATTTACTTATTCAGTGACATGCCTATCAAACTTACAAAAAACTTTTTTATAGAATTGGAAAAAAGTATAACAAAGTTCAACTGGGAGAACAAAAGACCAAGAATATCAAGGGAACTAATGAAAAAAATGTGAAGGACACGGGCCTAGCAGTACCAGATCTTAAATTGCACTACAAAGCAGTGACCATCAAAAAATATGGTACTTGAGGGGCAGCTGGGTAGCTCAGTGGAGTGAGAGTCGGGCCTAGAGACAGGAGGTCCTGGGTTCAAAACCAGCCTCAACCACTTCCCAGCTGTGTGACCCTGGGCAAGTCACTTGACCCCCATTGCCCACCCTTACCACTCTTCCACCTATGAGACAATACACCGAAGTACAAGGGTTTAAAAAAAATTTAAAAAAAAATATGGTACTTGCTAGGATATAGAAGAGTAGATCAATGGAATAGACCAGGGAATAAATGATCTCAGCAAGATAATATTTGATAAACCTAAAGATCTCAGCTGTTGGAACAAGAACTCATTATTTGACAAAAACTGCTGGGAAGTTGGAAAACAGTATGGGAAAACTTGGGTTTAGATCAACATCTTACACCCATTAACAAGATAAATTCAAAATGGGTCAATGACCTAAATATAAAAAGTGAAATCATAAATAAGTTAAGTGAACATAGAATAGTATACCTATAAGATCCATGGAAAAGAAAAGAATTTAAGATCAAGCAAGAAACAAAGAACGTTACAAAATGTAAAATGAATAATTTTGATTACATTTAATTAAAAAGGTTTTGTACAAACAAAACCAATACAACTAAAATCAGAAGGGAAGCAATAAACTGGGAAAATATTTATAACAAAACTCATTGACAAAGGTCTAATTTCCCAAATATATAAGGAACTAAGTCAAATGTACAAGAAATCAGGCCATTCCTCAATTGACAAATGGTCAAAGGATATGAATAGGCAGTTTTCAGATGAAGATGGGTGTTGGATGTGGGGTTTTGGTTTTTAAAAGATTATTACAAAAATGATTAATATGGAAATAGGCATTGAGGGATAATCCATGTATAACTCAGTGGTATTGCTTGTCAACTCTGGGAGGAGGGAGGAGAAAAGGGGAGGGAAAGTATATGAATAATGTAACCACAGAAAAATATTTGAACAAAAAAATTTTCTTTAAAAGTTCAATGGTAGTACAGGAGTCAGGATGACTGGTGATGGCCTTGGATATAGAGGTTGACTTGCATTTTCTATATCTAATAAACTTCTAGGACTCTTTGCATGCTTAAGGTAGACATTCCCCCTACTCACTGTAAGTATAATTTTTTTATACCATTACTTTCTATCTTGGTAACAACTTTAAGACAGAAAGACAAAGGCTAGAAAGTAGCATTAATGACTTCCCCAGGGTCGCACAGTTTGAAAGTATCTGAAGTCAGATTTGAACCCAGATCCTCCTAACTCTAGACTTGACACTCTATTTATTCTGCCACCTAGCTCTCTTTCATCTCCTTAACTAACCAACAGGTTTGAGTCCTTTCAGTTACCCTCAACTTTGTTTAGCCCATCTGCCCATACAATTTTACCATGGTCTGTCCATTTGTGCATGTTATAGCTTCTTCGCCTCTGGCTATGCCCTTTAGCCACCCTCCATTATAAAGCTAGTTATATGGTGCTCAAAAGCATGGCCCACACTCTGAAAGAATAGTTTCCTGCCTATCTGAACCAGCTCCTGTTCCCAGAGAACTTTACTAAGTTCAAACAGCTCACAGCTTTAGAATATGTTTGTTTAGCACTGTTCCTGAGTGTGCTTATACTAATAGGATACTTGCAGTTTATCTATTTCTCCTCAAGAAAAAACAACAGAAAGTTAGCTTGATTATCTCATGACTCAGATAGAAAACCTTGAGAAAAGCTTGAGTAATGTCAAGATTCAGAAGGGAGACTCATCTCTCTATAACCCCTTACCATCTAAGCCTACCCAGCCTCTGCCTCACCCTGACCACCTTCTTTCTTACTTTGCTCAGCTTTTCCTCAGCCATTACCCAAATCCACCCTTTCCTCCCCCTCACTCAACCTCTCCCTCTGTCTCCCCTGCCCTCTCCTCTTTTCCTGCTGGCCCAGCCACCCCTTCCCCACACCTGATCATCTCTGCCCTGCCCCGAACACCACCCCTGATCTTTTCCCCTTACCCCTCCACCCCCAGACTAACCCCTCCCTCTCAGCTTACCCATTCCTCCCCCTCCCCTTACCTACTCCTTTGCAACCCAAACAACTAGCCAAGCAACAGAAATTGAAAATAATTCAGTTAAATGATATTCCCCTTGAGGGATGTACCCACTTACAATAAAAGTGGAGATTTAGTGACCCTTAGTCACCATACACTTTTCACTCCAGAAGATATTGAGAGATTCAAGGAAAATATTCCTGCCTTTGAAGATGATTCCATTGTGGTTATAAAAAAGCTAGAAAGTATTTACCCATTATGATCCCATGTGGACTGATGTGGAAATTTTGCTCCAAGCCTTTTTAACAGAAAGAGGAAAAAAATGCATTTTTTTGTTGTTAATCAGTCTCAGGGAAGCAATTCATTAGCCACAGGATGAACCAAAAGGGAACTACTTAAAACTATTCCAGGCTAGAGGCATTACAAAAAGCAATGATAGATTGTTCTATTAGGCCTGGTACATGGACAAAATTCAAAATTTTTCAGCAGAAAAATGATGAAAATCCCTCCCAGTTTATGGATAGACTTATTGAGCTGGGAGGCATATATATAGACCTGGATCTTTCCAGAGAAAGGGATATTAGACAAATAAGAAGCAAAAAACTGCTGCAAACTGGTCAAAGACTATTTTAAGATTAACTGCCCAAACTGGGCTACTATGGATCTCGAGGAATTGAGAAGAGTAGCAATTTATGTCTTTAATGGCCATGAAAGGAAAGATGAAGAGAACAATGACTTAGTGGAGGCATTAAGGAAGGAAATAATTTTAACTTTAACTGAAAAAAATTGAAAAAGATAAAGCAAAATCAAGGAGTGGCCATAGCCCCTTTGCAGGAATCTACAAATCAACCACTAATGTGTGTAATAATGGTATAATGGTGGATGTGTAAAGGAGGTTGGTAAAGATGTAGGCAGTCAGAAAGCTAATATGGCTTAATCACAAGCTGTTTACTGATGGTACTGGATGTAGGAATGACAAGTAACCAGTGCCTAAGCCAGCCAAGGGATTGATGTAATTTCCCTTGGCAAAGACTAAACCCCTTTAAGAAGATTTCCCTTTAGCCTCTGACTGGCTGAGGAAGTAACTCCTATTGTTTGACAGTGAGATTTGACAGGAAGGGAAGTGTGGTGCTTCCTGTCTAACAGTAATGGAGTTACTCTGCCTCCCTCCTAGAATCCTGAACAGCAGTCTACTTAGATCTAAGTTGAAGGTAAGAGTCACTAGTTCATAAGTTAAACTAAGGTTTTATTTGAAAAGTTGATTAAGGAAAAAGGATCAGATGGTGGGTTAGGAAACCTATGAATCTAGTCTAGTACTGCCTTCTTGATCTAAGTTCAAGATGTTGATGAACTCCTTGCTATGACCTTTAGCTGTCCCAAGGGACCAGCCCTGGGACAAAAATAAAAGATCTCTTGATGGTAATATAGAGCAACCTCTTGTTAGGGGATAAATGGTATATCTAATTGAAATTCTTATTGGGTCAGCAAAGTTCTCCTGAACCTGCCTGGCCTAGGTAAACTAAGATCCCACTTTCTTCCTCCCATCCACCATGGATCCCCAAGGGGTAGAAGTGAAGGTGAGAAAATAAGTAGGGAAAGAACAGCACCCAGCCCTGGATCTCCAGGGCTTTATATACCCTGGGTCCAACTGGCAGTTGGTACTTGCCCTGTGGCTCATGCCATGGTCAACATTCCACCCAGGGCAACTGACAAGTTGCTCCAAGCCAACACGGCAGTGTTAATTCTATATTACATGTATTACTTCTGAGGAAAAGGGGTCATGTAATGATGAACTATAAGAAATGGAATCAGGCAAATAGAAATAATAATAACTTTAGAAATAATAACAATTCTAGAAATAACAATTTGAATAAAGCAAATGATAACTCACACCAAAATACCCCAAATGGGGCTCATGCACACTATACTCAGGGTGAAAATCCCCCTCAGCATGGGGGACCCCAGAGAAATAGCCAAGGATCTTTTTGAAGATGTGGTGGGAGAGGTAAGGGCTCTGGAATCAGAGAGTGAAAGTTTTGATTTACTAGACCCTGATGTTTTAATGCTGGTTATCCCAGTCCATTCTCTTCCCCATAATAATGAACCTCATATAACCCTGAAGGTTAGGAACAGGTATTATGATTGCCTCTTAGACACTGAAGCTTCCAGATCAGTATTGTTGAGTAAACCTGATTCTGAATGCAATTGTATTGGCTCTTTAAATGTAGTAGGTCTATCAGGAGCACCTCTAAAGGTCCCAAAGCTTTCCCCTTGAAAAGTATCCGTAGAACCCCTCTCAGTGGGACATTCTTTCCTTTTAATGTCTGGTTCCCCTATATAGTCTTGGAATTAGAAGAAATGTCTTGTGGGAAGCCAATAAGAGAATAAATAAAAATCTGAGACTCCTCTTTTGACCCCTTTTGTGAAACTTGTGATTTCTTGTTGAAAAGTATTGTGGCCTTATTGAAAAACTTTAAGTTCCTAGCAAACCTGAAGTTAAAGGGTTAACACTGTTCCCCTTTGCCCAGGAATGCTGCTGCCTGGTATAGCCAAGGCCAAAAACTTTAGCAGGGGCAATTCAACCCTGAGAAAAATACTCCCCAACTTGGCTTTCTGATAAGAACACAGTCAAAATTCAGCCTTGGCCTTGGTCTGTTCTGAAGCCAATGAGACTTTTTGTATTTTGATATGACATTATTTGTAACTTCTGCACATCTGCAAAATTTCAGGGGGGGGGTTCTTTTGTGTGAAATGAGTCTTGAAACATATATAATAAACTCCATGCTCCTGGAGCCAGAGTTGGAAGTATGAGCTAAAAGACAACTCTGTGTTCCATCCTTATTTCCTTATCAACTAAACTGTCCTTATAAGATTATCAGAGATGATAAAGAGATCTTGACGATGTCTCACAAGTTCCCTCCCTGTTTTAGATTTATGACCCTTTCTTTACTATGCGGGCATACATTTTATTCTGATTTGATAGGAGAGATTGGTCAGAAATGGATGGCCATGAGCTATATATTGAAATATACAATTACCACTTCAAATAATATAGACCTGAGGAAGGAAGACAATTGCCACTTGACAAAATGGAGTAGAGTGAACAAATAATGTAGAAAAAGACAAAGAAAGAGAGGTCTGAGAGAATGGGGACATGTGTATACAGACACACACACAACACACAAGCAGGTGAGTTTTGATTAAGGGTAGAAAGTTCCTGCTGCCATATTCTGTGACACTTCTGTCCCTAGAACAAAAAGACCCTGAGACAAGCTGCAGGGACCACAGGGCCAGGCACAGTTAACACTTGGTGCCTATGTCTTAATGATATCTAAGCGGTAAGACAGGATGGAGCCATAGCCTGGGGATATGATTGATGGATGCTTTCTTAAATAAGAAGCCAGTGAAAGAGAGACAGAATACTTCCCTCCCCTCCTCATGGCTCTCATATTGATTTTTCTCAGTCTCAAGCCAAAGGATGAATTTATGTGAATGAATACCCACAGTGTGCTCCATCTCAGCAGATGCAAAAAGCTAGCCATGAGAAGGAGACCATAGGAAAGATTTTTGAGACAAATTTAGCCAAGGAAGGTGATACAGTGGGTCATAGAATCCCACAGAAGTCTCTGAGAGTATTAGTATTTTGCGATCAGGGGTCTTGGATCAAGGATTTAAAGGAGGAATCAATCATCCATCAAAAAGCAATTACGAAGCACCTCCTGTGTGCCAGTCACTGTGCTAGACATAGGGGAGATGAGGCAGCTATAAAGAAAAGCAAAGATCTTTGAGCTCAATCCCTTCAGGAAAGTGAAGGCAGCAGGGATGATGTGATTTGCTTTGGGTCACATAGGTAACTAATAGCACAGTTCAGATTTAAACTAGGATCTCTGACTATTTCCACCATACCACATAGTGTCCCTTGCTAATGAAACTACCATGAATAGCAAGAATTTCAGGATAAAAAAGGCTCTTTCTGACAATGGACAAAGAACTGACCCTGAAGTCAGAGGACCTGGATTCAAATCCTGCTTCTGATGCTTTAACTCAGGACTTTAGGTAAGTCATCTAACCTTTCTCTGATTTAGTTACCTTATCTGTATAAGGGGATTGGGCCAGCAGATCTCCTTTCCAGCTCTAGATGTTTATCCCATTGTGTTTGCTTTCACATCCACAGGAACAATGGAGATTTCAAGAGAGAATAAATTACTAATCCACCTTTCAGTTTCCACCAGCATCTAATCCTGACTTTGCTCAAATAAATCCATGATGTGGACAAGGTGATCTTTAATGTGTACAGTCTCGTTTGCCCAGATTTCAGTTTGGTTGTTTCCCTGACAAAGGTTTTTCTATTTCTAGACACATACAAATATTCACTTCTAGAAACCTTAGACAAACATTCTAGTATTCTCCAAATGTCCCTCCCTGGCCTTGCTCACTTGGGCTACCTAGTCTGAGCAAATATGCGATCAATAGTTAGCTCAGGGAAATAATTTATTTCTGTTTCTTTTTTCTTTCCCTTTGTTAATCAAGGGCTGAGGTAGGATTTGCTTTCATGGTGAACCTGGGAAAGGATCACCTATAGAAAAATGACAACAAATCTTTCTTTTCATGCTGACAGCTGACCATCTAAGCCAGAAATAAACAGTGTTAGAGTCTGCCATCTGTTAAATCATATCTTTCAAACTATCTTCCTCAACTATCTCCAGTCTGAATAAAGAGTCCATGTGAAATAATGAATACCAGAGTTTCTCTTTTTCATCATCTTCTATTAGTTCAGGGCTCTAATCAACTTTTCATCTGCATATTTAAAAATGAGAAGTTTGGGGGTAGGTGTTATGGTAGAAACACACCCATGTTTGTAGCAGAGTGTTGCACTAAGAATGGGAGATTAAAATTCAGATCAATTCAGAAGTAAGAAAAAAATTTTATTTGAAGATGAGATCTTTGGTGATATAATAGCCTAATAGCCAGTGGAATGGTCTGGGGAATAATCAGATAGCCTTATAACTGATGGATAAGTCTAGGGGTTAGTAGAGTAGCCTCTCTGAAACTGATGGAATAGCAGCTCTCCAGGTGTGGAGTAGTATCCCCAGGCACAGAGTAGCAGCTCCAAGTTTGGAGAAGCAGCTCCAAGTATAGAGTAGCAGCTCCAGCTGTAGAGTAGCATCTTTAGTACTCTATGGGTCAGGGTTGGCATATTTATTAGGACCTGGGGGCTAGTTATCTCCCATTCCAGAGAAATATTCACCACCTAAAAACTCTGGAAAATGGGCATGGCCAAATTCAGGTGGAGGTTTGCTTTGAGGTTTGACACATATGTCACAGAGAATAAAGCGCAAGCACAGGTCTGGGCAATTCATTTGGAATGCAAAAGTCCCAAATGCACAAGTCCCTTGTTCCCCATTGTCCACCTTGTCATTATTTGTCAATGTGGGAGAGGTTTCACTGCCCTTCTGGAATGAGAATATGAGAGACGAGATGAAGTATATTGGAAGACTACTATAGGCAATTAATTATATCTTACAGTTCTGAACTAGAATGGATAAAGATTAATATGAGTAATTGATAAAAATGGATTAGGCACAAACCTGATGCCCAGTATAGAATATCACAGATCCAATACATAGTAATCAATTAATCTGCAATTCATGCTTGACTAATGCTGAAACTATAGGTTTTGCAGCTGATATTTAATCAGTGGTTACTGGTAAGAAATACAAGATTTTAGAGTTTAAAGATCATGTTCCTATTACTATCCTCCTTGCCTAATGTTTACCCCCATCAGTGGGGGTGCTATTGTCATCATTTCCTAAAAGGAAATAGAAATATGCTGTGAGTTCAGTGATAGGAACTGGAAACGTCCATGAGACCCAACTTACAGATTCTAGGCATCTAGACCTTGCCAGTGGCTCTAAAATGTGAGGTGAGACTGTGATATGGCATGAACTTGAGAGAAATATTGTCAAACTGATGATTTTGGGTTTTATTCTCTATAAACTAAGGAGCTACTGAAGATTCTTGAGCAGTTAATTGACATGGTTACACTTATGCTTTAGGAAGATTTTTTTTATTTTTAGAAAAATTTTCCATGGTTATGATTCATGTTTTTACTTTCCCCTTCACCCCCTCAAACTCCCCCTCACAGCTAACTCGAATTTCCAATGGTTTTAACATGTGTCATCAATCAAGACTTATTTACATATTATTGATAATTGCATTGGTGTGGTCCTTTCAGGTCTACATCCCCAATCAAGTCCTCATCAACCCAAGTGTTCAAGCAGTTGTTTTTCTTCTGTGTTTCCTCTCCTGTAGTTCTTCCTCTGAATGTGGGTATCGTTCTTTTCCATAAATCCCTCAGAATTGTCCTGGGTCATTGCATTGCTGCTAGTACAGAAGTCCATTATATTCGATTTTACCACAGTGTATCAGTCTCTGTGTACAATATACTTCCAGCTCTGCTCCTTTCACTCTGCATCAATTCCTGGAAGTCTTTCTAGTTCACCTGGAATTCCTCCAGTTGATTATTCCTTTGAGCACAATAGTATTCCATCACCAACATATACCACAATTTGTTTATCCACTCCCCAATAGAAGGGCATACTTTCCCTTTCCAGTTTTTTGCCACTACAAAGAGTGCAGCTATAAATATTTTTGTGCAAGTCTATTTATGATCTTTTTGGGGTACAAATCCAGCAATGGTATGGCTGGATCAAAGGGCAGGCATTCTTTTATCACTCTTTAGGCATAATTCCAAATTGCCATCCAGAATGGTTGGATCAGTTCACCAGCAATGCGTTCTTGTCCAAATTTTTCCATATCCCCTCCAACATTCATTACTCTCCCCTGTTGTCATTTTAGCCAATCTGCTAGGTGTGAGGTGATACTCAGAGTTGTTTTGATTTGCATTTCTCTAATTATTAGAGATTTAGAACACTTTCTCATGTGCTTATTGATACTTTTGATTTCTTTATCTGAAAATTGCCTATTCATGTCCCTTGCCCATTTATCAATTGGGGAATGAATTGATTTTTTATACAATTGATTTAGTTCCTTGTATATTTGAGTAATTAGACCTCTGTCAGAATTTTTTCTTATGAAGATTTTTCCCAGTTTGTTGTTTCCCTTCTGATTTTGGTTGCATTGTTTTTGTTTGTACAAAACTTTTTTAATTTAACATAATCAAAATTATTCATTTTACATTTTGTAATTTTCTCTAACTCTTGCTTGGTTTTAAAATCTTTCCTTTCCCAGAGATCTGACAAATATACTATTCTGTGTTCACTTAATGTATTTACAGTTTCCTTCTTTATATTCAAGTCTTTCACCTATTCTGAATTTATCTTGGTGTAGGGTGTGAGATGTTGATCTAAACCTAATCTCTCCCATATTGTTTTCCAATTTTCCCAGCAGTTTTTGTCAAATAGTAGATTTTTGTCCCAAAAGTTGGGCTCTTTGGGTTTATCATACATTGTTTTGCTGACATCACTTACCCCAAGTCTATTCCATTGAACCTCCCTTCTATCTCTTAGCCAGTACCATATTGTTTTGATGACCTCTGCTTTATAGTATAGCTTAATATCTAGTACCGCGAGGCCACCTTCCTTCATGTTTTTTTATTATTTCCCTTGATATTCTTGATCTTTTGTTATTCCAAATGAACTTTGTTATAGTTTTTTTTCTAATTCAGTAAAAAAGGTTTTTGGTAGTTTGATAGGTATAGCACTAAATAAGTAAATTAATTTGGGTAGAATGGTCATCTTTATTATGTTAGCTCATCCTACCCATGAGCACTGAGTGTTTTTCCAATTGTTTAGATCTAGTTTTAATTGTTTGGAAAGTGTTTGGTACTTGTGTTCATATAATTCCTGTGTTTGTTTTGGTAGATAGCCTCCTAAGCATTTTATATTGTCTAGGGTGATTTTAAATGGTGTTTTTCTTTCTACCTCTTGCTGTTGTGATGTGTTGGAAATAAATAGAAATGCTGGTGATAGATGTGCATTTATTTTGTATCCTGAAACTTTGCTAAAGTTTTGTTGAATATTTCTACTAGCTTCTTAGTTGATTCTCTAGGTTTTTTTAAGTAGACCATCATATCATCTGCAAAGAGTGATAGTTTAGTTTCCTCATTGCCTATTTTAATACCTTCAATTTCTTTTTCTTCTCTAATTGCCACTGCTAGTGTCTCTATTACAATGTTAAATAGTAGAGGTGATAATGGGCATCCTTGTTTCACACCTGATCTTATTGGCAAGGCTTCTAATTTATTCCCATTGCATATGATGATTGTTGATGGTTTAAGATATATACTGTTTATTATTTTTTAGGAAAGGACCTTCTATTCCTATACTTTCTAGTGTTTTCAGTAGGAATGGGTGTTGTATTTTGTCAAAGGCTTTTTCAGCATCTATTGAGATAATCATGTGGTTTTTGTTGGTTTGCTTGTTGATATGGTCAGTTATGTGGATGGTTTTCCTAATGTTGAACCATCCTTGCATTCCTGGTGTAAATCCCACCTGATCATGATGGATCACCCTCTTGATCACTTGCTGGAGTCTTTTTGCTAGTATTCTAGGTAAGATTTTTGCATCTCTGTTCCTTAAGGAGATTGGTCTCTAATTTTCTTTTTCTCTTTTTGATCTACCTGGCTTTGGAATCAGTACCATATTTGTGTCTTAAAAGGAATTTAGTAGGACTCCTTCTTTGTTTATTATATCAAATAATTTGTATAGTATTAGAATTAATTTTTCTTTGAAGGTTTGATAGAATTAACTTGTGAATCCATCAGGCCCTGGTGATTTTTTCTTAGGGAGTTCTTTGATGGCTTGTTCAATTTCTTTTTCTGATATGGGATTATTTAAGTATTCAATTTCTTCTGCTGTTAATCTGGGCAATTTATATTTTTGTAAATATTCATCCATATCACCTAGATTGCTATATTTATTGCCATATAATTGGGCAAAGTAGTTTTTAATGATTGCCTTAGTTTCCTCTTGATTAGAGGTGAGGTCTCCCTTTTCATCCTTGATACTGTTAATTTGGTTTTCTTCTTTCCTTTTTTTTATTAGATTTACTAGTACTTTGTCTATTTTATCTGTTTTTCAAAATACCAGCTTCTAGTCTTATTTATTAATTCAGGAGTTCTTTTACTTTCAATTTTATTAATTTCTCCTTTAATTTTTAGTATTCCTAATTTAATTATCATCTGAGGATTTTTAATTTGTTCATTTTCTAGGAAATTTTTAGGAAGTTTTTTTTTGGCAACAGTGGAAGATAAAATTAGAGGATGGAGATGTTGCAAGCAAGATCAGAAGACTGTCACAATAATCCAGTAAAAGGTGTTGAAAGGGGCAGCTGGGTAGCTCAGTGGATTTAGAGTCAGGCCTAGAGATGGGAGGTCTTAGGTTAAAATCTGGCCTCAGACACTTCCCAGCTGTGTGACCCTGGGCAAGTCACTTGACCCTCATTGTCCACTCTTCCACTTAGGAACCAATATACAGAAGTTAAGGGTTTTAAAAAAAAGGTGTTGAGGGTCTGAACTTTGTTAGTGGTTGTATGAATGGAGAGAAAGGGGTGTATATAAGATAACTTGTAGATGTAGCATTGATAACATAAAAACCAAATGAACATTACTGGAGAGGAGTAGTTAAGGATATCAAGTTAAGACATGTCAAGAATTGAAGATGACCTAGAGGTTGAGAACCTAGATCACTAGAAGGATAGTGGTACCTTAAAAGGAATAGAGAGAATTGGAAAAAAATGAGTTTAAGGGGAAAGATAATTAATATTGTTTTGTACCTTTTGAACCAAGTCAATAAGCATTTGACAGTTCCTAATATGAAGGAAGGAAGGAAGGAAGGAAGGAAAAAAGGAAGAAAGAAAGGAAGAAAGAAAGAAAGAAAGAAAGAAAGAAAGAAAGAAAGAAAGAAAGAAAGAAAGAAAGAAAGAAAGAAAGGA
>NC_058130.1:742770808-742880701 GCF_016433145.1 Gracilinanus agilis | reverse complement strand
AAGAAAAGGAAAGGAAAGAAGGAAGGAAGGAAGGAAGGAAGGAAGGAAGGAAGGAAGGAAGGAAGGAAAGAAGAAAGGAAGGAAGAAAGGAAGGGAAAAAAAGCCTCTATTCTCCCAGTCTAAAGTAGGATACAACATGCAAACTGTGTACAAAAATTATTTATATAGGATTAACTGGAGATAATCAACAGAAGAATGATAATAAAGTTAGGGGTTTGGGGAAGACTTCTAGTAGAAAGTAGAATTTTGGGTGAGATTTGAAGGAACGCAAGAATACATGAGATAAGGAGGGAGAGCATTTTAGACTCAGAGGACAGTCATAAAGATGGGAGATGGAATGTCTCATTCAAGGAATAACTAGGAGGCTATGGTCCCTAGACCTCAAAATTTGTGAGAAGGAATAAAGTATAAAACTGAAATGGAGAAGGAGTAAAGTTATAAACAGTTTTAAAATCCAAACTGGATTTTATATTTGATGGAGTTTTTGAATGTGAGTGGTAATGATGAAGTGGACAGATGGTTACTTCAAGAATATCAATTTGACAGATGAGTAGAAGATAGACTAGAGTGGATTAAGTCTCAAGACAGGGAAACCAACCATCAGGCAATTTCAAGAGTCCAGGTATAAAGTGATAAGGATTTACAATGGAGTTTTTGCAGTGTCAGAGGAAAGAAAGAGGCATATACAAGAGAAGCCATGAAGGGAAGTTACAATCAATAAGACTTGGCAATGGACAGGATATGTGGATGGAATGTGAGAGAAGAGTTGAGAATCACACCTGGGTTGTGAGTCCAGGTGACTTGGAAGAAGATGGAGGCCTTACCAGTCATAAGGAAGTTTAGAAGAAAGAAGGATTTGGAAGTGGGGTGAATAATGACCTCAGTTTGGGTTATGTCAAGTTTAAGATGTCTATGGGACATCCAGTTTGATATTCCCAATAAGCAGTTAAAGATGTGAGACTAAAAGTCACCAGAGAAATTAGAACTATTTTTTTTAAAACCTGACAGTCATCTGCATGAAATTGATAACTGAATCCTTGGATGCTTATGATATCATCAATCGAAACAGAATAGAGGGAACAGAGGCAAGGGTCCAGGACAAAGCCTTGGGGGGTACCCACAATTAGACAGAATGACCTTGATTAAGATCCAGAAAAGGACACCTTAGTGTTCAGGCAGATAGGAAAACTAGAAGATGGCAGTTTCACTAAAAAATAGGGAAAAGAAATTATCGAGAAAAGAAAATAATCTAGTTTGAAAGGGTGAGCAGGGATCAAGAACACTGAGAACTGAAAAAAAAGACAATTGGATTTGGTAATTTTAAGAAATCATTGATAACTTTGGAGAGAAAATTTTTAGTTGAACAATGAGCTCAGATGCCAGCCTGTAGGGGGTGAAGAAAAGAGTGACAGGAAAAAAAGCAAAGCACTGTTTATCTATGGTATTTCCAAGGATTTATATCAGAGGTTTTTGAGAATAAGGGAGACATCTGTGTGATGTGAGATGAGGAGGGGAAAAGAGGGATCCCTTCATCAATAGTCTTACTTTCTTTTTCACTGAAATATGGGGCAAGGTTTTGTTCAATTTCAGATATCTATGGGAACTATAGATAAAAAATGTTCCACAGGCTTCTAGTGATTTCGGACTGGAGCTCTAGAGAGAGACTAGGATTCTATATATAGATCTGGTAGTCACCTGCATAGGCATGATAATTATTCTCATGAGGGATGCTAAAACACCAAGGCAGTGTGTAGAGAAGGAGTAGGGAACAAGCACTTATGAAGGACCTACTATGTGCCAGGCACTGTGTTAGAAACTTTACAAACATAATGTCATTTTGATGGAGACAGAACCTTAGAGAACACTCATACTCTCAAGACCAAGAATGAACAATTGGGAAGATAGAAGTAAGAGAGAAGTCATAAAAACTCAACTAGGACAAAGTGTCCTGGAGAAGAAGGTGGCCACCAGTATCAAAGTCTCAGAAAGGTCATGGAGGATGAAGACTGAGAAGCCACTGCCTTGAATAATTGAAAAATTATTGGTAACTTGGGAGAGAGTAATTTCAGGTAAGTATAAGTCAGATTACAAGAGAACAGGAAGCAAGTGGGGGGAGGGGAAATAATGACTACAATTATAGATTAATTTTCTTAGTTTTGTTGTGAAAAGATGGTGAAGTATAATATACTAGTTTAAGGAAATGGTAGAGTTAAGTGAGGGCTTTCTATGTGGTTGGTTTTCCTTTTTGTTGTTGCTGTTGCTTAGAAAGAAGGAGATCTCTGTGTTATATGTTGATAACAAGGAAAGAGTCATGACATTGGAAGAGACTGAAGATTAAAAAGGGGAAATCTGAGAGGCAAAATACCCCTGAAGGATAGACTGGATTAAAAATATAAGTAAATGAGCTCCTGTTGGTAAGGAGAAAGGCCACATAGATATTAAAGATTAGAGTATTGGAGGAGAGAATGGGAGGTGGGGCAAATATTGAATGGATTTGACTCATGTAATTGGAAAGAAGGGGATCACAACAGATGACCTCTATTTTCCCAGTTAAGTAGAAAGTAACTCTGTGGACACAATAGGGCAGGAGTGCTCTATATCACTTGAGGAGAGGAGAACAGATTTGAAATAGCTATTGTGGGGAGTGAAATAATTGATTTTGGAAGAATGAAAGGATTGATGTAATACAGTGAGGGCTCGGTTGATAGATGATAAATTGTTAGTGAACCCAGTTGGAATGGTTATGTGACATCCTTTGGATCCATCTAGCATTAACAGAATAGGGGCAAATGAAGTGGGTGGTGGGGGTAGCCTGTAAGTTCCTTGAGGACAAGGACTATCTTTTGTTCCTTTTTGTATTTCCAGTGCTAACATATTTCCTGGAACACAGTAGGCACTTAATAAATGTTTAATAAATTGATTGTAGGGCATAAGGAAAAATTGGAAAAGAGGGAAAGGCATTTGATATTAGAGGACAGAATACAGTGGAACTCATTAGTTATAGGGTCAAGCAAAATGAAGCTTGTGAAATGATGATAACCTGGGAATGGGGGAAGGAGTAAAGAGATTGGTTGGACGTCATGGAGAAAATGAACAATAGGTTTAAGAGGAAGTGGCAACCTGTGGGTTAGTAGAAATCTGCAACTTAAATCTAGATAAAGTAATATAGAAAGAAGGAGTGAATTTCTCTAAAGAAGAGACATTATTGACAGATGACTGCTAAAAGAGGATTGGCTATGGAAATACAGACCCAAGTAATTCAAGAAACATTGATTGTTCATGGATAGGCTGAGCCAGTATAATAAAAAATATTGATGCTGCCTAAATTTAGTCAGTGCTATACTAATCAAACATACAAAAAAATAATTAATTATTTATAGACCTAAGGAAAAAATGACAAAATTCAAATGGAGGAATAAAATGTCAAGAATCTCAACAGTAATAATGAAAAAAATAAGAAAGAAGAGGATATATCGCCATGAAATTTCAATTTGTACTACAAAGCTGCAATCATTAAAATGATATGGTATTGAGGAGAGCAGAGAGAGAGGGGGAGAGGGAGGGAGGGAATAAAGATGGGAAAAGGAGAGAGAGAAATGAATGGCACAGATGAGATATATAATATACAAAAGTGAACAAACACAATAGCTTAGTGTTCAATAAACCTAAAAACCCAGGGGGCAGCTTGGTAGCCCAGTGGATTGAGAGTCAGGCCTAGAGACAGGAGGTCCTAGGTTCAAATCTGGCCTCAGACACTTCCCAGCTGTGTGACCCTGGGCAAGTCACTTGACCCCCATTGCCCACTCTTACCAATCTTCCACCTATGAGACAACACACAGAAGTTAAGGGTTTAAAGAAAAAAAAAATTAAAAAAAAAAAACTCTAAAAACCCAGTTACTGGACACAGGACTCATTAAATGACAAAAACTACTGGGAAAACTGGATGGGCAATCTGGCAGAAATTAGGTTTAGACCAATACTTTATACTACAAGCCAAGAAAAATTCCAAATGGACTTATGACCTAGATGATATGTGTGTGTGTGTGTGTGTGTGTGTGTGTGTAACAGATTAGAGGAGCAAAGAAAAAATTATCTTTCAGATTAATGGATAAATGATTATGACTAAGCAAATGATAGAATCACACAAGATAAAATTAACCATCTCGATTTCTTATGGTTAAAGTTTTACATAACAAAGTATCTACTGTAGTGAAAATTAGAAGCAAAAAAAAGTAACTAGGAAAAACTTTGCAGCAAGTTTCTCTGATGTCTCATAACCAAAATATATAACATCAAATTTATAAGACTGAGGTCTATTCTCTAAATAAATAAGTGACCACAGGATATGAACATAAAGTTTTCAAAGGGAGAAATCTATGATATTAACATTCATATGAAAAAAGCTGTTTTATATCAATGGTGTCAAACTCAAATAGAAATGAGGGCCACTAGATTGTATATAAGGATTCTCATGGACCACTTATTGACTTAATTTTGAAATGTAATATTGTTTAGGGTTGATTATATTTTATTTTGTTAATTATTTTCCAGTTACATTTTAATCTTATTGAGGCAGCATTCAAAAGTGTTGTGCACCATATGTGAACTGTAGACTGTTTGACACCTTTTCTCAAAATTACTAATATTTAGAGAAATGCAAATTAAAGCAACTATGAGGTTCCACTTCACACCTATCATAGTGTCAAAGAAGTCAAAAAAAGGAAAATGACAAATGGAGGGGTTATGGGAAAAGAGGCTTATTGGTAGATCTGTGAATTGGTTCATTCTGGAAAACAATTTGGAACTATACCCAAAAAAGTTACCAAATTCTGTTTACCCTTTGTCTGAGTTACATCACTACTAGATCTATGCCCAAAGAAATCAGTAAAAGAGGGAAAGGCTCTATATGTACAAAAATATTTATAGTAACCCTATCGGAGGTATCAAAGATTGGAAACTCAGAACATCTTCCCCTATTGAGGAATGGCTAAACAAGTTGTGACATATGGATGAACAGAGTATTATTGTTGTCAACATGGAATCTAGAGACCCCAAACTTGTAGCTTAGTGAGATATGATGAACCCCAAGTTTAGAAATAGTTTGTAGGTTGGAGACCCCAAAAGCTTGTGCTTGTTCCCTGTTCCCCTGAGAATCCACCCTGAAGGGAATCTCAGGCTAGCAGTTGCAGACTGAATAATGGACCCCAGGGTAAATGCTAAATACCCTTTTTGTCCTAGGTAGTTTTCCCCATTGTATCAAAGACCCTTCCCAGGAAGACTACCTGGGCAGGGACCATTCCTTTAGTATCCATGGTGTAAGCAGTCCCTTTCCCCTACACCCTAGCCTCTAACTATGATCCCTTTCTCTAGCTTGATTGTATCCTTACCAGTATAATGTCAATCATCTCTCCCAGCCCCTGGATCTTCCCAAATGGTATATAAGTTCCCCAATTTCCTTTGTTCCCAGGAGTCATCATCTAGCGCGGTGGCACTCCCAGGGGGATCAGGGAGCAGAGCGAAGCAGTGTTCATTTAGACTCTGCACAAGGCACAGCTCTGCATAAGAGGCCAAGTAGCCCTCATCCCCCTTTCCCTTGATTAAAGAGTGGTTTTATGACTATTTAATAGTCCCGTGTTTTTTTCCAAGTTAACATTGTACATAAGAAATGATGAAACAGACAAATTCTGGAGAAACTGACATTTGCAAAATTATGCAGAGTGAAGGAAACAAAGTCAGGAGAATAATTTATACAATGATAGCATGACAGGAAAAAAAAACATGAAAGACTTTAGAACTTTGATCATTACTAGTAAATCACAAATTCAAAAGAATCAGGAAATGCTACATTGCCAGAAAGAGACACATTTTTCAACATGTGGAAATTGTTTTGGTGGACTATAAGGAGCTACATATTGTGGGATTTGTTTGTGTTTGTTTTTTAATTTTGTAAATGGGAGGTCATGGAGAGGACAGACTGATAGAAACTTTACTTCTTTTTAAAGGGATTTAATAGGTGGCTCCGTGGATTGAAAGCCAGATCCAGAAATCAGAGGTCCTGTGTTCTAATATGATCTCAGTCACTTCCTAGCTGAGTGACCCTGGGCAAATCACTTAACCCCCCATTGCCTAGCCCTTACCACTCTTCTGCCTTGGAACCAATAGGTAGTATTGATTTTAAGGCAGAAAGTAAGAAAATAAAAGGAACTTAATAAATGTAGAGTGGAATGTGCACTGGATTTGAAATCAGGAAAACTGGTTTTGAATCTTGTTTCTGCCACTGGAATGACAAGGGATAAGTCTTTTTGTTTCTGCATAAGCCTCAGTTTCCTGGACCATAAAATAAGGGGCTTAATCTAGGTCTTTTCCACTGCTAAATCTTATGAATAAATAAATCTCCTTTTCTTCTGGGAGCTTTCTGAGGGCTCTCCATTTAGAAATGATTCTACACAAAAATTCCAACTTGAGTTTCAGTAACTAACTATGGTTTAATGGCTTACCTCCCTGGAGGGCAGTCCTTGATCAACATTTGTGTATTCTCTTGCCTGGTAGAGATTGTCTGTTTGTCTCCTCCTCCAGCAAACAGGCTACCTCTAGTGTTTATCAACACAAGCAGCAGGCTCTTGGTTAGGACTCTTCTCTCGCCACTTAATGGGAAAAGGTTTATTTAAAACAATGACAGAGGGTCCTTTGATACTGCCTGTAGGAGGGAAGGCTGATCCACTTCCATCTCTAACTCAAAAAACACTCAATCCAGAACTGAGTGACTTTTGTTTTCCAAAGGAGAGATTTTTCTCTTTGGTCACAAAAAGGACAAAAAAGGAAGAGAGAAAATAAATATTTATTAAGTACCTACTATGCGTCAGGCACTATACGAAGAGCTTTTATCATTTGAGGTAATGAACTTAATATGAAGAGACACATTTTCAAACATAGCTAAAGTGGGAATTTGTCTTGCTAGACTAGGATGTGTATTTAGGTCTTTATTTGGGGTGGTGGTTAATTAGCTCAGTGTAGATTAGGGAGAGACAGATTCACTTCAAAATGCCTATTAATTGGAAAAATAAACTTAACACCTTTTTTTTTAAAGAGAGGGTAGGCAAATATCAATGAAAAACAAAATATATGCCAACATTTTCTCCTGGCTCAATCAGGAAGCATGAGGCATGAGAGAAGATGTTCCCAGTCCTGGAAATGTTGACTAGGGATACAAGTGTTTTCTGGGTTAGGAAAGAAAGAAAACTATGTCCCATGAGTAGAAAAATGATGGAAGACATGTGAGAGGGAAAGAAATTTAAGGATAGAAGAGGCTTTCATAGCAGCATGGTAGACTTGATACAGCACTGGAGCTGAAGCCAAGAAGATCCTGGGTTTGAATCCCCTCTCAATTGATTCTTATTTGTAACCTTAGACATAACTTCATCTTTCTTAGTCTCGATTTCCCCATATTTAAACTAGAAATAATAATTTCACCTACCTCACATGGTTGGGTTGAGAAGTAAATGAGATAATGTCTATAAGTATTTTGTAAATTTTTAAATCACATATAAATGTGAGCTGTTATTATTACACAGTCTAAAGAAGAGAGCTAAACAAGATAGGGATATAGGATCATAGCATTATACTTTTAAAGTTGGAAAGGTTCTTAGATGACATTGAATCCTACTCTTATAGATAAGGAAATTGAGGCTGAGGAAGCTTAAGTGATTTGCTCAAGGTCCCACAGCTAGTAAGGATTTCAGGCAAGATTTGAACACAGTTCTTTCTCACTCAATGTCCAGTGCCCTATCTGGTGTGCCCATGAGGGCTTAGTTCAAACAGAATAAGTAAAGAGAGAATGACAGCAAGGGGAAATGTTATTTTGTTGTTGTTGTTTTGTTGTTGTTGTTTTGTTGTTTTTTGCCTGGAAGCTGAATCACAGGGATTAGAAGATAAAATAAGATTCCGCTGTGTATAGCATTATCTGTCATTCGTGTTGTCACAGTCCTGTGATAATGAACAAAAACATCCCTGACTTTCCTCTTCAGCACTAGGGAAGAAGCACAATTGGGCATGATGATAGGAGCAATATTCTGAGATAAAGTCCTGATGGCAAAAAGGCAAAAATTCTATTCCTCATGCTTGGAATATACTTCCTTCTCATTTCCACTTTACAGAACTCCTGTCTTCCTTTAAAGTTCATCTAAGCTGCTACCTTTTGGGGAAACCTTGACCTGATCTCCCCAGTTGTTAATATGCCCTTTCTACAGCACACACACACACACACACACACACACACGATACACTGCTTAGTATTTACTCCCGATATATTTTCTTTTTACTTATTTGGGATTGTATTGGACCATCTCTCCCCAGGAGAATTTACATTTTTCTTCTGTTCCTTGAGAACAGGGGATGTTTCATTTTTGTCTTCATTATCCTCAGACGCTGGAACAGTGCCTAGCATGGAACAAGCAATAGATAAATGCTCGGGAGATGTTAGAAAATAGAAGTTGTTAACTTTATTGTATCCTAGACTCCTGTGGCAGCCTGGTAAAACTTGTGTATCTCTTCTTAGAATACGTTTTCCAAATAAACAAAATAAAATATATGAGATTACAAAGGAAACCAAAGATGTATAAAAATAAAAATGTAACTTTTTTCCCAGCCAAGCTTATGGAACCCCAGTTATCTATCCACATGATCATACCTGTTATAATGAATGATTCTCTGGGAGGGAAAAGGAGAAAATCTTTATTGAAAAATAGGGATGATTTCTTAAAAATACTATATTAATACGATGCATTTTTAAAAAAGCCCAACTGAAAGAGATGTGAAGAGGCAACATGAGCTAAGATGTTTTCTCCTTAAAAGCAAGATCAACTTAAAATTTATTAAATGCCTACAATATGGCAGGCACTGGGGATGCTGAGAAAGTCAAAAAAATAGTTTCTCTTCTCAAGGAGTTCACTTCACCTTCTAATGGATGAGACAATATACCAACAACTTTGTATAAATGAGCTATGCACAGCATAAATTTGTTAGGGACCAAGACTTTAAGATAAAATACTCACTCTTCTAAGAATAGATATCATTCACTCTTCTAAGATAAGATATTGATCATAGGCCCAGCCATGCTTGGAGACAGTAAGACGCCACAAGAGATTTTCTATGCTCCCTTTCCGCGTTCCTTTCCCCTTAGTATCTGCCGACCCCCTTCTGCCCTCAACCTATATATTCTTGTCATAGATCTGCAATAAACAAGCCTTGCTTCCATCCAAATGACTCTGTGTCTTGCGTGCGAGGTCTCCCCTCTTCTCTCCCTATGGGTTCTTAGGTTGCCTTTTCCCTGGACCCCTCGGTTGTGTCCGGCTGGACCCGGACAGTGGCGCCCAACGCGAGGCACGGCGAACATGGCTTACCGGACAACTGAGGAGCAGCTGTCGCGGCCGCGAATATACGTAACGGGTAGAGGCTGAGCAAGACGCCTAGAGGTAGGGTAAGTTGTCCCATCCCCCATAGGCATTTAAAAATCAAGAGTGTTTCTAAAAGAAGTGTGTGTGTGTGTGTGTGTGTGTGTGTGCAAGGAAAGTGGAAGGAATACGTGTGCATGATGGGAAAAACACTCTCGAAGGAAACAGTGTTCGTGACTGAACTAAAAAATAGTCGCAGGGAGAGAGGTAGCAGAGTAAAAAAGAAGGACCTGTTCAGGTTCTATGGCTTGATTCGTGACATTCTTAAAGAAGCCGACACGAGTCAACAAGTCTCGCACCTCCTCAGCTTGGCTGAGGACGCTATCTTAGAATCTAAGATAAAAAATGAAGAACCAAACTCGACTAAAGAACAGAGCTCGCCCCTCAAGGGGAATGAGCGTCCCTCGTCTCTCTTAGACGAACCTATCAAAAATCCCTCCCTTGAGGAGCCCCTTGTTCCCTCTAAGCCCAGACCACGCCTTTATCCAGTCCTATACAGGGACCCTCCTCAAGATAGCACACTTAATCTGGCTTATCAAGCAGAACTAGAGGAGGAGACAGCCCACTACCATAACAATGGCCCTCTGGGGAATAGACCTCCTCCCTACAACCTCCCATCCCCCACCATCCAACTTGCCCTCCCACATGATTCCTCTGACTCCGAACAGGAGGAAGAGGGGGAGGAGGAAAGCGGATCCCGTGGAAATTCCAGGGCCGCAGATACTTCAGGCCTCCCCCACCATCATCGACCAATTTATAAAAAATTAAAAATTAAGCACATTAAAGACCTGCATTCGGCAGTTAAAAATTATGGCCTGAATGCCCCTTTTACACTCTCCATCCTAGAAGGGCTTGGAGGAGAGGGGCACATGCTCCCCTCAGAATGGTCCAAAGTTGTGTAATCTGTCCTATCCCGAGGGCAATTTCTAATTTGGAAGGCAGAGTTCTTTGAAAGGGCAGAAAATCAAGCTAAGCTTAACTTAAAAAATGCCCAGACAGCTAATTGGACGACCGACAAGATTGTTGGCCGTGACCACTTTGCATTAGAAAACCAACAGATGAGGCTGCCTCCCGGCTTACTCATGCAAACGGCGCATGCCGCTATGGCCGCATGGCGGGCAGTTCCTGCCACTGGCTCTGTTACAGCACCTCTCTCGAAAATCCTTCAGGGACCCAATGAGCCCTATGCGCAGTTTGTTGCAAAACTCCTTGAAACTGCTGAGAGAGTCTTAGGTCAGGATGGGTCAGACAACCCAGTGGTAAGACATTTAGCGATTGAAAACGCTAACTCTGCCTGTAAGGCAGCCTTAAGGGGGCAAGCTAGAGACCTTGATCTAAACGGGATGATCTGCCTATGCAGTGACATTGATGCAGATGACCACAAACTAAACAAGTCCATCTCCTTAGCCATCGGGGCAGCCATTCAGGCCTCTCGCCCCACCATCCCCCGAAATTGCTTTAAATGCGGGCAACCTGGCCATTTCACCCATGAATGTCCCTCTAACCAGACTCCCACCCCCCTTCAGGCTCAAGCCCAAAGACCACCTCCCAGCGTTTGCCCTAAATGTCGAAAGGGTCGGCACTGGGCTCGAGATTGCCGAGCCAAACCTCAGAACTTTTCCCCAATGTCGGGAAACGGGATGCGGGGCTCCTACGGGAGCCCCTGCCCAGTTCCCTTACTCGAGCCACAGCCGGCAGCGCAGGCCTGGACCTCTGTGCCGCCTCCACCCGAATATTGACCCCTGAAGAAGGCCCGGTAGTCCTCCCCACCGGCAAATTCGGACCACCACCTCCTGGCATGTTTTTCTTGTTCATCGGCAGGGCGCTCACCACCTTACAAGGTGTAGTTGTGCATCCCACCCTTGTCGATAACGACTACACAGGGAAGATAAAACTTATCATAGAATCTCCGCATGGTCCCGTTACCATCCCTGCCAGTAAACGCTTAGCTCAGGCCCTCCCCCTCCCCATGATAGGCGATTTTCCCGCCACAGCCCAAAAACGAGGTCCTTCCTCACCCGGCTCTTCCAACATTTATTGGGTACAACAACTTACTGAGTCCCGACCCACTCTGCAATTAAAGATCGAAGGAAAAACCTTCACAGGGCTGCTGGACACAGGGGCAGACTCTACTGTCATCTCCCAGGCTCATTGGCCCCGTGCCTGGCCCCTTCAACCCTCAGCCACCCACCTGTCAGGAATAGGTCAGATCCAAGATACCCTCCAAAGTACTAAGCTCCTCCATTGGCAAGATACTGAGGGCAATAGTGGCACTACCCGTCCCTATGTAGTCGCGGGACTCCCCGTTAATCTCTGGGGCAGGGATATTCTAGCCCAGATGCGGCTCCTTATGGTTAGCCCCAGTGATGCTGTCACCACCATGATGCTGAAATCTGGGTACCTCCCAGGCAAAGGCCTTGGCAAGAACGAACAAGGCATCTTACACCCAATATCCCCCCCAGCCCAAAACGATAAAGGAGGACTTGGGTCAAAAAAATTTTTATAAAGGCCACTGATCCCCCTGCAATCCAGGCTGATAAGATCACCTGGAAGTCTGATTCTCCTGTCTGGATTGACCAGTGGCCTCTAACATCTGAGAAGGTTCAAGCTGCCCTAATGCTAGTGCAGGAGCAACTCTCTCTTGGACACCTTGAACCTTCCACTTCCCCATGAAATACACCTATTTTTGTTATTAAAAAGAAATCGGGGAAATGGAGACTTCTACAGGACCTACGTGAGGTCAATAAGACCATGCTACCCATGGGGGCTTTACAGCCAGGCCTTCCATCCCCGACTGCTATCATTTTCCATTCCCATAGTCAATTCCCCATCCCCCTCATTGACACAGCTCCAAGCTGGAGGCTTTAGCATTGCCCCAGATAAAATTCAAACTCAAAGCCCAAGAAACTCTTTATCCCTTAAGTGGCAATCAGACTTTGCTTCTTGCTCACGCCCTCTTTGTTCTTAATTTCCTCACGCTGGATGCCGAAGGGCGTTCCGCTGCTGATCACCACTGGAATCCACATACTTCATCTAATCTGGCCAAAGTCCTTTGGCGTGACCCCGTCACGGGCCTCTGGTGTGGCCCCGACCCTGTCATTATCTGGGGAAAGGGCTCCGCCTGTATTTTTGATAAAGCGGCTAATAATGCCCGTTGGATTCCATCTAGACTGATTAAACCTTTCGCCCCTGATACTAACCCTCCTAAGCCAGGGTTTTGTCCCTGAGAAGTCTTTTTCTTCTTCCTTTTTCAGAACCACTACCCTGATGACATCACAGATGGGACCTCAGATCCTGAACTCGCTTTCTCTGGCAGTTTATATCCTCTACTCCACCTTCCTTCTGGTCACCACTTCCAGTCCTCATCTCCTGGTCCAACAACGGTGGGAGATCATCAATCCAGTTAATCAAGCCATCATTACCTCCGTTTCTTCTTCCCAATGGCCCCAGTGGACGTGGTTTCCTTCAATTCCGGTTGATCTTTGTGCCCTAGGCGCCCCCCAGATGTCCTCAATCCACTACTGCGCCCCTACCTTCCCTGGCGTGCCTAGCCTCCTGGATTACTGGACTCAATACATTCAATTTCCTCTATATGGCTGCCCTGGCTTTGATCATCCACCACACTGTGGGGACCAGACAGACGGATTTTGTGCAGCCTGGGGATGTGAAACAATTGGTACTGGATATTGGATCCAGGCGAACCAGGATTTGATATCAATAACCCGCAATCTATCCCGTCCATCTGTGTGCACCCCCAGTCCTCCTAATTGTAATCCCCTCATTATCACATTTACCAACGCAGGGAAACGAAGTGTTAAATGGACAGATGGCTTGACTTGGGGTTTACGACTCTATAAGAAGGGCGGTTTTGATGATGTTCTTCTTTTCACCCTCCGCCTCCGTGTGCAGCCCCTCATTGTTTCTGTTGGTCCTAACATCATCCTCTCGGATCAACAACGCCCTTTTTCCCCTAACCCCCAGCCATTACCAACTCCCACGTCTCTCCTCATCCCATCGGTCCCCCTTTTTTCCCCTTCATCTCCGAATACCTCCTCCCAGCTACAGTCCCAGTCACAGCAAGGGTCCCTAAATATTCCCGGTACAGCAGACAGATTTTTATCTCTAGTATCAGGTGCCTATACTGCCCTGAACACTTCCAGGCCAGATTTGACGATTAAGTGTTGGCTCTGTCTGAGTCCACAACCCCCTTACTATGAAGGTATTGCCTATATGGCAGAACCCAATGAAACAGTTCTAGCTTCCCTGCGCTGCGCCGCCTTTTCTCGCCGTCTCACTCTTGCTGAAGTCTCTGGCCATGGCCTTTGTTTAGGCACCATTCCCCAATCTCATGCCCACTTATGTAACTCCACCCTTGACCTCCCCCCTTCCCCTTCCTTTTTGGAAGCCCCGAATAATGGCTTTTGGGCTTGCAATACTGGCCTCACCCCTTGTATATCTCTTCTAGTTTTCAATACCTCCTTTGAATTCTGTGTTCTTGTCCAGCTATGGCCACGTATCTCTTTCCACACGGACGATAGTGTGGCCTCCCTCCTCTCCCCCTCTCCTAGAACACGTAGGGAACCCTTTACTACTTTAGCTATCCTGTTAGGACTCGGCGGTCTTGCTGCAGGCATTGGCACTGGCACTACTGCCCTTCTCCAGACCCAACACTTGGCCGCTCTTCAGATGGCCATGACAACCGACTTAGAAGCTCTTGAAAAGTCAGTCACAGCACTGGAACAATCCCTTACATCCTTATCAGAGGTAGTCTTACAGAATAGATGAGGACTGGACCTTCTCTTTTTAAAAGAAGGGGGATTATGCGCAGCCCTCAAAGAGGAATGTTGTTTTTACGCTGACCATACTGGCGTTGTGAGAGAATCTATGGCAAAGTTACGTGAACGGCTAGCCCAGAGGAAAAGGGAAGCCGAGGCACAAGAAGGATGGTTCAACACACTCCTCAAGGGTTCCCCCTGGCTTTCCACCCTGATTCCCACTATTATTACACCTCTCTTTATATTTTTATTGATCTTAACCTTTGGCCCTTGGGCCTTCCAACGTCTAACGAAACTCATCAAAACTAACGTTAACTCAGTCCTTGATAAGTTCCCTATGGTTCAATACCATCGTATTGAGATGATGGATACAGAACAACCTGGCGGCACTCGTTTGCAGTTTTCCAGCAGGATGGTAACCCAATGACGGGAGTAGCACAGGTCCTCAACCCTTGATGGTTGAGTAACTCCCCCTGTGTAGCCTAAGACAGGGGCCGTCACTGCCAATCTCACTTATGGATTGACCAGGGAACACAAGGTGTCTTAGGAANCAATCTCACTTATGGATTGACCAGGGAACACAAGGTGTCTTAGGAAAAACTTCTGGTGTTAAGACAGACTTGGATGGAACAACGACCAAAGGTTAATGAACTTATTCCTTACGCCCTTCTATTTAAAAAAAAGAAAGGGGGAATTGTTAGGGACCAAGACTTTAAGATAAAATAGTCACTCTTCTAAGAATAGATATCATTCACTCTTCTAAGATAAGATATTGATCATAGGCCCAGCCATGCTTGGAGACAGTAAGACGCCACAGGAGATTTTCTATGCTCCCTTTCCGCGTTCCTTTCCCCTTAGTATCTGCCGACCCCCTTCTGCCCTCAACCTATATATTCTTGTCATAGATCTGCAATAAACGAGCCTTGATTCCATCCAAACGACTCTGTGTCTTGTGCACGAGGTCTCCCCTCTTCTCCCCCTATGGGTTCTTAGGTTGCCGTTTCCCCGGACCTCTCGGTTGTGTCCGGCTGGACCAGGACATAAATTGAAGATAATGAAGAAAGAAAAGACACTAGAATTAAGAGGAATTGAGTCACTCTATACTCAGAGTGTGTGTGATAGAGGTGATAAAAGATAAAATATAAGACTAGAAACCTAGAAAGTGATCAGGTTAAAAAGGATTTTAAATGCCAAACAGAGGAGTTAATTACCTGAAAGAATTAGAAAGCCACTGGAATTTATGGAATAGGGGAGTGACATGGTAAGACTGTACTTTGGGAAGATTTACTTGACGAATGAAGAATAAACCAGAGAAGGGAGAGAAAGGCATACATACCAACCAGAAGGCTTCTACACTACCAGAGAGAAGACTGCACATAGGAGAGAAATTACAAAGGTAAAATTTTCAGACTTGACAACAGATTGGATTATGATGGTGAGAGAGCATGGGGAGTTGATGGTGACATGTGAGTTGTGAGCCTATGGGACTGAAAGGATGGTGGTAATAGTTAAGATAAAAAGAGGAGAAAACTTGGGGAAAATATAATAAATTAAGTTTGGGACATATTAAGTTTGAGATATCTATGGAACATCACATTTGAGATGCCTAATCAAAAGACATGATACTAGGAGTCAGCAAAGGGGTTAAACCTTGATAAATAATCTGACCTCTGCTTAAAAATGATAATTGAATCCATAATGTGTGATAATATCATCAAATGAAATAATAGAGGGAGAAGAAAAGAGGTCTCAAAACAGTCTTAAGGGAAACTCATCTTAAATGGTGTAATCTGGATAAAGAGCTAATAAAAGAGGCTAAGGAATAAACCAAGAGATAGAAGAACCAGGAGAGAATAAAGTTACAAAAACCTTGATAGAGGAGAGTAGCAAGGAAAAGAAGATGAATGAGGCTATAGAAAAGTCAAAAAGGAAGAATAAGAGGGAAAGACCCTCAGATTCATGAAATCAGATATTTCTAGCTTCGGAGAAAATAGTTTCAGTTGAAAGCTGAGACCAGAAGTCAGCTTGCAGAAAGTTAAGAGTAAGAGAAAAAGAAATGGAGACACTGGTGGTAGACAATCTCCCAAGAGGTTTAGCCGGTAAAAGGAGAAGAGCCATTAGATAATAGTTAGCAGGAATGAAAGAATTAAGTGAAGGTTTCTTCAGGTTAGGGGAGACATAGTTATGGTTGTAGGCAGTAAGAAACCAGTAGATTAGAAGAGATGGAAAGTAAGTGAGAGTGCTGGGGGCATAGATAGAGATAGAACAATCTCTTGGAGAAGATAGGATGGAATGGAATCACTTGTACATGTACAAAAGTTTGCCTTCATGAGGAGAAAGGCTAATTCTTCATATGAAACAGAGGTGAAGAGTGAGATAGTGGCAGAAGCCATATGGGTATGGTAAGAAAGGGGAAAAGAGGGAGCTGTTGGCAAATAGCTTTCATTTTTAAGTGAAGTATGAATCAAAGTTTTTAAATAAGAGGGTTAGGGATGAGAAAGTTGTGGGAGTTTCAAGAAGAGAGCCCAAAGGGACATAGAATAATTTTGAAGATCTGACTATATTTTTTTTCTCTTGCACTTAAGTGAAATGAAGGAAAACTTTGATTCCAATGCACATAGCCAGCCAATCAGAGAAATGGAAATGATTCATAATTCAACATGTATTGTTTCTGTTATGCAGCTGTTTTTGTTTGTAAGTCATATTTGATCTTGTCTGAAGTTTTCCTGACAAAGATAACAGAAAGGTTTGCCATGACTTGACCAGAGTCACAGAGCTAGTAAGAGTCTGGAGGTCAGAATTGAACTCAGGAAGAGGAGTCTTCCTGATTCTAGACCTGGCACTCTATCCCCTGTTTCACCCAGATGCCCTCAGCATTTACTAAACGTCGATTATCTATAAGACATTATACTAGGTGAAGGGGATAGAAAGATAAAGTTGGCAGTAATTGGGCTCAAGGAATTTACTTTGTTGGTGGAGGGGTAAATAAAATTTACACAGATAAGTAAATACAAAGCTAGGTATGATAGAGGAAAAAAGAAATCCAGATAAAGTGATCTATGACAATTAGAGAAAAAAATAAAATGCTTTGGGGATGAGGATCAGGGAAAGTTTCAAGGGGAAGATGAAGCTCTGATGGAAGAAAAAGTTTTTTTTTAAAAAGTAAATATAGCTGTTTTGAGAACAGAGCAATCATGTGAAATAAGGAGGGTAAAGCAGGTTAGGTCCAGACTGTTCAGGGTCTTAAACACTAGACTGAGTAAATATTTTACCCTAGAAGTAATTGGGGACTACTAAACATCGTTGAGCAAATGAATAGACTTGTGCCTTATGAAATTTATTTTGACAGCAGAACAGAAAATGGATTAGATAGAGGACAGACTTAGGGAACAGAGAGAGAAAACCGATAGTCATTACACAACCTAGAGAGGAGGAAATGAAGGCTCAAACTATAGTTGTGGTAGGGAGTGGACAGTATAACCAAATCTATTGCTTTCAAATATCCTAGAATCCAAGATTCATAACATAGCAGGGTACACACACTCATGGCTTTTTAAACATTTTTTGTGCTTTTTGTGCCTTGGACCCCCACCCAAGAAGTCTGATAAAGTCCATGGACCTAATTTCAGAATCATATTTGTTGCCTACAATTATAATTGAATTGCTCAGTCTCTGTTAGAGGGTAATGGAAATAGAGTTATAATTTTCTCACACCCAAATTCATGTACCCCCTGAAATATATACACATACTTTCAAAGGGGCCTTGGACCCCCAAAAGAGAATAAAAAGATATCCAATCTAATCTCATTTTACAGTCAAGGAAATTGAAAACCAGAAGATCAAGCTTTTCCCTATGTCACACAGGTAGTAAGAATCAGCACTTTCCACTTTGGGACAGCTCTAACAATGAGGGCATTATCTGCAAGGATTTCTGAGGTGAGAGGAGAAAAAATCTTCCAAATAATATTATTTCTAATAAACTGGCAAGAAAATTAGCCACCTCATTTTCAGGCTTCCTTGATCTTCAGTTCACACAAAAATCTTTCCAGAGTCTTGTCATTAAACTGACCCTATCCTCCCATCGAGTCTTCAGTTCTCTGAATGAGCTCATTCCATTACTGCAGAGTAATTTTTTTTCTAGGACGTTTGCTTGATTTCATGTAAATACCCTCTAAATTAGGTATGTTTCAATTTAAAATGTAATAGAGTTATATGTCACTTCCCAAACCATGAGGCAGAAAATGGTTATGGGGTCATGAAGGTCTAATCAACTGAAAAATCTATGAGATTTTGATTATAAAAGAAGAGAAGAGAAGAGAAAAGAAAAGAAAAGAAAAAAAGGAAAGGAAAGAAAAGAAAAGAAAAGAAAAGAAAAGAAAAGAAAAGAAAAGAAAAGAAAAGAAAAGATCTGAGGTCTGAGCTAAAGGCACTTCTATCCTCACAGAGTAGCATCCTGATCAAAATTTTAAAAAGAGATATGTGTTCAAATCATAATCATTGCTACTTACCATGGCCTTAGGAAAGCTACTACTGCTCTTTAGATTTCAGTTTCTTCATCTATAAAATGAGAGGGTTGGAATGGGTGACCTCTAAGTTCCCTTACAACTCTAAATATATGACTCTGTGTCTTTATGATATCTTTTCATGGTATTGGTATAAATAGATGCCATTCTGTAGGTAGGTTTATAAATACTATGCTTTGGCACCATCACTGATGGGGGCTCTGCATCTCTAAGTTCACATTTAGACTATTCTCACCCTCTCTTCTAAATGCTAGTCAGTCAGAGAGTCAATAAGCACTTATTAGGCATTTAATATGCTATAATTACTATCCTAAAAGCTAGTAATTTTTTCTTTAAAGGTACAACCCTGTCCCTTGCTCTCTGGAGTTCACAATTTAATTGAAGAGATCACGTGCAAAAAGCTATGTAAACAAAATGTATAAAGAGTTAGTGTAAGGTAATATCATCTCAAAAGTCCCAGGACCAGTACTCAACATAAGGACAGATTTGATCTCCTTTGAAACAAGTTTGCTTTTATATCATTTGGTTCATCATAGGATTGAAAATTTAGAGTTATACAGAAACTTAGGGATTATCTAGTAGAGCCCCCTTGTTAGGGACCAAGACTTTAAGATAAGATAGTCACTCTTCTAAGAATAGATATCATTCACTCTTCTAAGATAAGATATTGATCATAGGCCCAGCCATGCTTGGAGACAGTAAGACGCCACCAGAGATTTTCTATGCTCCCTTTCCGCGTTCCTTTCCCTTTAGTATCTGCCGACCCCCTTCTGCCCTCAGCCTATATATTCTTGTCATAGATCTGCAATAAACGAGCCTTGCTTCCATCCAAACGACTCTGTATCTTGCACGCGAGGTCTCCCCTCTTCTTTCCCTATGGGTTCTTAGGTTGCTGTTTCCCCGGACCCCTCGGTTGTGTCCGGCTGGACCCGGACACCCCCTAATCGTACCGATATTAACTGACTTGCTCAAGATCTTACAGGTAATAAGTACTGTAGTTCTTTTTTTTACTTTAAATTTCTTTAAAAATTATCTATTCATTTTAAAAATTCTCTTCCGTTTAAATTTTGAGTTCCAAATTTTCTCCCTCACCCACTGAAAAGGCAAATAATATACCATTAATTATGTATGTAAAATCATGCAAAACATATTTCCACATTAGCCATATTTCCTAAAAAGCAAGAAAAATAAAGAAAGTAATGAAGTTAGACTTCAATTTGTAGTCAGAGTTAATCAATTCTCTTTCTGGAAATGGATAGCATTTTTTCATCATGAGTCCTTTAGAACTGTCTTGGATCATTGTCTTGATCAGAGTAGACAAGTCTTTCACAGTTGATCATCATTACAACATTGCTGTTACTGTGCACAGCGATCTCCCATTTCACTTTGCATTGGTTTATATATGTCTTGCCATTATTAAGGAGCAGTTTTGGTATTCAAGTTCAGGTTCTAAGAATTTCCCAAGTGACAAATGGTCAAAGGATATGAATAGGCAATTCTCAGTTGAAGAAATTAAAACTAAAATTTAGTCATATGAAAAAATGCTCGAAATTACTATTGATTAGAGAAATGAAAATTAAAATAACTCTGAGGTACCACCTCACATCTCTCAGATTGGTAAATATGACCAAAAAGGAAAAGGATAAATATTGAAAGAGAATTGGGAAAATTTGAACACAAATATATTCCTGATAGTAATATGGAGCCATGCCCAAAGGGCCATAAAATTGTGTATACTCTTTGACCCAGCAATGCCAGCCCTGGGTTTGTATCCCAAAAAGATCAGAAATAGGCAGAAAGGACTTACTTGTACAAAACTATGTTAACAACTCTTTTTGTAGTGGCTAAGAACTTGAAACTGAGGGGATGCCCACTAATTGGGTAATAGCTGAATAAATTGTGGTATATGGTTGTAATGGAATACTACTGTGTCATAAGAAATGACAAGTAGGATAAGTTCAGAAAAAAAACTGGAAAGACTTATATAAATGGATACAAAGTGAGATGATCAAAACCAGAAGAATATCATACACAGTAACAACAATATTGTATGATGATCAACTGTGAAGGAGTAAATTTTTGTCAGCCATGCAAATATCCAAGATAATCTCAAAGGGACTCATGCTGGAAAAGGCCATCAGCAGCCAAAGAAGGAACTGTTTGAGTCTGATAATAGGTCAAAGCATGCCATTTTCACTTTATTAATAATTTTTTTATTTTATGTGTGATGTATCTTCTTTCATGAAATGAGTAATATAGAAAAATGTATTGCATGATAGCATTGATGTAACCTATACTAGATTATTTACCACCTCAAGGAGGGGGAAAGAGAGGAAGGGAGGGAGAGCATCTGAATAAAGAAATGTTGGATAATAATTGCCAAAATTTGCTACTACATGTAATTGAAAAAATAAAGAAAAATGTAAGAGCAAAAAAGCATACAAGTTCTGTCGTTCCACCTTTAGTAATCTTCCCACTGAACTAAACTTTATTTCACATAGAATTATAACACAAGTTCTACATGAAGACTTTCCTGATTCCCCCAGCTTTCTTCCCTAAAAAAATACCTTACAGAGGGTGCAGCTTTAAGTTACTAAAACTTTAAAAGATTTTAAAACTATTATTAAGCTATTAATGCATAAAACTACACTAAACCTTTTGGGAAGCCCTTTATTCATATTGCATCTACTTTGTATATACTTATCAATATCAAGCAATAAACATTTATTAAGTACCTACTATATTCAGTCTCTATGTATATAAGTTGTCTCCTTTGATAGAATGTATGGCCTTTCAGGGCAGAAAATGTTTCAGTTTTGTCTTTCTTTCCCCAGTATCTAGCACATCTAAGACAATGTCTAGAACTTAGTAAGTAGATACTAAATAAATACTTTTTGAATGATGGATGGAGGGATAGATTAATGGCTGGGCGATAGGAGAATAGATGGATTAATTGATGCACTAGCAATTTTAGAGCTTGGGACAATTTGCTTGAATTGTGAGTGGGACTGAGATGGATCTGGGGAGTCACAAAGTCATTGCTGAAGACTTAGCTGCCACTTGAGGTAGAAGAGAGAACTGAGCAGAGTAGTCTACAGAAGAGTTCACTTGGGAAGTGTTTGCAGCTGATAAGGAAACACCATCCAATAGCTACAGTTGCAGAACTTAGATGTGGCTGTGAAAGTGGCAGCAATAGCAGCAGCTTCAGGATCTCTCATCCTAAAGGGAATTGAACAACTAGTCATAAAGAGATTATCAGGAATTCTTTATTGGCACTGTGTATAGCTGGTGATGATTGGCAACTCTATTTCCTATACAGAGTTCTGGGTCACATATCTAGGATGGAGAGGAATACTTGTGGCCATTCTAAAAAGAGTAGGGGCCCTGGTCACAGTTCTAGAGCCAAAAGGAGCACTAATACTTGTAGCTTCAGAGTAATAGGAGTCCTTCCTGAGTAAAGACCAGAGCAGAGACAATGAGAGCAGTGACCACACCACTCCATGGATCACACCACCTTTGAGGCTCAAAAAACTTGCAAATCCCCAGAATCATATCTGAAAGCAACAGTAAATGAAACCTAAAGCTTCAGACAATGCTTCCTCACCCCACAGTGAGCAGAATACAACTTTAATATAAAATTCAAAATCAAGAAATAGGCTGGAAAATGGACAAATGATAAAAAAGAGGACTTGATCATAAAAAATCTACTACAGTGGCAGAAGAAATCAAAAAACAAACTCAGAAGACACCAAAGTGAAAACAACTAAGTCCCCAAGAAAAAGTACTAATTGTACTCAAACCCAAGAAGAATTCCTAGAAGAGTTAATGAAAGAGACAAAAGCGGGAGCTAGGTGACTTGGTAGTGAATTTAAATCTAGCCTCATAAACTTCCTGGCTGTGTGACCATGGGCAAGTCACCTAACTCCCATAGTTGTGCCTCACCCCTCTTCTGCCTTGGAACAAATACAAAGTATTGATTTTAGACAGAAGGTAAGGGTTTTGGGGTGTAGGGAAGAGACAAGAATAGTAAAGAAAAGAGGGAAGAGAAATGAGAGTGATTCAAGAAATTATTAAAAGATTATTAATAGCTTAATAAAAGGTATATAAAATACTGAAGAAAACAATTCCTTGAAAAGTAGATTTGGCCTAATGGGAAAAGAGACACAAATATTCACTGAAGCAAAGAACTTTTTAAAAAGCAGAATAGTTCAAATGGAAAAGGAGATACTCACTGAAGAAAATAATGCCTTCAAAATTATATTCAGGCAACTTAAAAGTGAATGATTCCATGAGACAAGAAGAAACAATAAAGCAAAGTCAAAAGAATGAAAAAAAGAAGAAAATATGAAATCTCTCATAAAAAACAATTGTCCAGGAAAATAGATTGAGGAGAGATATTTTAAGAATTCTTAAGCTACCTGAAAGCCATGATCAAAATAAAGAGTCTAGACATTATATTTCAAGAAATTATAAAGGAAAACTGCCCTGATATCTTTGATCTAGAAGGTAAAGTAGAAATTAAAAGACTCCATCAATCATGAACAAAATTCCAAATTGAAAATGTTCAGGAATATTACAGTCAAATGCCAGAGCTCCAGGAGAAAGTATTATAAGCAGCCAGAAAGAAACAATTCAAATATCATGGAGCCACAATCACTGTCACAAAAATGTTAGCAGCTTTAAAGTTAAAGGTGAAAAGGACTTGGAATATAACATTGCAGAAGGCAAAGGAGCTAAGACTACAACCAATAGTAACATACCCAGAAAAAGAGTATAATCCTTCTCTGATATTTAATCAAATAGAGGACTTTCAAGCATTCCTGATAAAAGGCCAGAGCTGAATGGGAAATTTTACTTTGAAACACAAGACTTAAGAGAAGCATAAAAAGCTATACATGAAAGAAAAATCATAAGACACTCAATAAAGTTAAACTTTTTTCATTCCTTTTGATAAAAAGGATAAAAAAAGAGAGAAAAATAAACAGAAGAAAATAGGAAAGGGAGAGATACTCAACTTGTAATCATAACTGTGAATGTAAATGTGATGATCTCACCCAGAAAATGGAAGTAAAGAGAAGAATGGATTAGAATCCAGGATCCAAAAACATATTGTTTATGAGAGTAAACAAAGACAAAGAAAGTTAAAATAAGAAAATGAAACAGAATCTATTTTGCTTTATGAAGTAAAAAAGGAAGGGGTAGTAATCATGATTTTAGACAAAGCAAAAGCCAAAAGAGACCAAATTTAGAGAATCAAGGAAACTACATTTTGATGAAAGATACTATAGACACTGAAGCAATATAAAAAATTTTTACATCAACCTTCTCTAATAAAGGCCTCTTTTTTCAAATATATAGAAAATTGAGTCAAATTTATAAAAATGAGTTATTCCCCAGTTGATTAAATGTCAAGGGATATGAAAAGGTAGTTTTCAGAAGACATCAAAGTTATCTATACTAGTGTGAAAAATGCTCTAAATCACTTGATTGGAGAAATACCCATTAAAGTAACATCCACACCTATCAGAAATAACAAATGCTGATTTGTAATTATGCCCAAAGGGCTTTAAAAGAATGCATATCCTTTGATTCAGAAATGCCACTGCTGGGTTTGTATCCCAAAGAGATAAAAAATAGGAAAGGTTCTGTTTGGACAAAAATATTTATAACTGTGCTTTTTGTGGTGACAAAAATTGGAAAATAAGAGGATGTCACTCAATTGAGGAATGACTGAATAAATTGTGGTATATGATGGTGATGGAATACTATTAAGGAATGATGAACTGATTGATTTCTATAAGAAATGGAAAGATCTGTGTGAATTGATGTGAAGTGAAATAAGCAAAACCAGAAGCATATTATACCCAGTAAGAAATACAATGATCCAGGACAATTCTGAGGGACTTACAAGAAAGAATGCTATCCACACTTAGAGAAAGAACTATGGGAGTAGAAATCCAGAAGAAAATAAATGAATTATCACTTGTTTATATGTGTATTTAATTTGGGGTTTTGCTTTTAAAAGAATACTCTATTACAAAACTGAATAATATTAAAATGGTATTTGAGTAATAATATATATATAACCCAGTGAAATTGCTTGCCAACTCTGGGAGGGGGGAGAGAAGCAGGGAGAGAGACAATAAGAATCATGTAAATATGGAAAATATTTAAAAATTCAAATAAAAAAGAAATAACAAATGCTGAAATAAATAAGGAAAGATAAGTACACTAATGAACTGTTGGTGGAATTGTGAACTGTACAACTCATTCTAGAAAACAATTTGGAACTATACCTAAAGGGCTACAAAACATTTATCCCAGCAATACCACTAGCTCTGTGTTTCCCCCCCCAAAAAAGGAAAAATACCTATATATACAAAATTAATTATAGCAATTCTTTCTGTGGTGGCAATGATGATGGTGGAAGATTATCTGTGAAAGACTTGGCTACTCAGATCAAAATGATGATCCAAGAAAATTCAAAAGGTCTAATAAAAGATGTTATCTGCCTCTAGAGAATTCTGAATGCAACTTGAAATATAGTTTTCTCACTTTATTTTTCCTAATTTTTTTGTATATGATACAGCTAATATGGAAGTATGTTTTGCATGATTTCACATGTATCATTGATACCATATTCTTTGCCTTCTCCTTAGGTGGGACAGGCATGAGAGGGAGGGAAAGAATATGGAAATCAAGTTCCTTTTATTATTATTTGGCTTTATTATTTTAAATAAATAAATAATATATATTTTAAATGAAAACAAAATTTAAAAACATATGAAATTTATGCAACCACTTATGCTGCCCCCATGGCCATTACCTCTTGTCCTCTTCAACTAGTTGGGAAAATTACAATCAGATAGCTACTCCCATTACTCCTGGATGGGGTGTTTCAATAGCCTAACCTATTTTTCCTTTGACCATGCCTACAATTTCCCAATTGCAAATCCTAAATACTCTTCTCTGGCCACCATTCCTCTATAGCTCTTACCTCACCACGTTAGAATGCTTAGGGACTAGAACTGTCTGTCTCATTTTTTTTGTGTTTCCAGTACTCTATACAGTGTCTGAAGCCTAGTAGATGTTTCATAAATCTTTATTAATCAATTGGCTAATCTAGGTCATTTTTCATTTAGCAAAACATTCATTTAGGCTGAGGGGAATGGGCAAGGATGGCGCATCATATTGTATGCTATACTACTAAATTTGGAGTCAGGAAGATAAAGTTTTAGATATAATATTTATCATAATGCTTGGCACATAGAAGGCACTTAATAAACGCTAATTGGCTGACTACTTTAAATAATTAATAGCTGTGTCATTCTGGCAAATCACTTAACCTAACTTAACCTAATTAGCTTAACTAGTTCATTTCAAAGATGACTTCTAAGCTTTCTTCTAGCCCTAGAATTATAACCCTAATAGTTTTACAGACATTCTCTCTTTTGGTCCTTACAACAATACTTGTGAGGTATTTTCTGCTGTAGGTATTATATTATTCTAAAGAGGATGAAAGTGAGGGACAGGAAGGTGGCATTACTCTCTCAGAGTCACAGAGCTAGTAAGCTTATGATTCAGGATCCAAGAGTAGGTCTTCCTGGTTCTGAATTAAGTACCTTATCCAATATGGTGTGTCACCCCATGATTCTCAAGGCTTTTGGTTTTTCTCTTTTATAAGAGATGATTAAATACTTTGGACACATAATGAGAAGATAGGACATGTTGGAAATGACACTAATGCTGGGAAACATTGAAGGCAAAAGGAGAAGGGGATGACAGAGGATGAGATGGATAGAGAATGTTATGGAAATAATGAACAAGAACTCAGACTTTGAGAGAGAGTGGAGAATAGACAGACCTGAAGCCCATGAGTCACAAAGAGTTGGATATGACCACACAACTAAACAACAATTAATTACAAACAATGCAGAATAGTCAATCAACAAGCATTTATTAATCACCTTCTACACACCAGGCACTAGAGATACATAGACCAAAGTGAAATGGCGCCTAGCTTTATTCTCTAATGGAGGAGATATGGACTTATAAAGACACACAAAAAGGATATGAGGCAATTTTGTGAGAATCACTCACAAACAACTGAGGGGATCAAGAAAGGCTGGCATATAGACAACATTTAGGAATTAACATGGTACAATGAAAAGGACTATAGCTTCTAAAGTCAGAAAACCTAGATTCAAATCCCACCTGCCATTTAAAACCTGCATAACATTGGACAAGTGACTTAACCTCCCTAGCTTATGTTTCCTTATCTCTAAAATAGGATGTTTGGACTAGATTTCCTCCTAAGCCTTTTGTAGTTCTAGGTTTACTATCCTATGATGTTTTTGCTGAATATATCAAGACTCATAATCCTCCTGGGTTTTCTTTGATAAGATCTGTGGTATATTGATAAGTTCTCTCTCAGTACTTCCATCATGATCAGGCACTGTAGAGTGGCAATGAACTGGGACCCAGAATTAAATAAGATAGGGAGAGAACCATATTGCATTTAGAAAATTACTGGGCACTTTCTATGATGAGATTTCAGATCTCTTCGAGACTTAAAGTATGACAGCACTTACTTTAAGCAATAATGCCAGAATTCATGCCAAAGTTGTATTATTCTTTACAATTTAAAACATTGCCAGGGAAAATCTAGAGCCAACAAAGTATTTGAAATACTTGCCTAAGACAGATTTGTCCAAGGATAGTTTAATGAATCAACTTGAGTCTTGATGAGAAGAGTATCAGTTGCCCTCAACTGCTAGTTAATATCCAGGCTACTTATGAAGGAAGCATCAAGATGGCCCATTAAATTGGTGTTTCAGTAAAAGTATGGTCATGTGTATGTGCCCTTAGCTATGTCAGTCAGTGCATGGGATCAGTCCTTCAGTATAGAATGAATCCGGGAAATTGAGTGAGGTAGTACAGAGTGAGAACCTGTGTTCTGGAAAGAATTTTTACTTCAAAGTCCATCAAGGGAGTGAGTACTTGGGCCAATGTGGAAGTTGGGCTACTCCTGACCCTGCCTAGATACCAAGTGAAAGAGACTATAATTGGGAGTCTGGGTTTTCATGCCTTATTTTTAGTGCCACATAATGATGCTGACTCAGGGGAGCAATTATGAAGCTTTTTACCTGAATAGCAAGCTATTGAGTTTTCTGTAGTATCTGCATAAGAAAAGAGATTGGGGGCAGAGGGGGCAGTTGAGAAGAGGGGAAAGTAAGAAGACAATATTAGTGGCCTCAGAGGATAAGTGAGTAGAATTACCTATAATACAATTTCTTTAACTGTCTCCATGCCTGGAACTTTCTTCTTCCCCACCTCTACCTCCTGGCTTTCCTGACTGCTTTCAAGTCTCAATTAAAATCCCACCTTTTGCAAGAAATCTTTCCCAGGTCAAATTGATACTAGAGCCTTCCTTCTGAAATTATCTCCAATTTATCCTGTATATTTTTGTATAGTTGATTATATGCTGTTTTTCCTATTCGATTGCAAGCTCCCTGAGGTGAGGAATGAGCTTTGCCTTTGTATCCTCACAGTTTAGCACAGTGTCTAATACACAGTAGATGTTTAATAAATTCTCATTGACTTGTTTACTACACTTGACTGACCATCATAGATATGGCACTGGAAGTACTACTCCTTCATTTTACAGATGAGGAAAATGAGGGACAGAAAAATTAAGTGGCTTATTCAGAAATGACCCAAATCCTTTAACTCCAAAGTTAGCATGGTTTTACCAAAATCACAAAGATAATAAGTGACAGAATCAAGATTTAAATTCATGAAGTTGACTCCAAATGTTCCTTCCATTATACCATGGTGCCTTCTAAATATTGATACTCAAATACATTAACTAACTATCCCCTTAAAAATCATTATACTTCCTACAGCATGAACATGAATAAAAATATATTTCTTCATGCTTATAGGCACTGTGCTAAACAGTGGATATATAAAGACAAAAAGTGAGTCAATAACTACCCTAAAGGAACTTATATTCTAATGGGAAGATGCCATATTTCAAGAAGAAACAGGACAGTTTTCATTCAGTCACTAATCAAGATAGCTGATCACCAGGAAAGGAGTTCCAAATTTAGGTAGATTAACTACTCTCTGTACTGAGAGTTGAAAGGAATAGATTCTAGGGGTTCAAGGTCTAATGCACAGGTTCTAATCCAGGTACAAAGTGATGGGATAGCAATGGCAGCAGATGGGACCAGATAGTAAGACAGCTTGGGTCGACAATTGGAAGGTATGTGAGTGTTCCCAAGAAGGAGATGTCCAAACTTTTCTTTAATTCTTTCATTCTTCCAATAAAGATGAAGGCATTGAAAGATTTTGAATATGCAAAGCAAATAATGAAGCTATTGTCATCCTCATTTTAGAAGCACAAAAACATACATAAGTCTCAAGGTTCTACAGCAAGTTCATAGGGAAGCCAGAACTTGAACAAAAAATCCAAGGTTTCTGATTGTTTTTTTTTTTGTGTGTGTGTGAAGAATTGGGAAAAGGTAACTAGATTTAACTGTGATTTAACTGGTATGGAGAACTCCAAGAAAAGAAACTACCAATTCAGGTCAGCACTTATTTTGTAATTTGTAGTCTTAGAGAGTTACTAAGGCTCTCAGAAATTATGTGTCTTTTCTAGGCACATGATACATGTCAGAGACAGAACCTGAAATCAGATCTTCCTGTATCTGAGACCAGCTATCTATCTATTACATCAAATTGCCTCTTTTCCTATTATTATAGTCCAGAAAAATCTATTTGTTTGGTGGTGGAATAAAGAGGAAAGAAATGATTTCTCACTTTTTTAAATACATTTTCTCTACATTGTCACTATTCCTCCTCTTACTTGGTGCTCTCTCCCTTCTGTCTTTCCTCTTCTATATGTAAACTCTTTGATGTCTACAACCACAATAAGCTAGAAACTTTCAGTTTCCAGCTGCTTGACACTCTGAGACAGTAACTTCTGAGGTTCAATATCAATTCAGATGTGCCTGAAAAGGATCCTGCCTCTCTCTGTAAAATACCTGGACCTCACCTGATCTGATCTACAGAGGAATATGGACATAGAAATCTTACCCATCAAGCTAGAAAGAGCTTAGAGTAATGATCACCTGAAAAGAATTAGGGTATGGGAAAGGGAATAAGCATTGGGTTATTCAGTGGGTTAAGTGCTTTGCAAATATTATCTCATGTCATCCTCACGACAACCTTGTGTTATAATGATCGACATTTAACAACTGAGGAAACTTGAGCAGACAGAGGTTAACTGACAATCAGAGTGACTCAGCTAGTAAGTGTCTAGGCTCATATCTAAACTTAGATGTTTCTGATTATAGGTCCAGCACTCTGTGCCATCAGTTACCTTTAAAGGAGGGATTAAATGATGTCTAAGGTCCCGTCCACCAAAGTTGGAAGGAAACTTATAAATCACTTTGCCTAATACCTTCAATTTATTCCATTTTTATAATTTCATTTTTAACTTTTCCAGATAACATGTCAATATGATTTTTAATATTTGTTTTCTGACATTTCATAATTCATGTTCTCTCCCTTCTACCAACTCCTCCCTAAGATGGCAGGTGATATGACATAGTTTGTATATATATTTTCATATAATACATATTTCTATGTTCTGCATGTGCAAAAAGACACATATTGCTTACACAAGAGAAGAATTCATGGAGAAAATAAAGTGAAAAAGATATATTTTAAAAAGCATTCAGGCTCTGTTCCTTCTAAGGTGGTAGATTTTTTTTGGTCATGAGTCCCATAGAGTTGTCCTGGATTCTTGCTTTGTTGATAATAGTCATTCAAAGTTGATCATCCCACACTATGGTTGTTACTATGTACAATGTTTTCCTGGTTACAGTCATTTCTCTTTGAATCACTTCAAAAAACTCTTTCCAGGCATTTTTGTGATCATCATGTTTGCCATTTCTTATGGCATAGTAATATTCTATTACAAGCATATGCCACAACTTCTTCAATTAATGGATTTCCCTTCAGTTTCCACTTCTTTGCCACCACAAAAATAAGTGCTATAAATATTTTTGTACAGGTAGGTTCTTTTCCCCTATCTTTGATCTCCTTAGGATATGGATTTAATCATGGTATTACTAGATCAAAAGTATGCATACTTTTATGACCATTTGGGCATGGTTTCAGATTGTTCTCCAGCACAGTTCTATTAGTTCACAGCTGTACCAGAGGTATGTGTCCCAATTTTTCCACATTCCCTCCAATATTCATCATTTCCCCTTTTTGTCATGTTAGCCAGTTTGATAGGTGTGAGGTAGTACCTCAGAGTTGTTTTAATTTGCATTTCTCTAATGAATAGTGAGTTGTAGAATTTTTCATATCACTAAGGATAGTTTTAATTTCTTAATCTGTGAATTGACTGTTCATATATTTTGATCATTTTCCAGTTGGGAAATATTTTCTATTCTCATAAATTTGACTCAATTCTCTATATATTTGAGAAATAAAGGTTTTGGTCAGAGATACTTGCTATAAAGATGTTTTCCCAGTTTTTTGTTTACCTTTTAATCTTGTTTGCATTGATTTTGTTTGTGTAAAAACTAGTTAATTTAATGTAATAAAAGTTGTATATTTTACATCTTGAAACATTCTCTTTGTCTTGTTTGTACATAAAGTCTTCCCTTCTACATAAGACTGAAAAGTAAACTATTTTGTGCTTCCCTAATTTTTTTATGTTATTCATTATTTCTAAATCATACATTCATTTTGGCTTTACCTTCATATAGTGTGAGGTGCTGGTCTATACCTACTTTCTGCCAACCTGTTTTCCGTTTTCCCAGTACTTTTTTTTTCAAATAATAATTTCTTTTTCCTAAATCTTGAATCTTTGGGTTTGTCAAACACTAGGTTACCAGGGTCATTTACCACTGCATGCTGAGTGCCTAATCTATTTCACTGGTCCACCATTCTATTTCTCAGCCAGGGTCAGATTGTTTTGATGGTTGCTTCTTTGGAATATAGTTTGAAATCTTGTACAGCTAAGCCTCCTTCCCTCATATTTTTCATTAATTCTTTGATTTTCTAATTCAGGGTTAGTGAATCTTTTAGAGATCACAAGCCCAAATTGCACCTTCAAGCCACCTACAAGCCTCCCCACATTACCCACAGAGAGCAGAGGGAGGAAGTGCTCACTTTGGGCTACTGGAAAGCAGGGCAGGGCATGCAAAAAATGTCCTCAGGTGCTGTGGAGAGGGGGAACAGAGCAGTCCCATCCATGCCACTGGGGAGCACATACTATACCTTTGCCAACATGGTTCTGGGTCTTTTTTTCTTACAGATGAATTTTGTTATTCTTCTAGCTCTATGAAATATTTGGGGCAGTTTAATTGGTATGGTACTTACTTATGGTACTTAACTTGAATCAGTAAATTAATTTAGGGAGAATTGTCATTTTTATTATATTGGCTTGGCCTACCTGTAAGCAATTAATGTGTTTCATTAATTTCTTAAACCTAATTTTCTGTGATAAATGTTTTGTAGTTGTGATTATATAGTTCCTGGGTTTGTCTTGGCAGGTGGATTCCCAGGTTTTTTATTTTCTTTCCATCTCTTTGCTGTTAGGTTTTACTGATAATATAGAAAAATGCTAATGATTTGTGTAGGTTTATTTTTTTAAATATTTTATTTTTTGGAAAAATTTTCCATAGTTACATGATTTGTGTGGGTTTATTTTACATCATGCAACTTTGCTAAAGTTGCTTATTGTGTCTATCAGTGTTTTGGCTAATTCCTTAGATCCTCTAGGTATATCACTTGTTTCCCTACAGGACTCTTGATGGGTCTTGGTTACTCCAGCTGCTCATGTATTTAAAAAAAGTCCTACATGCACCAAATATAAATATATATCATCTGCAAAGAGTTATGGATTTATTCCCTCATTTTCTATTCTAATTTCTTCAGTTTCTTCTTCTTCTCTTATTGCTGTTCCTACCATTTCTAGTATAACATTGAATAGTAGTGGTGATAATGGGCATTCTTCTTCCACTCCTGTTCTTATTGGGAAGGCTTCTAGTTTATCCCCATTACAGAGAATGCTTCCTGATTATTTTAGATAGATGCTATTTATCATTTTGAGGAAAGTTCCATTTATTCCAATATTCTCTAGAGTTTCCAATAGAAATATGTGTTGTACTTTGTCAAAAGTTTTTTACTGCATCTACTGAAATAATCATATTTTTTCTGTATGTTTTGTTATTGATATGACCAACTCTGCTGATAGTTTTCCAAATACTGAACCATTCCTGCATTTTTGGAATGAAACTCGCCTGGTCATAGTGTTTGATCCTTGTGATATATTGCTATAAACTCTTTGCTCATATTTTGTTTAAAATTTTTGTGTAAATATATTTTAGGATCATTGGTCTGTAGTTTTCTTTCTCTGTTTTTTCTCTTTTTGGTTTATGTATTAATATTATATTTGCATCATGAAAGGATATTAGCTGATTTCCTTTCTCAAATATATTTCCAAATAGCTTATCTAATATTGAAATTAATTGTTCCTTAATGTTTTGTAGAATTCACTTGTGAATTGATCTAGCCTTGTATCTTTTTTCTTAGAGAGTTCATTAATGGCTTGTTCAATTTATTTTTCTGAGATAAGATCAATGAAGTATTCTATTTCCTCTTTTGTTAATCTAGGCAATTTATATTTCTTTAAATAATCATCAATTTCACTTAGATTATTAGATTTATTGGCATATAATTTTGCAACATAACTTTTAATAAATTACTTTAATTTTGCCCTTTTCGTTTTTTAGTTTAATATCTTATTTTCCCAATTACATGTAACAATAACTGTCTTTTACATATGTCTTCTGAAATTATAACATCAAAATTGTTTCTCTCTCTTCCTTCCCTCTTCCCTCCTTAAAATGCTAAGCAATTTGATCTAAGTTATACATGTATGATCTTGCAAAACATATTTCCATAATGGTTATATTGTGAGAGCATACTCATAAAACCAAAACCCCAAAATAAAAACATGCACAAATAAAGTGAAAATTCATATGCTTCAATCTGCATTTGGACTCCATCAGTTCTTTCTCTGGAGATGAAGAGCATTCTTTATCATATGTCGAAAAGAACTGTTTTTCTCAGCACAGCTAAGTCTTTCAATTAATCAAAAAACAATATTGATGTTTCTGCGTACAATGCTCTCTTGGTTCTGCACACTTCACTCTGCAAGTTCATGTAGGTCTTACCAGGTTTTTCTGAAATTATCCTACTCTTCATTTCTCATAATATGATAGCATTCTATCATAATCATATATCACAACTGATCCAACCATTCTGGATGGCAATTTGGAACTATGCCCAAAGAGCAATAAAAGAATGCCTGCCCTTTGATCCAGCCATATAATTTCTGTGTTTGTACCCCAAAGAGATCATAGATAAAAAGACTTGCACAAAAATATTTATAGTCACACTTTTTGTGGTGGCAAAAAACTGGAAAATGAGTTTATGCCCTTCAATTGGGGAATGGCTGAACAAATTTTGGTATCTGTTGGTGATGGAATACTACTGTGCTCAAAGGAATAATAAACTAGAGGAATACTATGGGAACTGGAAAGACCTCCAGGAATTGATGCTGAGTGAAAAGAGCAGAGCCAGAAGAACATTGTACACAGAGACTGATACACTGTGGTAAAACCAAATGTAATGGACTTCTGTACTAGAAACAATGCAATGACCCAGGACAATTCTGAGGGATTTATGGAAAAGAACACTACCCACATTGAGAGAAAGAATTACAGAAGTGGAAACACAGAAGAAAAACAACTGCTTGAACACATGGGTTGATGCAGACAGGATTGGAGATGTAGACTCAAAACAACCACACCAATGCAACTATCAATAATATGGAAATAGGTCTTGATAGATAACTCATGTTAAAACCAGTGGAAATGCGCATCGGCAATGGGGGAGAGGAGTTTGGGGGAGTGAAGGGGAAAGTAAGAAAATGAATCTTGTAGCCATGGAAATTTTTTCTAAAAAATAATAAAAATAATAAAACAATCATATATCACAAAATCACTATCAGCCATTCTCCAATTGAACATCCTCTCAATTTCCAATTCTTTGCCTCTACAAAAAGAGCTTCAGTAAATGTTTTTGTACAAATAAATCATTTCTCCATTTTTTTTTAAAACCCTTACCTTCCTTCTTGGAGTCAATACTGTGTATTGGCTCCAAGGCAGAAGAGTGGTAAGGGTAGGCAATTGGGGTCAAGTGACTTGCCCAGGGTCACACAGCTGGGAAGTGTCTGAGGCCAGATTTGAACCTAGGACCTCAGATCTCTAGGCCTGGCTCTCAATCCACTGAGCTACCCAGCTGCCCCCATTTCTCCATTTTTAAAAGTCTCTTTGGGAGATAGACCTAGTAATAGTATTACTGGATCAAAGGGTATGCACAGTTTTATAGCCCTTTGGGTATAATTCCAAAATGCCTTCCAGAATGATTGAATCAGTTCACAGCTCCACCAAGGATTTGTTAGTGTCCCATCTTTTTCACATGCCCTCCAACATTTATAATTTTCCTTTACTGCCATATTAAACAATCTGTTAGGTGTGAAATAGTATCTCAGAGTTATTTTAATTTGCATTTCTCTAATCAAGAGTGATGTAGAATATTTTTCGTATATTTATAGATAGATTTGATTCCTTTATCTGAAAATTACCTGTACAAAACATTTTAAATGTAATATAATTAAAATTATTCATTTGACATTTCATACTGTATTTTCTCCTCCATTCTATTTCCTCCTTTTTAACTGCTCATTCTCTCTTCTTTTATTCTGACCCTCCTCACAATTGTTTTACTTCTAATCACTGCCTCCCCCAAATCACCTTCCCTTCTATTAGCCACCTCCCCTTTTCTATTTTCCCTCCTATTTCCTTACAAGATAAGATAAACAAGTACAAATATTTTTCCCTCTCTGAGAGGATTCCAATGAGGCTTAGGCTTAAGCATTGTCTGTCATTATCTTCAACCTCCCCTCCACTTTAATAGCTTTTTGCCCCTCTTCAGGTGAAGCAATTTACCCTTACTCTCTCTTCTTTTCCTCTTCTCTCAATGAAATCCTTGACTGCCTTTTTGGTGAGACCTTGCTGCAGACTATGGTCCCTTCACACCCCAGTGAAACAGATCTTTGCTCTCTACCTTACAATCAATCTTCTGCAGGATAATTGTTTCATGCCATCCCTTTGTTGCTTCTGCCACTCTAGTACTCGTTTTGAAGCTTTATTTTAAGTTTGTTTGGAGTGGGTTTTCAGAGAGATTTTGGCATTTCTGCCTCTGCTCCACCATTTTGACTCCTGTCTATCCTTTTCATTTTTAATAATGGTAAGTTGGTTTTCTAATTTCTTTTTCTGATCAAATAAATGATTGGTCTAGCTATCTTTTTTTTCATAAAAACCAACTCCTTATCTTATACATTAGTTCAATGATTTTCTTACTTTCAATTTTATTAATCTCTCCTTTGATTTTTCAGGATTTCTAATTCGGTGTTTGTTTTTTTAATGATTCTTTTTTCTAGTTATTTATTTGCATTCCTAATTCGATGATTGGTCCTTTTTCTAATTTATTGTAAGCATTTAGAGATATGAAATTCCTTCTAAGTATCACTTTTAGCTGCATATCATGAATTTTGGTATGTTGTCTCCTAATTGTCATTTTCTTTAATGAAATTGCTGATTGTTTCTATGCCTTGTCCTTTGACCCATTCATTATTTAAGATAAGATCAGTTAGTTTCCAATTAATTTGCTGCCTTTTGTTCAGTGAAATTTTTATAGCATTATGATCTGAAAAGGATTCATTTGATATTTTTTCTTTCTGTATTTGGTTGTGGAGCTTTTCTGTCCTATTATTTGATCAGTTTTTCTGAAGGTACTATTTCTGCTGAGAAAATGGTAAATAAGTGAAGAAAAATCTAATATACTTCATTTAATTTTTTAAGCAGCGGTAGAAATTATGATCTCAGACAAAGCAGAAGTGCTTTATGTAATATATTCCATGACTTCTGATTTTTCAATATAAAAGCTGCTATGTCCTGTGTAATCCTGACTGTGATTCCACAATATTTGAATTTTTCTGGCTACTTTTCTCCTTGGCTTGAGAGTTCTAGAATTTGGCTATAATAGTCCTGAGATTTTTAAATTTCAGATTTCTTTCAGGAGGTGATCATTGGATTCTTTCCATTTCTATTCTCCCCTTTTCAAGAATATTAGAGTCTTTTCCCCTGATAATATCTTGCAATATTGTGTCCAAGTTCTTTTTATTATTATTATTATGGCTTTCAGGCAGTCCAATAATTCTTAGGTTAGCTCTCCTGGATCTATTTTTAGGTCAGTTGTTTTTCCAGTGAAAGATTTCAGATTTCTTATGTTTTTTTTCATTATTTTGAATTTGTTTTACTGTTTACCATTGTCTTATAGAATCATTAGCTTCTATTTATCCAATTCTAATTTTTAGGAAGCCTTTTCCTCTAGGCTTTGTACCTCCTTTCCTATGGAGTTATTTTCTTGCTTAAAATATTGTGTTTCCCTTCAGATGGTATACATCTTTTGCCTTTTAGTAAAATATTGTATTTTCTTCAGGGGGAACTTTTTCTCCAATTAAGTTTTTGTTCTAAACTGTTGGTTTTTCTGTCATTTTTTCTAATTTTCCTTCTACAACCCTTATTAGTTTTTTATCCTTTTTGTTTTTCAGAGCTCTTCCAAGAATTCATTTTGGGTTTGGCATCCTTCCACAATTTCCTTTGAGGCTTCACATGTTTTTATTTTTGTATTGTTGACCTCTTCTGAGCTTGTATTTTAGTTATCTGTGTGGCTGAAATAGTTTTCTAGCATCAGGCTTTTTCTCTGTCTTCTGTTCATTTTTGAGCTAGTTTCTCCATTGGTTTTTGTCAATATGCAGGAACTTAGCTCCATCCCTTGACTGGAGGGACTACTATTCCACACTGGTACTATGTGGTCTATTCCAATCCCTTGAATGAGATCAACAGTCTCAATCCCAGATTGAGCATTCAGCAGAAGCTTCTTGGTTGACCTGCTATGGAAAGTTCCACACTGATTCAGTTCTGATATGGTTCTCACTGAATCAAGTTAGGTTCTGCCTAATCCTCCTAAGTCTGGACCTTTTGGTTTGAGTTTTTTCTATTGCTGCCCATGTTTGGGTTGTGCCTAGCCTTTGTTACTGTAGGACTATGCAGGACCACATTCTTTCCACTGCTGTCTGTTCTGCAGTACATTGGTTTCCACTCCTCCCCTGTTGAAGCTGGACTAGGGCAGCTGTGGTTTTCCCCCTACTGTGGGTGCTAAAACCCATCTAAATTTTACTGAGGCTTCTTCAGCACTCTCTCCTCCTACCCCACTCTCCACATTGTTCTGGGCTAGGGTGTTGCTTCACTCCTTCTTCTGTTGGGTCTGCTGTTCCTGGACTTGTTTTGAGGACTTTTTATTCTTTGATGGTTATTTGGACAGTAGTTGCAGGCTACAAATGTTTCTTTTTCCACCATCTTTGCAACCAAAAGTCAAAGATCCCTATTCAATTTACAAATGAGGAAATTAAACCTGGGAGTTGTGACTTATTGCCACACAGCTGTGAGGCAGGATTCAAACACATATTATCCTGGTCCAAGTCCAAGGATCTACCCATTATATGGCACTGCCCCACTAGTCTTAGAAGCAGTCATTTCAAAAAGTATTGCAGATTCTCTTATCTTGTCATGCTTCAAGATCATTGAGAGCAGTAATTTGGTGACATTCCTGGTTATATCCTTTCTCTCTTTCACTTTGGATGTGTCAGTAGTGGACTTGGTTAGGGAAGGGGGGGAGGGATAAGGCAAAATTGTGCTGTACTCATTTTGGAAGTGTCCACTGCTACCCAAATTTAGGAGTTGGATGTTTCTTTATTACCTTTCCCTTATTTGCCTTATATATCTCCTCCTCCATGCTCCCTTGGATATCTCCAATAAGCCACCTGACTTTCCCTTAAGCACACCAAATCAAAAAGTCTATTGTTTTTCACTTTGATGGGCTCATTTAATCCTTCTGCAAAGCCCTCTTGGAGACCTAGAATTGGACCCCAATAATACTAGACCATGAAATCTGCTTCAAATGCTCAAATTCATTTCAGAAACATCAAGACTATAAACACCTCAGGTCCATAGCAGAGGCAGCCAACCAATGATAAGGGATTACCAAACATGTCTCATGGGCTTTATTTAGCCTGGTGAACCAAGCTTGAAAAACTGTTTGTTTTTCTAAAAAGGGGAAGAAAAAGTCAACAGCTAACCACCCCTTTGAGTTTATAGAGCATTTTTATCCTGAGGTACTCTAAGCATCCCACATATTATCTCCCAACTTCCCTGTGAAGGTGACGGCTTCATGGCTTGTAAAGCTGGGGTATCCAATAGCTAAATGACTTGCTCAAGAAGACAAATCAAATAGCAGAGTAGGGATAAGCCTCAGGTGCTTTTCCTATTAAAATATGTTGTCATTTGTCCTAATATAATAAAATTGGAAGTAGAAGTTAGTGATAAAAAAAAAAGCTGAAGTTCCAGGCTCATAAAAAGGTGAGTTTGTGGTGGGATTTTTTTGTGTTTATGTATTACTGTTTTTTTCTAACTCTAAGACTATTTCCCTGCTAGGAAAAAATAATAGCTTTGGATAGTTTTCAATCATTTATTTATTTGATCCTTAATAAATATCAACTGTGTGCCAAGCCCTATACCAGTACTGGGATAAAAAACCAAAGGAGTTTGGAAGTATCCACTGCTATCCAAATTTAGGAGTTGAATGTTTCCTTATTACCTCATTTGCCCCATATATCTCCTCCTCCATGCTCCCATGGGCATCTCCAATAAGCCACTTGACTTTCCCTTAAGCACTCCAAATCAAAGAGTTTATTGTTTTTAAGTTTCATGGGCTCATTTAATACTTCTTCAAAGCCCTCTTGGAGACCTAGAATTGGACCCCAATAATATTGGACTATGAAATCTGCTTTAAATACTCAAATTCATTTAAGAAGTATCAAGACTATAAATGCCTCCAATCTATAGCAGTATAGCCAACAATGCCTTCAAGGAGTTTCCATTCTACTGAAGAGGTACGATGAATACAGCTAAGTCAACACAAAATATAGACAAAGGAAAATTCAAGGAGGGATTGCTCTAGCAAATTAGAGGTAGTGAGCAGGAATTTGTAGGAGATGAAACATGAGTTGATCCTTGAAATCAAGTCATATCAACTAGTGTTTATTAAGCACCTATTAGGTGCCAAGCATTGTGCTCACTGGACACAAAGAAAGGCAAAAGATAGTCCCTGCTCTGAAAGAATTCCCAGTCTAATGGGAAAGGTGACATGTAAATAACTATGGACAAACAAAATATAGATAGGATCAACTAGAGATGGGGCAAGTAGATAGCACAGTGGTTTGAGGACTAGGTTTGAAATCAGGAAAACTCATCTGCCTGAATTCAAATTTGGTCTCAGATACTTATTAGCGTGTGACCTTGGCAAGTCACTTAACACTATTTGCTTCAGTTTCTCATCTGAAAAATGAGGTGAAAAAGTAAAGAGCAAATTTTTTTCCATTATGTCTGTCAAAAAAAAAAAAACAAAAATAGTCAAGAAGAGTCAGATAACTGAAATGACTGAACAACAAGATTGGAGGTAATCATCAAAGGAGAGGCACAAGCATTAAGGAGGAATCAGAAAAAGTTTCTTATAGGAGGTTTGCTTTTGGCTGAAACTTAAAGGAATCAAAGGAAGGTAGAAGGTGAAGATGAAGAGGGAGACATTTAAAGGCAAGGGGGTTGGCTGGCCAAAACACTCAGTTAAGAGATGGAGTCATATGAAATTAACAACAAGGATTTTGGAGATTCTATTGTTCAAATATCCAGTTGGAAAGCCTTCCTCTAATCTGTAAAACATCTGGGGACAAAGGACCTCAGCTGGAATATTCTTAGTCCATTTTCTATGCTTACTTATCTGCTTACATAGTCTATCCTACCCACCCCAACACAGCCTTTCCTTATCTATGTTGAATGTGAACTCCTTGAGGGCAGGTAATGTTTCCCATTTTATTGTCTTTGTATCCCCTAAAACAATACCTCGCACATAGTAGGCACTGAATGGTTGTCCATTGAATTGAATAGATCCAAATTTTTGATTTTCATGTTTGCTACCATATCTCCACTCCCTTATCTGCCAATCCTACTTACATTCCAGGTCATTGAAAATATCTTCATATAATACTGCATGACAGAATAACCCATTAATTCTTTCAAAAAAGGTTTAGCATGAAACTACCATGTATAGAGCTTCAAGTTTACAGTGAGACATAATATCTACTCTCTTGAAATTATAATAATAATCAATGAATTAATAAATATAAAAATAAAAATTCTTAAAAAGAAATATTACTGGTACCTATTGCTTGTATGTCATCTTAATTTCCAAATATAACTATTCCCAACCCTCCCTAAAAGAGCCTACTTTTATAATAAAGAAGAAAAATAGTCTAGCTGTAATAATCAGCACATCAATCAAGTCTGATAATATGTAAAACTAGCAATAGATTTTACACCCATAGTTCTCCATTCCTGGAAAGAAGGGTCAGGGATGTATTTCTTTGTCTCTCTCTTGTTTGGGGCCAAGTTTCACCAACAGTGCTTGGGCTTGCAGAGTTTAGAGTTAATAATAGCTAGAAGGGAAGACATGTACCCAGAGAGCTAGAATGACAAGTGGGATGTAAATAGGACCGTCAGTGAGGTGGTAGTTGTTATTCAGTCATTTCAGTCTTCATGACCCCATTTGGGATTTTCTTAGCAAAGATACTGGGGTGGCTTGTCATTTATTTCTCAAACTCATTTTACAGATGAGGAACTGAGACAAACATGGACAAGGGACTTGCCCAGGGTCTCAGATCATACTTGAATTTATATAGATGAGTCTTCTTAGCTGTAGGTACAGGACTCTATCCACTGCACCACCTCGTTGACATCAGAGAGGTACTAAGGAAATATTATAGATATCAAAGGAAGAGGGAATGACTTCTAGATAGACAAAAACTGTAGTAGAAGAGGCATTTAAGGCAGCACTTGATGGAAGTTCTTGGTGGGTTCTGATAGAGGCTCAGGGAAAAATTCTAGTCAACAGACATCCCTGAGAATGGAAAGGAGGCAAATAATGGTTCAAGGAAGTATGAGGCATGTTTGTTAGATAGGCTGGTAGACATCATGTAGTACTACTTGGATTTGTAGAGAAAAGGCCTAAATTCACATCTTAATTCAGGTATTTACTAGTTATGCGAATATAGAAGTTCTGGGGAACTCAGTTTCCTCATGTGTACAACGAGGGTCTTGAACTAGATATCACAGGATCAGAGAGTCATAGCTGAAAAGGACCTTAGAAGTCATCTGGTCCAAACCCTTTATTTTACAGATGAGGAAACTGAAGCCCATGGAAATTACATGATTTATTCAAAGTCAAACAGTGAGTGGCAGAGAAAGAATTCAAATGCAGGACCTCTAAATCCAAATCCAGTGCTTTCCCATTGAACCACAAATTCTTTCAGCTCTAAATTCCATAAATTTGATGATTAGAGTTATTTCTTCTTTACTCTCACCCCTACACACACACACACACACACACACACACAGAGAGAGAGAGAGAGAGAGAGAGAGAGAGAGAGAGAGAGAGAGAGAGAGAGAGAGAGAGAAAGAGAGAGGAGCAAATGAATTTCTTTCAGACTCCTGAAGTTTTGATGTGATTTTCCATGGATACTAGGAAGAATACATTTCAGTTCCCTTCCCCTCACTATCCTGCCAAATTAAGGCAAAGGGAAAAGCCCCATGCTCCTAGATCAGTGATGGGCAAACTACAGCCTGCAGGCCAGATGTGGCCCCCTGAAATGTTCTATCTGGCCCAGAGACATTATTCCCAATCTGACGAATACAATGAGTAGGATATAATACAATGAAACTTTGAAAGAATTGCCTTAGAAACAAACTGACAGATGAGCATTTCCTTTCCTTTGGCCCCCCTCTTTAAAAAGTTTGCCCATCACTGTACTAGATGAATTAATGTAGAATTCATCTGAACATCTATACCCTGCTGTCATGTCTCAGTGAAGAATTCCAGGGATAGAATTCCAAAGCCTCCTTCTGCCATACTACTGTTTGTGTAATCCATTACCTACATTCCTCTGAAAAATACTTTGGAAACATGGTATAGTGGACAGAGTATAGGACAACTGAATTAGAATTCTTTCTCAGATCCTGTTGAGAGAAAAAGAGAGGATATCAGAAATGTCTGAGGTCTAAAATAGCAAAAAAAATTTAAACTTTTTTGAAAGACAGAGACAGGCAAGCAGAAGGACTTTGAAAAGCAGATATGTAGGAGATGCCAATACTTCTACATTATCCATTGGCTTCTGTAGAGGTCTTAAGGAATTTTCTCATAGGTGAGGATTATCACCTTTTCTCTTGATTAAACAAGATCTTTGCTTGCTCCAATTTAAGGAGTTCCTTTACTTTGTATATTTTAATCAACATAACTCCTTCAATTTCTGCTTGCTATTTACTTAGATACATAGGTTTACTCACTTCTCACTATTTGGTGATAGTCTTTTGTGTAACTAGCATTTGGCGAGTTGGTGGGATAGTCTTTCAGGCATAAGCTTGTGTTACCTTCTTTTATAAGATAGCAGCCAACATAGCAGCATTTTTTATTCCAAAAATCATATCCTTAGATCAGCAATATTTAAAGGAATATATATGTGTGTGTAAATATACATACACACACACACACTCACACACACACACATATATATATATTTCTAGTCCTATACCCTCTCTCTGAGAAGAGAACTGAGCAGTCTAGTGGACACTCTTTCTGCTCTTCTCAAGACAGAAAGCAAATCCTCCCTTGGAGGAGGAGAGCAAAGTTCCAGAGATATCTTTCCCCACCTCTCCTTGAACCACCTGCCTAAATATTTAGAATCTCATGTGGACAATACACTTTTTACATGAGCAAAACATATCCCTACTTGTACTCAGATAATAAATGTAAAGCTAGAAGGGACCCCCTCATTTTACAAATGGGAACACTGAAAGCCAAGAGAAATTGAACAACTTTTTCCCAAGGTCACACAGGCAGTTAAGCAACAGAGATAGGATTCAAACCTTACTCTGAATCAAGAGCTTTTTGCATTGTCCCACTTCCTATCTCCTAATGTAAGAATGTATGCTTTACAAACCTTTAAATATCATAGAAATGTGAGCTACTGTTAGTTCTGGGGTTGGTCCGATTTCCCAGTCCCCTTGAGATCTTCAGTTACTCTCCTCTGGCTTGACATGATGGCTCTTAGAGGCAGAGATGAGAATTCTTTGAAAGCCCAGCTGTCCAGGCTACCATCATCCCTAGTTTGTTTACTCAAGACCCTTCCTGACTGTTATTCTTCTCAGCTAACCAGCCAGACCTCTGGCTCCTCTCATCTTTCCAAGGCTATGTTGCTGGCTGTCAGAACAGTAATAGACTCTGGTAATGATAGAAGGTAAGATGCTAATTATATTTCTTTTCACTCAGCTCCAATCCAGTGATATTATGTAGACCTGTGATCCTCACTGACTTAAAGGAATATCCCTCACTCAAAACAAATATTATTGAAGGCTCAAAAAATTCCCTTCTGCCCTTTTTTTAATTGAAGTAGGATTTTTTTTCTCCCTCTTGGTAGAGGAAGCCTGCAACAATTATATATCCTCATCATGTATTGCGTCTTAGAGTCATGTCTCTGTATGGTTTCTCTATCTCTGATGAAACCAGTCAACCAACAAGCATTAATTAAGGACTTATCATGTGCTAGTCTCTGTGTTAAGCTGCAGCAATGTTATATATGTGTGGACATATATGTATATATACACATATACATAAACCAATATGTATGCATATAATGTTTATGTATGTAATAGTCTTACAGCTTAGCACAGTGCCTGGCAATAGACATATACACATATGTATAGATATATTCTACATGCATATATGTGTGTATATCCTATATACATATTTTATATTTATATAGACAAAAAGAGGGAGGGAGGGAGAGAGAGAGAGAAACAGAGGGGGGAGGGAGCGACAAAGAGAGAGACAGAGAGGGAGAGAGAGAAGTAGAGAGGGAGAGAAGGAGAGAGAGAGAAAGCGGTATCACAGAATATATGTATGTATGTATATATGCATAATCATCCTGTCCTCCATGAACTTACATTCTATGAGAGAAACAAGAAAGAGAGAGAATTAGAGAGAGAGAGAGAGAGAGAGAGAGAGAGAGAGAGAGAGAAAGCGATATCACAGAATATATGTATGTATATATGCATAATCATCCTGTACTCCATGAACTTACATTCTATGAGAGAAGAGAGAGAGAGAGAGAGAGAGAGAGAGAGAGAGAGAGAGAGAGAGAGAGAGAGAGAGTACTACCTAGAACCATGAGAAATTGCTGAGTATCAGCAAAACTAGTTTGTGTCAGAATCCACCAGATTTGAACCCAGGTCTTCTTGCTCAAAGGTGCTTGTTCTTTACCCATTATGTCATCAGCTTTCAAAGAACAGTCCACAGACTTACAGGGCTATATGAGGACCTTTCTTTTAAAAAATATTTTTCCTTAATTACATGTAAAAATCATTTTTAACCTGCATTTTTAAAAGTTTGAGCGAAATTCTCATCCTTCCTCCCTCTCCACTTCCCCTTCCCTGAGACAGCAAGCAATCTGATATAGATTTTACATGTGTAGTCGTGTAATACATCTATCCATATTAGTCATTTTGTGAAAGAGAACTCTGAAGACCTTTCAAGAGATCCAAGACACAGAAATTATTTTCATAATATTAAGATTTTAAATGTATAATTCTAGTTTAATATATACTAAATATATAATATGTTACATAATTAAATTTTAATTTCTAATAAGTGGCAATAGATCTAACCTACAGAAACCAAACCTCTTTGGGGTCCTCAATAATTTCTAAGATTATAAAGTTGTCCTGAGTGGCAGTTAGATGGTTCAGTGCATAGAGAAAAACTTACAAAAACAAAAATATTGAAAAATAAAAATCCATGAAAGTGTTAAACACTTTGATCAACACAATGGCCAACTATGATTCCAGAAAGCTTATGATAAAGCATGCTCCCCACTTCCTCACAGAAAGGTGATGGACTCAGGATGCTTAATGAAACATGCCTTCTTAGACATTTTCTACATGGGGATTTATTTTGCTTGACTATAAATATTTAGTTTTGTTTTTCTCCCCCATTCACACCTCCTGGGAAAATGTCTGTTGAGGGGAAGTAAGAGGGAGAGAAAATAAATACTTACTAATTGAAAAATATACAATTTAATAAAGAACTAGAAGTTGATTCCATGTCCTCTGAACCAAAATCTTATGTTCTTTTTTTCCCCTATACAATGCTATCTCTCTCTCTCAGGCCATGAGGCTTCTGCAGAAAGTCAGCCCGCCTGTATAAGGACAAGGCTGCTATATTAGTGGAGAAAAACAGAGCTGCAGCTAACTAATTGCTGTCTTTGCCAGCTCTGACATTATTTAGTAACTCCCTGGTGAAAGGCTTAATAAATGTTTGTTGAAATTTATTTTTAAAATTCCATGTTCCAAGGTCCCTTTCAGGTCTGACTTCCTGTGTTCTACATTCTGAAGTCTCACTCAGCTCTGACATTATTTAGTGCTTGTTATGTAAAAGACTTAGCAGATGTTTATTGAAATTGGAATCTGTTGAAATTCTATTTATTAAAGTCTTGATTTTCACATCATGTCCCAAGTCTCCTCCCAACTTGGATATTCTGGATTCTAAGGACCCTCTCAGCTCTGACATTATCCATTTTAAGGGTCCTCCCAGCTCTGACATTCTGTTTTCTAAGGGTCCTCTCAGCTCTGACATTCTCTGTTCTAAGGGTTCTCCCAGCTCTGACTTTCTCTATTTTAAGGACCCTCCCAGATCTGTTATTCTCTGTTCTAAGGACCCTCCCAGCTCTCACATCCTGTATTCTGAGGTTCTCCCCAGTTCTTTGATCTAAGGATCTTCCCAGCTATGACATCCTGTGTTCCAAAGGCACTACAAGCTCTGGCATTCTGAGTTTTAGGATCCTCCTAGCTTTGACATTCTGTATTCTGAGAACCTCACTACTCTGACTTTATATCATCTGAGGATCTTCTCCCTCTGACATTAAATGATTCAATGATTGAGTTTGGACTCAATGTACCCAAAGAACCATTTCTAGCTAGCCCAGCAGAGCAGGGTGAAGGAGAGGAAGAGGAAGAGTTCTGAACACAATCAAATCCTAAGCCAGTGCACAGAGAAGGCTCCTGAGTCCCAGGTTTGAGAGGCCTGCCCATAACAATGCATAACCCCCAATTCTTCCCCTTACAATGGTTACAAAGAGTAAGCTCTGATGTCATTCCCTGTAAGCTTTTATAATATCTTTTTCCCAGTCATTGTTCCCCACTTTAGACAACTGAGGAAATATTGAGGATCTTGTATTTACTGGATTCAACCCTAGTCTCAGCAGCCTGAGTTCTAGACCTGGAGTAAAGAAGACTCAACTTCAAATCTGATCTTAGATACTCACCAGCTGTGTAAGCCTGGAGAAATTACTTAACCTCACTTTCCCTCAATTCCTCATCTCTAAAATGGGAACAATAGCATCCATCTTATAAAGTATGAAAAGTGTTTTGCAAATCTTTTTTTTAAGCCCATACCTTCTGTCTTAGAATCAAAATACTATATATTGGTTCCAAGACAGAAAAATAGTAAGGGCCAGGCAATGGGAGTTAAATGACTTGCCCAGGTCACACAACCTGGTTCTCAATCTACTGAGCTACTCCTTTTTGAAAATCTTAAAGCAATAAATAAATGCAATTATTGTTAATATTGGATAGCTACGTGGCATAGCATTTGCAATCACAACATTTCATCTTTGTGAGTTCAAATATAGCTTCAGAAATTTACTAGCTGTGTGACCCTGGGCAAGTTACCTAGCCCTGTTTGCCTCAGTTTCCTCTTCTCTAAAATAAGCTAGAGAAGGAAATGGAAAAATATTTTATTATCTTAGCCAAGAAAAGCCCAAAATGGGATCCCAAAGAGTCAGGTTTGACTGAAATGACCCAATGACATGGTTATTATTGTTATTATTATTGTTTTGGATTAAAAGATTTATTAAATTTTATATAGCACAAGAGGGTCAGCTAGGTGGCTCAGTGGATTGAAATCCAGGTCTAGAGATCAGAGGTCCTGGGTTCAGATTTGGCCTCAAACATTTTCTGACAACCCCCATGGCTTCACCCTTACTGCTCTTCTGCCTTGGACCTGGTACTTGGTATCAATCCTAAGGCAGAAGGTAAGAGTTTAAAAAAAAGGTTTATATAGCACAGGATAAAGTATGGTACAATCTCCAGAGCAAGAGTTAAAGTGAATATCTAGGCATAAGATTGGCAGCCTTTCTCAGGAATTTTAATAAAAAAGAGGAAAGCTAATAGAGAGAGCCTGAAGGTGATGAGTTGCCCTGATTTATGAATCCCTCTTGACTCTATGCCTAAACTGTCTTGCTTCCTTCATCTCCTTTATGTTTAATCACTGCTTCATCCAGGTAAGAATTCCCTTCAGATTTCAGAACCAATCTTGCAGATGAAGACCTCAAGTGACCTGTTCAGTGTAATCAAGATACCTATAGAGGAAGAAAGCAAAGACAGGCAATAGAGAAAGAATACAAAAATGCACCACTGACCCATAAGAATAATCTCACTAATTCTCAAAGTAAGTAGGGCTGGTAAGGAAAACTAAGGAAACCCCCTCAAAAAAGGATTTTACATTATTTGAGGAGAAAGAGCATAAAGAAGATATAGGACCACTAATCAACATGGCTAAGACAATGATCATGAATGATGATAAGAAGGCCAAACTGTCCAATTCATTATCCTTTTCCTCCCTCTACCAAAGAGAATAGACTTTGGCCAGTGATGACCAGGATAAATAATGAGTTCAGGACCAAAATAATCAATCACCAAGCATTTACGTAATTTCTAAAGTGTGAACTTAGCCATTGGTCTCCTATGTGCCAGGCACTATACAAGAAAAGGAAATACCACATGCTTCTGGTGAGTTTAAAGTCACCAAGTCCAGATTTGTGGCAACCTAGAGAATTGACAACAAAAACAAAAACAAAAACAAACAAACAAACAAAAATCAACAGAAGAATATGTTTACTGAAGCCCTGGATGAAAGATCATGGAAAATGGGAGAGGCAGTGGAAGGCTGCAGAAAAAAGCAAATCAAACAGTGCTCCTATCCTAAACATGAGGGACATATATAAACTAGAACTCAGGGAATCTGATTTCAATTCTGGGCAGAATTCTAGACCATATTATTAAAGAGGTACCTAGAGAACCCTATGTGTTCCTCTTTTCCATCCCCTCTTTATGGGGGGAGGGGAACCTGGATATTAGCCCATTTTATTTAGCTTCCTTCCTTCTTTCTACGTATGATCCTTTTCATTGTTCTGATAGTGATATAGTTCTTAAGTATTTTAGGTTCTTTAGGTATCTTGCATATTTTAAGATCCTTACTTTTTTCAAGTACCACATATCTAATTTTTTTCAATTATCACCTTCCAAGGTATGAATGTACACAATTCAACCTTATTGAAACCCTTAAGTTTTCACTTTACCTCTTTATGCTTCTCTTGAGTGTCAACTTCATTCATTGGATTTTCTTTTAAGATCTGTTTGGTTTTTTTGGACAGAAAAGTCTAAAATTCCTCTATTTCCTTGAATGTAAATTTTTTCTCCAGGAGAATTATGCTTAGTTTTTCTGGATATGTAAGTCTAGGTTATAGTCCTAGATCCTTTGCCTTTCAGAGAATCAAGTTTCATGCCTTCAGTCCCTTAATATAGAAGTTGCTAGAACCTGTTCCTGACTGGAACTCCACAATATTTGAATTATTTCCTTCTGGCTATTTGTAGTAATTGCCCTTGGCCTGGGAGTTCTAGAATTTGACTATAATAGTCATTGGTATTTAATTTTGGAATTTCTTAGAGGAGGTAATTGGTGGATTCTTACAATTTCTATTTTCCTCTTTTGTTTAAGGATAATAGAGCAGTTTTAACTGATAATTTCTTATAGTAGGGTATCTAGGCTTTGGGTTTTTTTTCCGTTTTTTTTTTTAAACCTTAACTTCTGTGTATTGGCTCATAGGTGGAAGAGTGGTTAGGGTGGGCAATGGGGGTCAAGTGACTTGCCCAGGGTCACACAGCTGTGAGTGTCTGAGGCCAGATTTGAACCTAGGACCTCCTGTCTCTAGACCTAACTCTCAATCCACTGAGCTACACAGCTGCCCCCAGGCTTTTTTATCATGGCTTTTAAGTATTTTGATGATTCTTAAATGATCCCTTCTGGATCTATTTTTCAGGTCAGTCATTTTTCCAGTGGTATATTTAAGATTGTTACTACTTTTTTTCATTTTTTAACCTTGCCTTGTTTCCTAATGTCTTATAGGTTCATTAACTTCTGTTTTCCCATTTCTGATTTGAGGAATTGATTTTCTTCCTTGAGTTTTTTGTTTCCTTTTCCATTTGGTCAATCCTACTCTTTAAATAATTGTTTTCTTCAATTTGTGTGTGTGTGTGTGTGTGTGTATGTGTGTTGAGGGGGTCCCTATTTCTATTTAGTCCATTCTATTCTTAGGAAGTCATTTTCTTCAATATATTTTTGTGCCTCCCTTTCCTTCTGTCTTAGTTTAATTTTAAGGAAGTTGATTTCTTCAGTGAATTTTTCCCACTTGTTGAATTTTTGTGTCAATTATGTTATTATTTGGTTTTTTCATTTCTTTTCAAGTTCTTCCAGAAGTTCTTCTGAGGACTGACATTCTTTCAAGCTTTCTTTTTACAGCTTCATATGTTTCATTTTTGGCAATTTTCTCCTCTTTTAATTTTGTATTTTAATCTTCCCTATCACCAAAGTAACTTTCTATGGTCAGGGTTTTTTTTATCTTTTATTTTTTTCTAGTTGTTTTCCCATTACCTTATCTATTTATTATGTTACTTCTCTGTACTCTTCTCTAGTGCTTGGATTGGACCACACTGCCTTTGTTTCTCATGTTGTATCTGTCAAAATCTGGCCCTTCTTGCTTTGGGGAGGTTTGCAGCTATAGCCCAACTATATTTAGCACCCTGTAAGCCATTCCTCTATTGTTTTTTGATCTGGGCTTGTCCCTTCTCTGTTGCTTCCATGCTCCACTGCTTCCCTGCTTCTGCCAAATGACTTGGGTTGGGCAGGTCCCCTGCTCTTGGCCCTGCTGCCTGGGGTTCTCTGCTGTCATATGTTTTGAGGTGATTTATTTTCTTGTGTATGTGTTTGCGTGTGTGTGTGTGTATGCATGTGTGGGTGTGGGTGGGGTGGATGAGTATGGGCCTGGGGATCAAGGGAGTGGAGTGTCCCTTACTCTGCCATCTTAGCTCCCAGCATGCAACCTAACAGATAGTCTTGGCATAAAGAAATAAGAAATATATGAAAAAATGCTTTAAATAATTATTGACTAGAGAAATGCAAATCAAAATAACTGATATTTCTCACACCTATCAGACTGACTAAAACAAGAAAAAGGCAAAATGGCAAATGTTGGAGGAGATGTGGATAAACAGGAACATTAATACATAGTTGATGGAATTGTGAATTGATCCAATCATTTTGGAGAACAATCTGGAATTACACACAAGTTATTAAACTGTGTATACTTTTTGACACAGTAATAACACTATTGGGTTTATTTCCTGAGGTTATAAAGAAAAAAGGAAAAGGAACTATATGTTCTAAAATATTTATAGTAGCTCTTTTTGTGGTGACAAAGAACTGAAAACTGAATGGCTAAACAAGTTGTGGATTATGATTGTAATGGGATACTATTGTGTCATAAGAAATGACAAACAAGATGATCAAAAAAATCCTGGATAGACATATGAATTGATGCAAAACGAAGTGAACAGAACCAGGAGAATGTTGTACACAATGACCTCTATACTGAATGATGAACAACTATGAATGACTTAACTGTCATCAATAAGGCAAGGATCTAGGACAACTCCAAGGACTCATAACAAAAAAGGCTATCCACTACCATAGAAGGAACAGACAGAGACTGAATGTCAATGGAAACATACCATTCTTCACCTTATTTCCTCCATGAATTTTTCTCTATTTTAATAAGCAACATGTGTCTCATTTCACAAGATGGCAAACAGGGAGATATGTATTATGTGATAACATATGTCAGCCTATATCATATTACCTATTTTCTTGTTGGATAAAAAGAATGAGACATATTTTTTCGATATAGATAAGGTGAGAATTTTTTTCTCTTGAATAAGCATATTTATTATAAGATGTATTTATATCAAATCATACATATCATATTACATATTATGTTATATATTAAAAATAAAAATAAATGATAACTAAAAAATGTAGAATACCCCCAGGTAGTGAGGTAGCACAATAAAGACAGTGCTGGGTCTTGAGTCAGGAAGATCTAAGTTTAAATTTTCCTTTGACTTTCTAGCTATGTGGCCCTGGGCAAGACATTTAACTTTATTTGCCTCAATTTCCTCTTCTCTAAAATGAGCTAGAGAGGAAAATGGCAAAATATTTCAGTATCTTTGTCAAGAAAACCCCAAATGGGATCATAAAGAGTCAGACAGGTAAACAACTAAACAACAATTATAACTCCCATCTAATTGCAAAGAAGTGGTTACCCATATCTTTCTTCCTATTTCTCACATATGATATCCCAACACCTATATCTTCTGACTGTCCTCTATGAAAGGAATTTAAGCTCTCCTTACTTTTACTTCTTAGCATTCCTAGTTTCTTTCAAAACTCAGCTCACACACTATGTAAAGCTTTTCCCGATTCCCCAAACTGCAGGTGCCTTCTCCAATTACATTACTTTATTTTTATCTTGTATATATTTTGCATGTACAAATCTATGTGATTTTATCCCTTGATAGAATAAAAGTTCTTTAAGAGCTGACAGTTTCACGTTTACTGTCAAATCCTCTCACCTAGCACAGTGACAATCATAAAGTAGATGCTTAATAAATGCCTATTGTTTTAGCAACTGGATCTGGAGTCATAAATCACTTATATTGAGAACTGGAAGAACTTTGAAGAACAGATGCTATCTATTCTCATCTATACCCCAAAGTAATCCTCACAATAATATACCCAATAAGTGGTCATCTAACCTCTGCTTGATGACTTCCAAAGAGAGGGAACTCTCCACCTGTAGAGGTAGTCCATTTTATTTTTAGAAAGTCCTAATGGTTAGGAAGAGGAACAAGGTGGTGCAGTGGATTGAGCACCAGACCTGGAATCAGGAAGACTCATCTTTATGAGTTCAAATCCAGCCTCAGACACTTCCCATCTGTGTGACCCTGGGCAAGTCACTTAACCCTTTTTGCCCCAGTTTCCTCATTTGTCAAATAAGTTAGAAAAGGAAATCATAAACCGCTCCAGTATCTTTTCTATGAAAACCCCAAATGAGGTTACAAAGAGTCAGATACAACTAACTGAATATGACTTGCTTTGTTGATAATGGTTAGGAAGTTTTTCTGGAAAGTGTGGTTGTATGTAAAAATGGGGATGAGGAGAGGAAAATATAATATATGCTTCTACCCATGTTGTAAGACAATTACATGGTACAATGGTTAGAGGACTAGACCTGGGATCAGGAAGAGGCGAATTCAAATTATAATTGTAAAAAGTGCTTCATGAACCTTGAAGTACTACATAAATGCTAGCTAGTAGCAGTACTATTAAATATAAAGTATATCCAAAGTATGGAATATCTATAATTCATAAATATAGTAAGAATTAAAGTAATTTTAGGAGAGATAAAAATTGATGGGGGAGGATAGATGAGAAAAGACTTCCTGAGTTCTATTATTATTATTAGTAATAATAATAGATAACATTTATATAACACCTTTTATATGCCAAGTACTATGTCACCTTACAAATTTTATCTCATTTGGTCCTTACAATAAACCTTGGGAAGTAAGCACTATTATTATCCCTATTTTACAATTGAAGAAAATTAGGAAGACAGAAGTGAAGTGACTTGCCCAGGGTCACACAGCTAGTAAGTGTCGGGCTGGATTTGAATGCAGGTCTTCCTGACTCAAGGCCCAAGGATCTATCTGATATACCAACTGATCCTATATGATCTCTCAAGTATGGAAGGTCTTGAGAATTCAGTTTCCCTCTATGAACCTTGGTTTCTTTGTTAGTTACATGATGTTGGACTAAATGAGTCCTAAGAAACATTTTAACCTGAAATAGTAGGAGGTGATATGACTTGGTGGAAAGAACACAGGCTCTAGAGTCAGAGAACTAGGGTTCAAATCTTACCTTAGATCAGTGATTCCCAAAGTGGGCACTACCACCCCCTGGTGGGTGCTGCAGCAATCCAGGGGAGTGGTGATGGCCACAGGTGCATTTATTTTTCCTATTAATTGCTATTAAAAATTTAAAAAAATTAATTTCCAGGGGGCTAAGTAATATTTTTTCTGGAAAGGGGGTGGTAGGCCAAAATAGTTTGGGAACCACTGCCTTAGATGTTTACTATCTGTAAAACTTTGGGCAAATGTCACTAAGGTCTCCATTTCCTTATCTGTAATTTTGTTGTTATTCAATCATTTCAGCCATATCCAACTCTTCATGACCCTATTTGGGGTTTTCTTGGCAAAGACACTAGAGTAGTTTGCCATTTCCCTCTCCAGCTCCCTAAACAGATGAAGAAACTGAGGCACAGTTAAATGACTTGCCCAGGATCACTCAGCTAAGAAGTGTATGAAGCTTGATTTGAACTCAATCAACCATCTTCTTTATTCCAGGCTCAGCACTCTGTCCACTGCACCACCTACCTACCGTCATCTATAATTAGATGGGCACTAGGGACCCTTCCAGCTCTAGCCCATGTGAAAGCCTTCAGTAATAATTCCTCTCCTCTCTGATCTCCTATAGCACTAACTTACTATAGTCTTCGTGGAGCTATAAATCTGAGCTTTTCTTGCAGTATTATTTCACTTTTCATATGCATATGTCTTGCCTCTATCAACTAGACCATGTATCCCTTGAGAACAGCTCCCTTGTCTTACACTTCCCTGTATACACAGTGCTGGCTACCTAGGGGCACATTTTTCTTCATACCTACAACTTGGCACATGGACAGCTCTCAGTAAATACTTATCAAATTGAACTCAGCTGGAACTTCTAAAGACCTATTTGAGGCCTCAAGTCTTTTGTCATTCTCTCAGTGTGGCATCTCCAGGAAGGCGGAAGGTGATTGATTACATGCTCTGCCGTGAGCATGGGGAAACATCACAGACTCAGAGGACTCTCAATGTAATCTCCATGTGTAATGATGTCTTCTCTCCCGAGTGGATTAACCATTGTTCTGTAATAACTGGTCTTGGGCTCTTTCAGGCATTGAGAATTTTTTAAAATGGTTTCAGACCTTGAATTGTAAGTACAATTATTTAACAAAATTAATCCTAAACATTTTAATTCTTGCCTGTCCAGCATTCAGAATTGTGTATGTGGGTTACCATGGCATCCATCACCATGGAATTAGGTTGCCCAGTGGTTTCAAATCAAACCAAGGCTAGCAAATAAACAGTATCACAGGGCAGGGTCACTCAACATGCCATGCAGGTACTGACTTCCTTGTAACTGTTTTGTTGCTGAGTCATTTCAATCCTGTCCAGTTCTTTGTGACCCCATTGTCAGAGATACTGGGGTGGTTTGTCATTCCATTTTCTTCTCCAGGTCATTTTAGAGATAAGGAAACTAAGGCAAACAAAGTTAAGTAACTTGCCTAGGGTCATACAGCTAATGTGTGTCTAAGGATGGATTTGAACCCAGGTCTTCTTGACTAGAGGCTCAGTGCTCTATTGACTGTGCCATCTAGCTAAATTGGATTAGACTGGATCAAATTGGATTGGGTCCAGTTGGAATGGAATTGATTAGACTGTATTAACCTTTTTCCTGGTTGGATCTCCAGTGGCAGTGACCAGCATCCCTCTTCTCACTCTCCAGGTAGGCTGGTCAGATGCACACATAGCCCCAGCTTGGGGCTCAGGTGCTGTTGCAGCCATCTCCTCCTCTTCTTCCTCCCCCTTCCTAGGAGAAGGATGGGGTTCTCCAGCACCCATCCAGGGTCTTCCTTCTCACCCTACCATGGCAGTGGATATCAAATATCAATATGGTTTATTGGCTTCTCCTTTATATTGGGGACAGATTTGACTTCAAGATCTCACTCAAGTCCACCAAGCCTAGCCTAGAGCCTTGCATTCTGCTGAGTGGCCAGAGTGAGGACAATACATCATGGCCCCACTTGTCTAGAAAAAGAACAGGAAGCAGATAATCAAGGGTTGGCCTTGACCATGGCCAAGGCATACTCAGGATCTGATGATTCTTTGAACATCCTTTCATCATCACTGAGGGAGAACTTTGTGTTGGACTTCAAGCAGCCATCCATTCTAGAGTCTTCTACAAGCTGACCCCATCAACCAGCAGAATAATGTGTTGAAGGACAAGGTAGTTTCAGGGACTACAAAGGTACAAAACCTCACCATTGAGAAGACCCTGAGAATCAGAAAGATCTTCAATGTGTAGACAAGTTTTATGGACATTAAATGCCAGTAAGTATAGGAGATATTCTCCTTCTCCATCAGCTTTTCTGAGAAGATCCAGTCATATAAGAAGATGGAGTTTGCTGTGTGTTTTGACCTTGGTGGATAGGCCTATTGGGACAGCAACCAGAACAGGAACTATTGTGTCATCCAGGTAGAATTCCAGTATGCACAAGGAGGAGTGCCACTACAGAGTGGGTCTGATTTAGGGATTTTCTTTGATCACTTGGGAATCTTTAGTGCTGCTTAGTGAACCCAGAATGACCATGTTATTTAGGCCCTAACTATTAGATGCCTAAGACAGGATGCATATATTTTCTATGGGAAGTACCTGACAGTGGGGTCCTTGTGCTATATATATATATATATATATATATATATATATATATGCCAAAGGCTTCTGGGCTTTTAGCAGCCAAGGGCAGAGACAGAGGAAACTAAGACTGTCACAGGGCTCAACTTTTATCTTTAAAAGATTCTATTCACTTTGATACCAGTTGATCTAGTCAGGATTAAATTTCCTAAACACAAACATTCACTCAAGGCTTACCTTAGCTACAACTGGTGGTATACTAAGAGATTTTGATGATCAAGATAGCCATGACAGCAAGAGTGTCAGTGTTGGATAAGGAGGGGGGTTGTGATTTGATTCAGAGACCTCCCAAGACAATAATCGTCAAACCAGGATAGATTTACAAATTGCTTTCTTCACACAAGCCCTTTGAGAGAGGGTGAGTGAGTATTTTTGGCCTAATTTTACAGAAACTTTTCCAATATGAGAAGTAACTCACTCCTATTTGTTCAGCCAGAAAGGGTGGAAGTCTGGTCTCTTGACTCTCAATTCATCCAGCACTTTTGTGATATATTCAGTTGCAATGAACAGCAAGTTTCAGGAGGCATTTTGGTTTTGTCCAAGTATTTTCTAATGCTCTAAGAAATGTTGCTTCCACATGAGGCAAGGCAAACATCCCCTCCTACAGGGGCCTCCTTCAGTTGTTGCTGCCCACTGTTGGTTGTCTACTCATTAATCCTGCTCTTCCTCACCTGACATAAACACTGAACACTCAGACACTCTTGTTGTTATGTGTTATTATTGTTGGTGTTACACACTAATGGGGGCTCAAAGGAGTTCATTTCCCAACATAACTCCTCTTCCCTTCAGGAAAGACAAAGTAAATAAGTTTGATTGGCCCACCATGGATTGGACTGCAGCCAATATCCTGTTGTTCATTACACCTCATTCATTATCAAGTTTTCTGGCTGTTAACCAGTCTGCTTGCATATATGAATGAGTACCTTGGTCACAGAGTAGTGTTGTAAGGAAGTTTAATAAATTGTTATTTAGGAGACTTAGCAGGCAGGGCTGAAGGATTCTAAATGAAATGGGGAAGCAGGAAGTGTTGCTTCTCTCTCTGAGATGGACTCCATGGTGGTTGGGGACAAGTTGTAACTGACTCCTGGGAGACCTCAGAGGAAGTGGAGTTTGTACCCTGATTTCCTGGGATCCAGAAAGAAGACTGTCATCTGTTTGTGGGAGATTTTTGGTAGAGACTATTAAACTCAACCTGAGTTGCTGGTTAACTTGGGCTGGGTTCGCTCCCATATCTACCCACCTGAAGGAGTACAGACAGTGGTCCTGAAAGAGCTGCAACATCACTGAAGTGTGACAGGACTCTGCTGTGAGGATACCTACTTCAGTCCTGCTATTCTTTGTGCCCTGTCTTGCTTTACTTCTCAGTTCAGTGTAGATAAGTCCATTCCCTATCCCTGAGGCTTGCCCATAGACTGGTAAAATAGAACCACCCCCCTTTTCCCTTCTTTAAACTATATTTTCTTTAATTAAACCTGTGTTTATAAGCCCTCTTGTCAATATCATTTACTTGAAGTTTCTCTGATTCCCTGGCTAGGTGAGTCAGTGTGGCAGTTAAGGCCCAACAGTCATTCCTGCCAACTGCCATTTCCCAAACTGCCAAACCCAATTTCCCAGCTTGTTAAGTTCCCACCTATTGTCCATTCCTGTCTCCTACTCATCCTTCTGAACCCAGATAAATATTTAAGTTAATCCCCTGGTTTTCCCCATTCGAGTAGTCTCATGTGTCTTTCAGTGGGTCTGTTTGACTTGTGAACCACCTGGACAAAACATTCATCCCTAAGATTGGGCTCATCTGAGACCTGATGTTCCCCATTCCTATTGTAACCCTTGTTCTCCAAGGTCAGTGATCTGTAAGGATTACACAACTAGAGAATGAATAGAATAGCCATGTCTTCATGTCCTGCCATAATCACATAGGAGATGACTTACTGAATAACTTCCAAGATCAATCTCAATGTTGCAACTGAGGCAAGGCCATTTTAAACTTTACCCTCTAAAAGGAAGAGACAGTTATGGGGTTGTGCATTTGGAGCTGGGGGCCTGGGTTTAAATTTTCCCTTGGCCACTTAGGTAGCATGGCTTGAGATCATCCATAGGATTTAGAGCCAGAAAGGACTTTAGAATTACATGTCTAACCTATTTTATAAGAAAAGGACATAATTCTCATATATTTTAGATTTGGGACATCTAACTGAGAAATCATTCCACCTCCAGAAAAAGAACTGATGAATAGAAATAAGCAAGATATGTTTTATGTCTACATATAACTTTCTGTCAAATTATGCCTTCTGTAATTGGGGAAAGGGTGGGGCAGAAGAAAGTTACCTTGGGTATTCTAATGTAACAATCAAACAAATACATAATTAAAATTTTTTTAAATGTAATTGTAGGCCACCAAGGGCCAAAAGGATCTATAGTATGTCCCTAGGTCACATTACTAGTAAGAGGCAAAGCTAGGATTCAAGTCCAGGGTTTTCCCCAAGGTCTTCAGGCCTCAGTTTCCTCATTTATCAGGTGAATAAGGCTGCTTCCAGGTCCCTTGAAGCCGGAATCTGCTCCTCACCTTTGTGAGTTGCCCTAGCCTGGACCAGAGATAGAACTAGAAGGGATGACTCCTGTCTAGCCTTAGATGAGAGGCCACTGTTGACACTGACTGACCAACAGAGAAGCAACCAAAAGTATCCAAGCCAACAGTTTAGCACCAAGGAGATAAGTGAGCAAGGGCTCTTTACTTCCAATAGGAATCCAAGAAGAATCTTTATCTCCAATAAGAATCTCTAAGACCAGAGTTAAATTAGCACAGTATATAGAATTTCCCAAGTTTAAAAAAAACTCCTTTTGCCAATGAAAGTTAGCACCTTCTCTGCAATTTATAGTTTCAGAGGATTTCCTGGAGAACTGAGAGGTAAAATGACTTTCCCAGTCACACAGCCAGAACATATATGAGATAAGAATTGAACTTGAGTCTTAGCTTTGCCTGCACTACTTGTCACCCTTTAGCAGAGTGGTCAAAAGTCCTTTCTCTTATGGAAGACACCTAGTGCTCTTCATAGTCTTGAAGACTTTAGTGATGAGCAACTCACTCCCCATGGCAGTCAGCCCATTTCCCTTTCCAGTGGAAATGAAGTCATCTGTCACTTGTAACCCTCTCCATTCTGTTTCTGTGATGCCCTTTTCATGACAGATATGCCATACTAAGTGTAATAAATGAAACTGGTGACTGCTCAGCAGCTTTGATATTAATAATAAATATAATATAATATGATGAAAATAATTTTGAAAAATAATATATTTGATAAATGATATAATCTAGGGGAGAGTAAGATTTATTTTTAAGGTAGATTTACAGTAAGTGGGTTGTTGGAGAAGAAGATTGAGGCCCAATTCCCAAAGGAATATGCAAAGACTTTCTTAGGTCCCCCAGATTTAGTGTTGAAGGCTATCTTGATGAAGGATTTAGAAGAGCAGCCTCAAGGGGATGGAGTCTATACTGTGAGGGGTGAAGGGATGAAGGTAGGAGGATTAGAGGAAGGGGAGAAAGGAGAGAGGAAGGTAGAGGAAGGGAAAGGAAGGTAGTGGTCCCAGCACCGGCAGGGGGAAATTGACCAGAACCCTTTGGGGCTCAAATAAAAGATCAGAGAGCAACTTTAGGGTTTAGAATATCTAGGTGTTATTTAAATTAGAAAGGGGAATGTCTAGGAAAAAACTAGGAGATAGATAGAAAAGGAAAAAGGCTCAGAGAGAGAGAGAGATCAGGGTAGATAGCATCAGCCAGCCTCCAGGCTCAAAAAAGCAGAGAGAGAAAAGGCACCAAACTTTCTCTTTTATACTTTCTCTGACACCTCCCACAAAGGAAGTGGGAGGTGTCAGGGGAAGTTGTAGCAGGGAGCCCTGGGAGACTAGTATTCCAGGGCTTACAATAATTTTAAACAACACATTATCTACATTAAACCTATGGTGTCAGAGTCAGAGGGAGGACTGGGGTAATCTCTAAATTCTCTGAGGCTGGCTAAAGGCACCACAGTCTTACCACTGAGGGCATCCCAGGGACTTGGCAGCTAGACTTTGGACCCGAGGCTGAGGAGGATGGAGCACAGAGTTCAGAGTGCAGAGCATGAAGCATGGGCATGGAGACAAGGCAGACCCAGGCTGGCCAGCAGATGCAAGGGAAACTGGAAAAATAGCCAAAGGGTAAGACTCTTTAAAGCCCACTACACCAAGAACTGCCTGCCTGCCTCATTCAAACTTCTTCTAAGAAGTCAAGATAATTCAGAGAAAAAAAAAACAAGCATAGTAATGGCTACCAATGTGAAAGAACCACAATCCACAAGTACCAGAAGAAATAAAAACCCCTTGACCCCGGATAACTTCTATGGAGAAAAAGGAGCAGAGTTCAGAGGTGACAACAGAGAGTGACAAACAAGCAAACACATCTAAACTTTCCCCCTAAAATGGGAATTTGTCACAACCTCTCGAGGAATTCAAAATGGAGTTCAGGAACCAAGTAAAAAATATAGAACAAAAATGGGCAGAAAAGTGGGAAATAGAAAGCAAGTAATTAAAAAAGAAAATAACAGTTTAAAAAAAGAATCTCCCACTTGGAAAAGGAAGCACAGAAATCACATGAAGTATTAAGCAAATTAGAGACCAGAGTTGGCCTGCTAGAAGCCATGAAAAACAGGATAGACCAAACTGGAAAGGAAAATCAAAAAATCATAGCTAAAAACCAGTCGTTAAAGACTAGAATTGGGCAAGTAGAAGCTAATGACCTCACAAGACGGCAAGAGTTAATAAAGCAAAATCAAAAGAATGAAAAAAATAGAAGAAAACATGAAATATCTCACTGAAAATACAAGTGACCTGGAAAATTAGGTCCAGGAGAGACAATTTGAGAAACATTGGTATACCTGAAAACCTAAAATGAAACAGAAGTCTTGACATCATATTACAAGAAATCATCCAAGAAAACTGACTTGGTATTCTTGAACAAGAGGGCAAAATAGGCATTGAAAGAGTCCATGGATCACCTTCTACATTAAATCCTCAAAAGACAACTTCCAGAAATGGAATGACTAAAGTCAAGAGCATCCAAGGCAAGGAGAAAATATTGCAAGAAGGCAGAAAGAGAAAATTCAGATATCAAGAAGCCCCAGTCAGGATTACACAGGATTTGGCAGCCTCCACACTAAAGGACCACAAGGCTTGGAATATGACATTCAGAAAGGCAAGAAGATTGGGTCTACAACCAAGGATCATCTACCCATCAAACTGACTATATATACTTCCAGGGAAAAGTATAGGGATTTAATAAAAGAGAAGATTTCCAAGTATTCCTAAAGAAAAGACCAGAACTAAACTGAAAATTTGATGTCCAAATACAAAATTCAAGAGAAACATGAAGAGGTAAAAAAGATAGAAGGGGAGAATTTTTTAAGGACTTCGGTAAGGTCAAATTATTTATATTCCTAAATGGAAAAATGATATTTGTAACTCCCAAAAATGTTCACTATCATAGTAGATAGGAAAATTACTCATAGGTAGAGGTTGGGGTACTAAGTGGTTTAAGATCATAGATAAAAAAAAAGGTGGAGGGGAATAGAAGATGTGACCAAGAAAAACTTAAAGGAAGAAGAAAAATAGGATAAATTATACCACAAAAAGAGGCTCATGGGAGAGAGAGGGGAAGAACACTATTATAAGAAGGAGAGGAAGAGAGTGGTAATAAGTTATACTTAAACCTTACTCTCAGGGGAATAAATTCTGAAAGGGAAGAGCATCTAGATCAACTGGGGTATAGAATTCTATCTAGAAAAACCAAGGAGGGGAGTGGGCCAGGGAGTACCAAAAGGGAGGGAAAGAGAGGGGGGAGGGAATTCAATAGACCTTGAAGAAAAATAAGAGGGGAAAACGAATGGAGAAGGTGGGAAGGGAAATAAAATAAGGGTGGAGAATAAGGGGAATGATTAAAAGCAAAACACTGGTGTAGAAGGAAATAGTGAAAGAAGAAAGGGCAGAACTAAAAGAGGAAATCAAAATGTTGGGGAATACACAGATAGTAATCATAACTCTGAATGTGAATGGGATGAACTCACCCATAAAACAGAAGCAAATAGCAGAGTGGATTAGAAACCCAAAGCCTACCATATGTGGTCTATAAGAAACACACATGAGACAGGTAGACACACATAGGATAAAGGTAAGAGGCTTGAGCAAAATTTATTGAGCATCAACTGAGAAAAAGAAGGCAGGAGTCACAATTATGATATCAGACAAAGTCAAAGTAAAAATAGATCTGATTAAAAGAGATAGAGAAGGTAATTACATACTGATAAATGGCAGTAAAGGCAATGAGGAAATAGCAATACTCTACATGTATGCACCATATGGGGCAGCATCCAAATTTTTAAAGGAGAAACTATTGGAACTCAAGAAGGAAATAGATAGTAAAACTATACTAGTGGGAGATCTGAACCTTCCTCTATCAGATCTAGATAAATCAAACCAAAAGTTAAATAAGAAAGAGGAAAGAGATATGAATGAAATTTTAGAAAAATTAGAGTTAATAGATAATATGGAGAAAAATAAATAGGGACAAAAAGGAATGCACCTTCTTTTCAGCAGCACATGGTACATTCACAAAGATTGGTAGAGTATAAAAACATTGCAAACAACTGCAAAAAAGCAGAAATAATAAATGAAACTTTTTCACATCATAATGTAATAGAAATTATAGTTAGTAAGGGCACATGGAGAGGTAAATCAAAAATTCATTGGAAATTAAATAATATGATTCTTCAAAATTGGTTGGCTAAAGAACAAATCATAGAAACAATTAATAATTTCATTGAAGAGATTGACAATGAGAAGACATCATAAGAAAATCTATTGGATGCAGTCAAAGCAGTACTCAGGGAAAAATTTATATCAACAAATCAGATAGTGAAGAGATCAATGAATTGGGCATGCAAATTAAAAAAACTAGAAAGAGAACAAATTAAAAATCCCTACATAAAAGCTAACTTGGAAATCCTAAAAATTAAAGGAGAAATTAATCAAATTGAAATTTAAAAAACTATTGAATTAATAAATAAGATTAGGAGCTGGTAGTTTGAAAAATAAACAAATAAAATAAAGTACTGCCTAATTTAATATATAAAAGGAAAGAAAAAAATTAACAGCATCAAAGGTGAAAAGGGAGACCTTACCTCTAATGAAGAGGAAATTAAGGTAATTATTAAGAACTATTTTGCCGAATTATATGGCAACAAACATGGCAATCTAGTTACTATGGATGAATATTTACAAAAATATAAACTGCCTAGATCAGTGATTCCCAAAGGGTGCCATTGCCCCCTGGTGGGGGCTGCAGTGATCCCGGGGAGCAGTGATGACCACAGGTGCATTAGGGGGAGGTGAATAACTGTAAGGGGGCAGTGATAGTATGGGACAGGGGGTGCTAAGTAATATTTTTTTTTCCGGAAAGGGGGTAGTAGGCCAAAAGAGTTTGGGAACCACTGGCCTAGATTAACAGAGAGGAAATAGCATACATAAAGAATCCCATATTAGAAATAGAAATAGAATAAGCCATTAAAGAACTCCCTGAGAAAAAATCCCAAGGCCCAGATAGATTCACTAGTGAATTCTATCAAACATTTAAAGAACAACTAATTCCAATACCATATAAGCTATTTGACAGAATAAGCAAAGAAGGAATCCTACCAAATTTCATTTATGACACAAATATGGTACTGATTCCAAAGCCAGGCAGACCAAAAACAGAGAAAGAAAATTATAGACCAATCTCTTTAATGAACATAGATGCAAAAATCTTAAATAGAATACTAGCAAAAAGACTCCAGCATGTGATCACAAGGATTATTCATTATGATCAGGTGGGATTTATACCAGGAATGCAAGGATGGTTCAACATTAGGAAAACCATCCACATAATTGACCATATCAACAACCAAACCAACAGAAATCACATGACTATCTTGATAGATGCAGAAAAAGCCTTTGACAAAATACAGCACCCATTCCTATTGAAACCCCTGGATAGTATAGGAATAGAAGGACCTTTCCTAAAAATAATAAACAGTATATACCTAAAACCATCAACAAGCATAATATGCAATGGGGATAAATTAGAAGCCTTTCCAATAAGATCAGGAGTGAAACAAGGATGCCCATTATCTCCTCTATTGTTTAACATTGTACTAGAAACACTAGCAGTAGCAATTAGAGAAGAAAAAGAAATTGAAGGTATCAAAATAGGCAATGAGGAAACTAAGCTGTCACTCTTTGTAGATGATATGATGGTCTACTTAAAAAATCCTAGAGAATCAACTAAAAACCTAGTGGAAATAATCAACAACTTTAGCAAAGTGGCAGGATACAAAATAAATGCACATAAATCATCAGCATTTCTATATATTTCCAACACATCAGAGCAAGAAGAGGTAGAAAGAGAAACACCATTTAAAATCACGCTAGACAATATAAAATACTTAGGAATCTATCTACCAAAACAAACACAGCAATTATACGAAAACAACTACAAAACACTTTCCAAACAATTAAAACTAGATCTCAACAATTGGAAAAACATTGACTGCTCATGGGTAGGACAAGCTAACATAATAAAAATGACCATTCTACCCAAATTAATTTACCTATTTAGAGCCATACCTATCAAATTACCAAAAAACTTTTTTTTACTGAATTATGAAAAATTATGACAAAGTTCATCTGGATTAACAAAAGATCAAAATACCAAGGGAAATCATGAAAAAAATGAAGGAAGGGGACCTAGCAGTACCAGATATTAAACTGTACTATAAAGCAGCAGTCATCAAAATGGTATGGTACTGGCTAAGAAACAGAAGGGAGGATCAGTGGAATAGACTTGGGGTAAGTGACATCAGCAAGACAGTGTACGATAAATCCAAAAAGCTCGACTTTTGGGACAAAAATCCACTATTTGACAAAAACTGCTGGAAAATTTGGAAAACAATATGGGAGAGATTAGGTTTAGATCAACATCTCACACCCTACACCAAGATAAATTCAGAATGGGTGAATGACTTGAATATAAAGAGGGAAACTATAAATAAGTTAATTGAACACAGAAGAGTATACTTGTCAGAACTTTGGGAAAGGAAAGATTTTAAAACCAAGCAAGAGTTAGAGAAAATTACAAAATGTAAATTAAATGGTTTTGATTATATCAAACTAAAAAGCTTTTGTACAAACAAAAACAATGTAGCCAAAATCAGAAGGGAAACAACAAATTGGGAAAAAAATATCTTTATAACAAAAAACTCTGATGGGGTCTAATTACTCAAATATGCAAGGAATTAAACCAATTGTATAAAAAATCAAGCCATTCCCCAATTGATAAATGGGCAAGAGACATGAATAGGCAATTTTCAGATAAAGAAATCAAAAGTATCAATAAACACATAAGAAAGTGTTCTAAATCTCTAATAATTGGAGAAATACAAATCAAAACAACTCTGAGGTATCACCTCACACCTAGCAGATTGGTTAAAATGAAAGGAGAGAGTAATGAATGCTGGAGGGGATGTGGCAAAACTGGGACATTAATGCCTTGCTGGTGGATTTGTGAACTGATCCAACCATTCTGGCTGGCAATTTGGAACTCTGCTCAAAGGGCTATAAAAGAATGCCTGCCCTTTGATCCAGCCATACCATTGTTGGGTTTGTTCCCCAAAGAGATCATACATAAACAGACTTGTATGAAAATATTTATAGCCGCACTTTTTGTGGTGGCAAAAAACTGGAAAATGAGGGTATGTCCTTCAATTGGGGAATGGCTGAACAAATTGTGGTATATGCTGGTGATGGAATACTATTGTGCTCAAAGAAATAATAAACTGGAGGAATTCCATGTGAATTGGAACAACCTCCAGGAATTGATGCAGAGTGAAAGGAGCAGAGCCATAAGAACATTGTACACAGAAGGGGATACACTGTGGTAAAATAGAATGTAATGGACTTCTGTACTAACAGCAATGCAATGACCCTGGACAATTCTGAGGGACTTATGGAAAAGAACATTACCCACATTCAGAGGAAGAACTACAGGAGTGGAAACAAAAGAAAAACAACTGTTTGAACACATGGGTTGAGGCGGAGATGATTGGGGTTGTAGACTCAAAACTACCACACCAATGCAACTATCAACAATTTGGAAATAGGTCTTGATCAATGACACATGTTAAAACCAGTGGAAATACTCATCAGCCATGGGGGGCAGGGAGCTCAGGGGGTGAAGGGGAAAGTAAGAGCATGAATTATGTAACCATGTTAACTTTTCTAAAAAATAAAAAAGAAGGGGCAGCTGGGTAGCTCAGTGGAGTGAGAGTCAGGCCTAGAGACAGGAGGTCCTAGGTTCAAACCCGGCCTCAGCCACTTCCCAGCTGTGTGACCCTGGGCAAGTCACTTGACCCCCATTGCACACCCTTACCAATCTTCCACCTATGAGACAATACACCGAAGTACAAGGGTTAAAATAAATAAATAAATAAACAAACAAACAAACAAACAAATAAATAAATAGATAAAGAAAGAAAGAAAGAAAGAAAGAAAGAAAGAAAGAAAGAAAGAAAGAAAGAAAGAAAGAAAGAAAGAAAGAAAGAAAGAATATTAAGAGAAATAAGGAAAAAAGTGAAGGATGGGGGCCTAGCAGTACCAGATCTTAAATTGTACTATAAAGCATCAGAACAATATGGTACTTGACTAAAATACAGAAGGGAGCATCAATGGAAGAGACTTGGGGTAAATGTCCTCAGCAAGATAGTATACTATATACTCAAAGATCCCAGATTTTGAGACCAGAACTAACCATTTGACAAAAACTGCTGGGAAAATTAGAAAACAGTATGGGAGAGATTAGGTCTAGGTCAACATTTCACATCCTATACCAAGATAAATTACGAATGGGTAAATGACTTAAATATAAAGAAGAAATCTATAAGTAAATTAGGTGAACACAGAATAATATAGCTGTCATATCTATGGGGGGAAAAGAATTTAAGACCAAGAGAGAAATATAAAACATCACAAAATATAAAAAGAATAATTTTGATTACATCAAATTAAAAAGGTTTTGTGCAAACAAAACCAATGTATCCAAAATTAGAAGGAAAGCAACAAATTGGGAAAAAATTTTTTATAACAAAAAGTCTGAAAAAGTCTAATTTCTCAAATATATAAGGAACTAAATAAACTGTACAAAAAAATCAAGTCATTCCTCAACTGATAAATGGGCAGGGGACATGAATAGGCAATTTTCAGATAAAGAAATCAAAACTATCAATAAGCACATGGAAAAGTGTTCTACATCTCTTATAATTAAAGAAATGCAAATTAAAATAATTCTGAGGCACCACCTCACACCTAACAGGTTGGCAAATATGACAGCAAAGGAAAGTAATAAATGTTGGAGAGGATATGGCAAAATTGGGACACTAATGCATTGCTGGTGGAGTTGTGAATTGATTCAACCATTCCGGAAGGCAATTTGGAACTATGCCCAAAGGACCCTAAATGACTGCCTGCCTTCGACCCAGACATACCACTGCTGGGTCTGTACCCCAAGGAGATAATAAGGGAAAATAATTCTACAAAAATATTTATACCTGCACTCTTTGTGGTGGCAAAAAATTGGAAAATGAGAGGATGTCCTTCAATCGGGGAATGGCTGAACAAATTGTGGTATCTGTTGGTGATGGAATACTATTGTACTCAAAGGAATAATAAACTGGAGAATTTCCATGTGAACTGGAATGAACTCCAGGAATTGATGCAGAGTGAAAGGAATAGAACCAGGAGAACATTGTACACAGAGGCTGATACACTGTGGTACAATCAAACATAATGGACTTCTGTACTAGCAGCAATGCAATGATCCAGAACAATTCTGATGGATTTAAGAGAAAGAACACTACCCATATCCAAAGAAAGAACTATGGGAGTAGAAACACAGAAGGAAAACATTTCTTTGATTACATGGTTCAATTGGGTATATGATTGGGGATGCGGATTCTAAATGATCACTCTACTGCAAATATTAATGCTATGGAAATAAATCTAGATCAATGATACATGTAAAACTCAATTGAATTGCTCATTGGTTATGGGAGAGGGAGGGAAAAAATACAAATCATATAACCATGGAAAAATATTCTAAAATAAATAAATAATTTTAAAAAAGAAAATTATTCAAGGGCACATGTCAGAAACAGGATCTGACTCACTTGGGCCACCTATTTTATGTTTAAGAAGGTAAGTATCATATCTAGTTTTCAAACTCAAAGTCATAATTAAATTAAGTAGAATGGCTAGGATACCAGGTCCTCTGGCATAAAATCTAGAACTTTTTCCACTTCATTATGGAAATAGAATCAATAGACTTGTGTTATAAGAGGATCAAGCTAGTAAGGTAATAAACTGGTTGTAATAAGGGATTAGGCTAGAGGTAACAGGGAAATTAAGGCAGAGGTAAGGTTGTAATAGGGGATAAGGCAAGTAAGGGACTAAAGGTAGTGTGGATAGGGATGAGGCACTGTGGATAGGGGTTTGTGGATCTCTAAGGCAGTGCAGTGGATAAGGAAGGTACAATGGTGAAAGGTGGTAATTTGAAGTGGTAGGAGAAGTAAGGAAATGACTGAGTTTAGGAAATATAAACATGGAGGTATAAAGAGTTGCAAGGGAGAGAATGAGGTATTTTGGGCAGGCAGCTGCGCAATATTATTCTTTTCTCCCCTTCTCCCTCTCTTATCAATCAACTAATGAACTAGCCAAAGGTTTGATTAAGTGACAAACAGGGTTTATTGAGTTTTAGGGTTGATTGGAAGGGATAGAGGGATACAAGGTATCTCTAATAGCCGCCTAGAGAAAGCTTCAGGTGGGGGAGGGAGACAGGAATGTGAGACTGAGAAAGGACCTGCCTAACTCAACCCCGACAGATTTTGTAGCCTATAGGGTTAGGAAAGTTTGATACAATGATTCAAGAGATAATTTGTAACAAGGATAAGCCTTATTTGACTAAGGGGAAACTAAATCTACCAAGTTTGAAAGCTACCACCCAGATCTACCCTCTTTTCAAAACTCACAATAATTCAGAAAGGGGAAAATGATGATTGGGAATAGGGAAGGTTAGGGAGATCCAAAGGAAATAGTTAAGTTAACAAATTTTAAGAGAAAAGCTGCAGAATATAGGCCAGGTTTTCACTCCAAAGACAGAGCTCAGTTGACCATCTACTCTCATTGAGTCTCCAGAGTCAACTGTCTAACATCAGGATTCTAAACCCTTTTCAACTGTCAGAAACTCTGCAATAAGGCTTTGCAGGGAGCACCCTTTTTCACTACACTTGGCATTTGAATAAGATATGATAGATGGAACAAAAGAGAAGAGGAAGTCAAGGGTGATTCTGAAGTTAAGAATCTGGAGTTCTGCTCAACCAAATCAGACATAGAGCACTGTATCCCAGCATTTCTCTTCCCAGGTATAGGAAAGAAGATAACAGTGTGAGAATATGAATTTGTTGATGAGGCTCTGGCCCCCTTCTTTACCAAGCACCACCCCAGAACAGACCTAGTCAAAAGGCTTGGCACCTATAGTCCCTCCATGCCATATAAGCCTACTCTGTCCACACAAACCTCCTGAACAGCCTTTTCATGCTAACTCTGTGATGTTTTTCTCATTCCATCTGAGTATTCATATGTCCACCTCCATTTAAATCCTAACAATGCCCCAAAGTTATCAACTTGACTAATAATGGGTCATTATCCACTGTCCTATGATAAACCCAATCTATACTAGAACTTCAATAAGGGGTACTGAAGATATGCCCTTTGGGTAGCAATATATTTGCCTGAGCCAGAGAAGTGGACAGAGTTAGTCTTTCACCTAAGGGAAAGCTATACAGTATAATGAAATATGGATTAGATTTATAGTTGGGAGATCTGGGTTCAAATTCTGACTCCTCTTACTACCTAGACAGCCTTGAGCAAATTGTTTCTTTTTCTAGGACTCATTTTCCTGATCTATAAACTAGGATGGGATAAATGTCCTCTCAGGTACTTTCCAGTGATAAATCTATGATTGCATTATAGCATGTGTTCTGTAGCTAATATCCCATTTGCACTGACCAACTAAGGACCTAGAAGAAGGATGGTTATGTCTCCCTTTAGCATTCTAAATATGTTAATGCTTAAGCTCATAAGCCCCAACTAGTGTCTTTCCATTGATTATGAATTGATATCAACTAGTCTGCCCTACTGAAGTGGTTTTTATAAATGGATATTTTCTAGGATGATATAGCGAAAACAATTGGTATAAAGCATCCATCCCAACCCACCTCCCAAAAATCTAGGATACATCTTCCTACAAATACATATAGACTTCAAAGGAAAGTAAGCTCAAATTTAAGAACATGTGTGGTAAAGGAGATAATGAAGCTCCTATAAGCTATTTTTAGAGAGTGTTCAAAATATCCCAATTAAACATGGTGCAGTTGTCTGGTAGACACCTTGCATAATCTTGAAGCTGCCTTTCATTGGGGTATCTATTTTGACCTCTGTTCCTGATGCAAGCACTGCTGCCAACCACTTCTGCTCAAGAGACAATGTTAGGACACTGATGGGATGTTCAAATCCTCTGACTTTTCAAAGTTCACAAGATTTTCCTCTGGTTAAGGAAGTAGAATGAGAAAGGCTCTTATTATGCCTTGTCCCAAGAAATTCCCTCCCTTTCAGAGACTTGACTGTCCTTGGTCATCTAAGCTGCTAGACACTAGAAAGTTTTGTTCAAATTCTTGCCATTTTATAGAAGTCCTATAGGGCAAGTCAGATTGTACATTAATTTAATACGATAATTTACACTATGTACAATATATACAATGTACAATAATTTAAAATAATTCAGTAGATATGTTGCTACTAATTAAAGGTAGTGGGGCTAGAGTACTTTGTTTGTACTTCATATGATCTATTATTTGATACAAATGACCCTCACCCTTACTCTACATTCCTCTTGACAGAGAAATGGGATGCTACAGGAACAGAATGCTTCATATTTTGCAAGATGCAGTTACTTTATCAACTTTTTTTACCTATTCTTCTTTGTATGAAAGGGAAGTTGACTGTGTGGGGTCAGGAGGACAATGTATTCAAAAATGACTGCCAAAAGTATCAATACAACTTTCCAAAAAAAATAAAAATAAAAAAATTTGGAGGGGGATTAAAGCTATATTGTGGAAAATATAAATGTTCAGGTTTTTAAAAAAAAAAGGCAACAAATAGGCTGGGATTTGAAGGTGACCTAGGTGTGATAAATTGACTGGATTAACTCCAAGTTTTGTTCTGTAGTTTGCATTTTACTCTTGCTACTTCCTAGGAAATCTTGTTCTGAGCTTGCTAATAAAAACAAGTCCCTTGGTTCATTTTTAACTTGATAATAATAGCATCTCATTTTTGTGTAGAACTTTACAAACTTTAAAGTCCTTTTCCCAAAATTATTCTTCTCTGAACCTCACAAAAATTTGAGCACTAGGTGAACCTTCATTGCTGGTTAACTGTCCCTTTAGAAATCTAATAAAATCCCAGTCTCACTACCCACTTCTCAGTAGCCTCCTTGTTATCACCCTACTCTATCACTGGCTCTAATAGATGAATCTTTACCTTATCTTGCTGAGGGGGTCAAGCCTCTACCTCACTTTCCAGAAGTCTCCTTTACATGTTCCCCCTACTTCCTCTACTTCCCTCTTCCTCAGTTTCCAGCACCCTTTCATGTTTAGTCTCTCCACACATAGAATATAATCTCTTTAAGGGCATATAAGGTCTCACTTGTATTTGTGTCCCCAGTGATTAGTGTAATATTTGGCACAATGTTCTTTGCTGTTCATTTGAGCCTAACTTTTCATGGCTCTGTGGACCATAACTTCTATAGGGTTTTCTTGCAAAGATATTTAAATGATTTGCCATTTCTTTCTCCAGTTGACTAAGGGAAACAAAAGTTAAGTGACTTGCCCAGGATCACACAGCTGGTTAGGGTCTGAGGCAAGATTTGGACTCAGGTCTTCCTGACTCCATCCTTAGCATTCTATCCATGGAAACACATCACTGGCTCCTCCTATTTCAGAAATAGGCTTTAATAAATTCTCAACCTGTCTGTCTATCTGTCTATCTCTCTGTCTTTCTGTCTACATCTATCTCTTTAATGACTATTACAAGTTTTCTTCTTCTTCAAGTCCAAACTCCACCCTCATCAATTCCTCTGTGTGTCAGTCAGTCAACAAGCATTTATTAAATAGTACATTCTTGGTCCCATTCACACAGAGGTTAAGAAGACTTTCAATCCATTACTAGTCTCATTGACAGCACAACCTACAATTCCCACAAGATTGAAGGCAAAACTGATAGCACACAGAAATTCCAAAAACCCAAATCAATAACTAATATAACAAGTGTCAATTTGGCCAATATTGCTCACCATTGAGGAAGAGATCCACTAATCCAGTGATGGGCAAACTACAGCCCATGGGCCAGATGAGGCCCCCTGAAATGTTCTATCCAGCTTTCAAGACATTATTCCTAATCTGACAAATACAATGAGTTGAATACAATGCAATGAAACTTCGAAAAAGTTGCCTTAGAAACAGACTGACAGATGAGCATTTCCTTTCCTTTGGCCCCCTCTTTAAAAAGTTTGCCCATCACTGTGACTAATCCATCACTTATTCCTTCAAAAAACCTTTTTATTACTAAAGGTATTAAGGTAATAAAACTATAACTGTTTAGTGTACAAAGTCTCCTTATTGGATCAGAATGCAGGAGCCCATTCTCCATGTCTTTACACTGTCTATCAGCATAGTAAGACTTCATTTCCTCTATCCTTTAGCTTTAACCACTTAAATTTATCCATCAAGGTGCTAATGAACTTCTCCATCCAATGCCTCCAATTCAGCACCTCCCATTCTCTTAATAACTTGAAATCTGACTTCCACCCTTACAACTTTACTGGAAATATTCTCTGAGAGAATTACCCTTGACATCCTAATGGTCAAATTTAATTAATTTCTTTAAACTTCCTTGACTTTTACCGAGGCAACTGATACTCTTGTTGTCTACATTTTTTTCATATATTCTTCTTCCTACCTCTGGCTTTTTCTTTGATCTTTGATCTTAATCACTTTGTCTTCAATAATGAATGAGCACTTTAAAGCTCTTACTGTGTGTCAGGCATCATGATGAATGCTGAGGATAAAAAGAAAGGAAAAAATTGCCCTTGCTCTCATGGTGCTTACATTCTAAAATGGGGGAAATAGTATGAATAGTAATAGTTATATTTCAGATTCATAGGGAATAGGTTGAAGGGTAACCTCAAAATGGAAAAGACTAGTAGCTAAGAGAACCCCAAAAGATCTCTTTTAGAAGGTGGCATTTGAGCCAAGTCTTAAAGAAAGCCAAAAATTCTTAAAAGAAGTGAGGAGTCAAGTGAAGAAAGATGATTGCTAGTCCAATATTTTGCAGAGGGATTTCCTATTCAGATACAGATTGGTGGGTAGGCAAAAAGAATGCCTCACAACCTGAGACTTGCACATTCATTCCCTAGCCCTCAGACCCATCTGCAATTAACTGCCTACTTTTCCCATCAGGAAAGTCAAACAGGGAGCTCACAATAGAAGCTCTATCAATAGAAGGCCAAAGCTGCCTCTTCCACTCACAATTTTAGGGAAATAAAGAATAAATAGGGGAAGAAATGGAAATGAGGAGAGATGGGAGAATAATAAATCCCAGGGAATCAATCTGGAGGCCTTCTTGCCCCCAAATCTGATACTGTCTGCTTAAATGTTCAATGTGCCAAGATTCCTCATGATAAACATGAAAACTACTGGACTAAAATGATTTACCTTTGAGGTCCCTTTTTGCTTCTATCTCTCCATTGGTGGTACTTTCTCTTTTTGCTTTATAAATACTGGCATTTAAAAATAAATTGATATTTGCCAAAGCTTTATATTCAGTCTTCTTCCTTTTTCTCTCACTATGACTTCATCCATTCCCACAACTTCATTCTTCTCTTTGTCAATGTAAGGAGTTGGGTAAAAAATCCCCTAAAGGACCAAGCATGGAGTTGGAGAAGCAGATGGGTTATCCATGGAAATATGGGAAGAAAATGGCAGTCATTAACAAAAAAGTGGCAGGAAAATAAGTGATCATCATTTAAGGAATGCTGTATGACCAAAGAATTTATATAAATTTGAGAAGATTTATATGGACTGATACAGAGCAAAGTAAGTAGAATGAAGAAAACAATTAACTCAATTATCATAATAATGTATAGAAAAACAATGATGAAGGAATTCATAATTCTGATCAATGCAACGAGTAATGGTAACTTCAGAGGACTGCTTCTCTACAGGGAGATTGTGGAGTACAGGTATATAATAATGCATATGTTTTCAGTGATGGCCAATGTTCTAATTTCTTCTACTCGACTGCATTTATTTGTTTCAAGGATGGGGACTCACCATGGGGGCAAAGGGAAGAAGAGTCCTCAGGAAATGACACTGATGTAAAACAAGAAAAGAATATTGATAAAATACTTAAAGTTTTTTTAAAAGAAAAGACATATGGATGCCATTACAAACAATGAGCAGATTAATTTTTTTCAATCTTAGAAAGAATTACATGAGGTAAAAAAGAGTGAAAGGAGTAGAACCAAGAAAACATTATATACAGCTATAGAATTAAGATTTGAAGATTAACTTGTGAATGTTCACCTCCAGAGAATGAACTGTGAAGTGAAAGCATGAACGACATAAACTACGTATTTTGCCAGATGATGCCATTTTTGTTATGGGGAGGGGGATGGAGGGATTGAATGAATAGATAAATGAAGACATGAGAGGGAAATGGTGGTTACAGCATCTCTCAATTACTGTGCACAGAATCAGTCTTCTCAAGAATTCTAGGAGAGGAGGAAGAAGGATAATATTCTTTGATCATTCGGTTCCCACATGAAAAATCCCTAGCCTTTTCTAAATCTGTAGCATGTTTGTCTTTTTTTCTGGGATCTTTTTATAATTGACTAATGTATTTCCTTCCCGTCTTGTTGAAGAGACAAAATGCTTAATAGAGAGTAAAGGGCAATGTTTTCCAGGAGACAGTGAAAGTAGAATTCATTTGGGAATGGATACAAGAACATTTACTATTTGATTTAATCCCTTGTTTGCCTAATAATTCTATTTAATTAAATGTCTATACTTCCAATTGTTGATTACCTGGTAAAATACATAGTCTTCGTGGGGGGCCTCATAAGTAATTGATTTGAAAAGATAATTGCTCTAATAGTACCATTTATCTGAGTTTAGCTGAGAAAGCAGTTGCATTAATGGCCTCTGAGTTGTACACAGGTGACTCTCAAATCTCAGCTTCAGCCCTGACCCCTCAGAGCCCCAGAGCCATATTCCAAGTTATCTGATAGAAAATGTCTCCCCAAATGTCCTGATAGCCTGAGAGACAGATGCCGCATGTGCAAAACCTGGAAAGTAAGTTCTAATTGTTCATTGGACCCAAAGTCAAAGACACCTGGGTTTGAATCATGGATTTTCCCATTGCCACCTGGGTGACATCTGAATAAGTCACCTAATGTCTTTGGACCACAGTTCATACCTCTTTAAAAATGAGAGTTGAACTAGGTGGCCCCTAAGCATCTTTCGAATCCAGTACCCATGACCCTATAAGATCCCATACTCCACACTGCATCCTTCATCTTCTAAAAAAAAAACCTACTCTTCCTTCTTCCCTCCCCATTTCTGTCAATGTCTCCTCCACTCTCCTATTCACCTGGGTTCTATAACATTTCCAGAGCCTAAAAACAAGTCCTTCAATAGAAGCTGATAAATATCATTTTTCAAGCTAACTTCAGAGAATTGTTTAATTTGCTATGCCCATCAGTTTGTGAAAGTCAGAATGGTACACTTGCTGTGGGAATATTGGTTTTTCCAAGGATAAGATACTGTTGACGAAGACAACCAGCTTCCACATGAAAAGGAGAAACTCCTTACATGTCATAAGTCAGAGAGTTCAGCTCCCATGGGTTCTTGACAAATGAGGTTCTTTTATAAAAAAAAAAATCACTCCCATGGGACAGTCATGTAGCACAGTGTATAGAGTGACAGACCTGGAGTCAGGAGGACCTGGATCCAAATCTGATCTCAGTCACATTGTGTGACCCTGGGCAAGTCATTTAATCCCAATGGACTTGTCCTTGCCACTATTATGTCTTAGAATTAATGCTACAACAAAAGGTAACGGATTTTATAAAGAAAAAACATTTCTCCCATAAACACTGAGGCTTATCAAATCACTCTGCCTGTGCCAACATGGGCTTAAATCTGGAAATCAGGAGATGAGGATTTAAATCCGAGTTCTAACATTTAGTAACTTAGCACTGAAGAAGAACATAGGACAGTTGGACCTAAAGTAAAGAAACTGAGACACCAAGGAAGCAGTCTGATACACTAGAAAGGGTATTGATGTGAAGTCATAGGACTTGGGTTCAAATCCTGCTTTACTATTAGTGTGACTTGAGGCCAATCATTTGCTTCAGCCTCATTCTGTAAAATGTAGGTAGTAGAGAAGGTAGATTCTGAAATCCTTTCTAATTCTAGACCTGTGATCCTACAAATTTATAGTAGTTTTACCTTGGACTTGTCACTTAACCATAGACTTCTTATCTATAATACATACAATAATGCTATTTGTAATATCTAACACAATGGTTGGGAGGAAAACAGTTCTATACTTTTAAGTGTTTTAGAAATGTAAGCTCTCAGTATTCATATTGTAATCTTGGACAATCTAGGGAAGTAAATTGGTGCAGTAGATAGAATGTCCAATCTGAAGTCAGAAAGACTCATCTTCCTAAATTCAAATATAACCTCAGACATTTACTATCTGTGTGACCATGGACAAGTTACTTAATGCTCTTTGCCTCAATTTCCTCATCTGTAAAATGAATTGGAGGAGGAAATGACAACTATTCCAGGATCTTTGTCAAGAAAATCCCAAATGGGGCCATGAAGAGTCAGACGTGACTGAAAAACAATTAAAAAATCATTTCTTAGACAAGACACTTAACAACTCTGAGCCTTAGTTTCTTCACCTGTAAAATAGTTTCAGTGTCTTTGAAAATTGTCCAATATACTTCAACGTAGGACCATAATATTTTAGGAAAGATATTTGTGTGACAGAAAACAGCTAGGTACCTCAGTGGATAGGGGTCCTAAAACTGAAATCAGGAAGGCCTGAGTTCAAATCCTGCCAAACACTAGATGTTTGACTCTGGGAAAGTGATTTAATCTCTCTAAGTCTCAATTTTATCATCTGAAAAATAGGAATAATAATGATACTTATCTCATGAGGTCATTCTAAGGATCAAATGTAATATAACTTTAAAGAAATATATAACCTTAAAGTGATCATAAATGCCCAATATTAATGTTGTCAGTGTTATTGTTATAAGTTGAACAACATCCAGAAGTAGTCAACCAAAATACTAAAGAGCTTCCAATTACTCCCCTCAATAAGCTTCTAGAAGACTGGGACAGTTTGTGCTTTGGTTTTGTACAGTGCCTAGCACAGTATTCTGAATATAATAGTGCTTAATAAATGTTTATTTAAGGAATTGAGTATTATCTTAGAATTGGTTTGAGGAATGGTAATATTTAACTGGGAGAAAAGATGTAATAAGAACTACAGATGAATGAATGGATGGATGGATATATGGATGATATAAATTATAACAAATCAACGGCATTATGATCACAGGATCATTGATTCAGACCTGGAAGAGACCGCAGAGACAACCAACATTCTCACAGATAAGGAAAAAGAGGCCAAAGAAGACTAAATAACTTCCCCAAGATCACACAGTTAGTAAGTAGTAAGAATCAAAGCTTTGCCTCAAATCCATGTCCTCTGATTCCAAACACAGTATTCTTTCCACTGTACATGATAGCTATCTTCAAATATTTTATTTTTTCAATTATATGTGAAAACACTTCAAATTTTAAAAAAAGTCTGAATTCCAAATTCTTTCCCTTCCTCCTTCCCTTTTCTCCCTCAATGAAAAGGCAAGCAATTTGATAAAGGTTATATATGTGCACTCATGCAAAAAAAAGTTTCTATATTAGTCATGTTGTGAAAGAAAAGACAAAGAAAAACAAAGGAAAAAACAAGAAAAATAAAAATTTTTAAAGTATGCTTTGCTCTACATTCAGATTTCATAAGTTCTTTCTCTGAAGGTAAATAATATTTTTCATTGACAGCTATCTTCAAATAAATGAATAAATGAATGAACAATAAAGCATCTTACAAAAAGTGCTTACAATATTCAAGGCACTGTGAAAATACTGGTGAATACAGATAGACAAGTCAGACAGTCCCTGTTCTCAATGAGTTTACATTCTAATAGGGAGAAAACACATCTGGAAGGCTTTATCTACAAGTTAGATTGGAAGGTGCCGTGGTCCTTAGGGTCCAACAGAAGATGGGAAGGTGCCATGGTCCTTAGGGTCCAACAGCAAAGTACAAATAAATGCTCTTCTTTGTTGTCATTTTCACTAATAGAGTCATAACAGTTTCTGATATTGAATCATTTGACATAGACTGGAACTAATGCTATTCCAAAGGCTCTTGAGTTCAGAGTCCTAAGATGTCTTCATTGGAATGTAAAGGGTGGTCAAGCTGATGATAGTGGTTTGTCTTTGCTGGCATATGCTGCTTCTAGTCTTTCTCTTACAGTGCCCCACTGCTTCAATTAGGCTATCTTGCTTACCCTGTGGATAGTAGTTGGTTTGTAGATGGTAAGGATGACTGGCTCCTTCTCCATAGAAGTTGCTTCTCCAGATGATGGGATGAGGGATGAGCTAGAAGCAAGACTGGTGGTATTGGGGGCAGAGGAGCTTGCTACCACTCCCAGGACTCTCATGTTTATCTGCCTAGATGGAAGTTGGCCAGGAGTTGCTTCTTGTGATTAGAAAAGTGTTCCTCTTCTCCACAAAGATTTCTCCCTTCATAAGGGCAGTGGAAGCTGAGCTAGAAACAGGTCTGTTTAGTTTGAAGGCAGGGAGAAAGAACATTGCTATTCTAATGGCTCTTGGGTTCAGGGTCCTGTTCTATATTTATAGGAATCTGAGATGTGATAGTGGTCAAAGAAGGCCATAGTCTTGGTTGTTTGACCAGGCCTTGTATATACTACCTCCTATCTCTCCCTCAGAGTGCCTTTGCTGAGTGAAAGTTGAAGGATTCTTGCACATAAAAGGTAATAAATGTATTCTGCTTAACCCCAGAAGCCAGATTAAAAAGCAATGATAAGAATTTGCAGAGACTGAATTAGGCTTAATGTGAAAGGAAAATTCCTAACAAGGAAAGCTGTACCCAAAAAATCCTGGGCTACCTTTACAAGTAGTCAGGTTCCCCTCATTAAAGGTCTTCAAGAAAAAGAAGGAAGGAAGGAAGGAAGGAAGGAAGGAAGGAAGGAAGGAAGGAAGGAAGGAAGGAAGGAAATATTTATTAGTTACCTACTATGTGCCAAGAAATGTGCTAAAAGCTTTACAAATGCTCTCTCATTTGATCCTCAAAATAAAGCTACAAAGCTGGTGCTTTTATGATCCCCATATTTATAGATGAGGAAACTGAGGCACATAGAAATTAAATGACTTGCCCAGAGTCATACATTTAGTGAATACATAAGATATGGATTTGAACTCAGTTCTTCCTGACTAGAGGCCCTCACTGCCTTGCTTTGGTTCAAGTTGAATTCGTTGGCTTCTGAGGTCCCTTTCAGCCCTGAGATTCTGTGATTCCATAATTCTGATTCTTTAAAGGGCTATGTATATGTGATTTATTGTTCCAGTTCTCTATCTGTACAAACATGAGCTTAACCCACACTATACTGTATGAGCAAACACAAGCTTATCTGTATTATTTCATGAGTGCAAAAAACAGGCTTCAGACTATGGCCTTCTGTGTGTGCAAAAAGGAATCTTATATCTGTGCTATATCACTAGTGCAAACGAGTCCCAAAGGCCCCCTCCCAGCAAGGCAATGATCTGCATTCATTATGAGTTCAGCAACATCAGAAATAATACCAAATCTAAGCAACTCTTAATGTCTAAAAGAACAAATCCTCTTCCTGTGGGTGATGCTCTAGAGCTTCCATTCTTCATAAATTTAATTATAAGCATGCCCAGCAAAGCCATTTTCTCTAATAACTCCAGCTACAGAAGATGAATGCGAGGAGTTCTTGGCCTCACAATAATAATTCGTAGGAGGCCCTGGGATCATGTTGTACCTTAAGAGACTGAGATGAGAGATAGCAAACTTCTGACAGGCAAAGTAAACAAGATCCATTGGGCTCATGGACCAAGCCCTGCCTGCTGGATAACCCCAGGCAGGGATTTCTTTTAAGGTCCCCACAGCAGGCTTCATCCCAGCATTTTGGGAGTTATAAATTTGCTGTGTGCATTCATAAAGATTCATGAGTAGGCAGACACCATCTTGTTCTACTCTAATGAATCCATCCCTGATTTAGACCTCAGGCTGGTGTCCTACAAAGCCTCCTGGCAAAAGGGGTAATGTAGCATAATTTGGGTTTGGGGTCTGAGGACAAGGCTATTTCTGAAAGTTCTAAAGCATAGGGCAGACCATGTCATTCCTCTGCTCAATAAATTTCAGTAGCTCCCTATTACCTTTGGAAACAAATCAAATTCCTCTGAAATTTAAAACCCTTTACAACCTGGTTGCAACATGCCTTCCCAACCTTATTATATATTCCTCTCTTTCACTCTCTCTGTATTGGTCAGTTGTTTTGGTTGTGTCTGACTATTCATGATCCCATTTGGAGTTTTCTTTGCAAAGATGCTGGAGTGGTTTGCCATTTTCTTCCCCCAGCTCATTTTACAGGTGAGGAAATGGAGGCAAATGGGGTTAAGTAGCTTGCTTTGGATCATTGAGCTAGTAAATGTCTGAGGCCAGATTTGAATTCATAAAGATGAGTTTTCCTACTGCTTTATCCACTGGGCTACCTAGCTGCCTCTTTACTCACTCTATAGCCCAGCTAAACTGTGCTCTTCCTCACATGCCACATTCCATCTCCTCTCTCTTCGGCTTTACCCAGACTGTTCCTCCGGGTCCGTTCTCAGTTCTGCCTTTTCTTACAAGTCTCAGTTTCCTTGAAAGAAGACCTTAGATGTTTCTTAACTGCATCAATCTTCTTGTTCTATGACTCGTTGGATATTTGTTCTCCCCCAGATTATCTTGTAAAGACATACCTTATATGGATTCTCTGATACACTGGATAGACTGGATATGAACTTGCCTAGCCCTGAGGCCAGCTCTCTCTCTATTATGACACACTTCCTCTGCTCTATTCTGGCTGTTTGTGACCCTGTTAGCCTCCCAGGGTTCTAGACAACTCTTTAAGATTACAAATAGCAGAAATCATGAGAAAGATTCTCATCATTGGTAGTTCTCTATGCCAATGAAATCACAGGTCCAGATCTTTATCCCTATGTGCATATGTACTTATTTTTGTATATACTGTCTCCTCTGTAGAATACAAACTCTTTGAGGACATGAGCTATGTCATTTTTTAGTCTTTTTCTATCCCCACATAATACCTAGAATATAGTATGTACCCAATAAATGCTTGTTGGTTTAATGATTGATTGCTTACTAACTGCATAAACTTATTGGTCATTGAACCTCTTTGGGCTTCAGTTTTTCTCATGAGTATAGTGAAAGGGTTGGACTAGATGACCTCTAAGATCCTTTCCAGATCTAACTCTAAGATCTTAAGAAATACTCATTACAGGGAAAGAGATCAAAGGAGCCAGAGGTATTGCCTCAGGACTCAATGGGCTTGCAAGAAGTATGAACACTTATATTCAGGATGTAGTATCTTGGGGCATCATAAAAATTCATGGGGTGGGGCAGCTAGGTGTCTTGGTAGCTAGAAAGGCAACCTTGGAGATGGAGGTTCAAATTTGTCTTCAGATACTTCCTTGCTGTGTGACCCTGGGCAAGTCACTAAACCTCAATTGCTTAGCCCTTACAATTTAAACCTAGAATCAGTTCTAAGACAGTAGTTAAGGATTAAAAAAAATAGTCCTGGGGAGGCCAGTTAGTAGAACGTGGATGATTTATAATGTTCTCTTTCCCATTCATATTTTAATTTTCCTTGTGGTTTTTCCTTTGTTTTGAAGAGGAACAATGACATCCCAGAGTGATTTCTTGACTTGAGCATGAATTGGATGGATGTCAGTGTGGCAGTTACACAAAGTCATCATCCTCACTCTCACAGTCATCAAAGTCCAGTGGCAAGATAAAAGTCAGAGGATCTGGCAATGACTTGAGAAGTAGTGGACAACCTTGGCATCTTTGATGTCTGTCCAAACTCTAAGCTCTCCCCAGCACCCACTTCAGCTACCTTTGTGGCTATTGGAAGAAACTGATGTCATCCACACATTTCCACTATGGGAAGTTTCTGCATGCTTCGGGTAAGCATCCTCCTAACTCACCAATGGGTTTGAAGGCTGTTGGTTCCTTTCAACCTGGTTTAACCCATCTTGATCAGATGGTTATATTGGGATGTGGCCACAGAGCATGCTACAGCTTCTTGGCACCACAGGTGAGAGTGAAAGATGGACACCAAAGTTAGAAGAGCTGCCAGCAAGCACTCTCATCAGTTTGATACTTCTCCTTGGGCAGCTATGTGGAACCATAGTGCCCTCACACCAGAGATGCCAGTCCTCTCTGAGCAGCTAGGTGCACAGAATGCACAGAATACTGGCCCTTCCCTCAAGCCACTAGTCCTCCCTGGGCAGCTAGGGGGCACCATAGTGCACAGAACACTGGTCCTCTCACTATTGGTGCTAGTCCTCCCTTGGCACCAAGATGCACCATAATGCACAGAACACTGGTCCTCCCACCATTGGTGCTAGTCTCCCCAGGCAGCTAGGGAGAATCATAGAGCATAGAACACTGATCCTCCCACCATTGGTGCTAGTCCTCCCTGCACACATTCCACACACCTTAGATTATTACTAATATAACGAATTTCAAATAAAGGTCATTTTTTTCTTTCAGAGAATGGCATTCAAATGATTGGGTAGATCAAAATACATATGTCTTCTTTGAGACAATTTGGACTACTTTTCACAGTTCCCTTCTACCTTTCCTGAGGAGAGTAAAGAATTGGTAAGATTTGCTTCAGCGTAGGAAGCTACTAAGATTATCCTTAGAAGGTCATCTCAAAGGGAAGCCATTGGAGAAGGGAATGAAGCAGCAAAGCTGCCACATAAATATCCCCCAAATAAGTCTGAGCATGTCACCCCTCTCCTTAAAAATGTTCAGTGGCTCCCCATGTCTCCAGGATAAAATGAAAACTCTTCTATATGGTATTGAAATCCTTTCACAGTCTGGCTCCAGCCCAGCTTTCCTATCCTAATCCACCTTATTCTTTAGTCTCCATTCCAGTTAAATTGATCTGATATCTCTTCCTCAAATTCAACATGCCTTCCATCTTCCTGGTTAGAACTGGGGCAGAGCTATCCTCTAGGCTTGGGATAATCTACCTCTTCATTTACATTTCTTTGAATCCCTGGCTTCTTTTTTGTTTTCTAAAACCTTTATCTTTTATCTTAGGATCAATACTGTGTATTGGTGCTAAGGGAGTAGGGCAGAAAGAGCTAGGCAATGGGGATTGAGTGACTTGCCCAGGGTCACCCAGCTAAGAAGTGCCTGAGGTCAGATTTGAACCCAGGACCTCCTATCTCTGGGCCTGGTTCTCTTTCCACTGAGCCACCTAACTGCCTCCAAAACCTGACTTCTTTAAGGTTTAACTTGTTTTACTTCTACAGGAAGTTTCTCACAGGATCAAGGATATAGAGCTGGAAGGGACATGAGAAATTATTTAGTCCAACTCATACTTTTTACAGAAAATAAGGAAACAAACCAAGAGAAAGGGAGTTGCCCAAGTTTACATGGGGAGTAACTGATAGAAGCAGAATTTAACCTATGTCTTCTAATTTCGTGTTCCATGATTTCTTTAGCCATTTCCCTTTTTCCTACCACAAAAAGATGCTACATCAAAGACCTTGTCATATGTAAGACCTTTCTGCCTTTGACCTCCTTAGGTTAGGTGCCTAGAATTGGTATCTCTAGATCAAAGGGTAAAGACATTTTAGTCACTTTCTTAGCATAACTCCAAGCTATACTAAGAAAGTTCCATTTTTACAACAGAATACATTTTTCTAATACCGGTATACTCCCAGGGATGGCTGTAAATCATGGAACAAGGCTTTGTCAGAGTAATCAAGATTGCAGGTGATCCAAAGGACAATAGAAAGACATGCAGTAGATATAAGCAGAAAAAGCCATATTGCCTACCATGAATTATGTATAAGAAATTGCAGAAAAGACACAGAATCATACATTTAGAGCTAGAAAGAAAGTGGGCCAGTCTTATAATGAGAGTAGATGAACAGCCTGTGTTCTGTGCTCTACTCTGCTATTTTTGGAGAGTTGAAATGACCAGAAGATATTCTGTGTTGAATCTACAAACGATCTACCAAAAACCTGAATAAAAATTCCCCTGGATCAGAGGCTAAGGAGAGGTTGAAAGCTGCACTGGTAGAAGACCCACACCACTGAGCTCATGATTCCATTGATGTTCTGAAAAAAGTAATAACCAAAACTAAAACAATCTCTTCAGGATGTTCATTCCAGGCTCCAAAGTTATAACAAGAGATCATAAGTTCCAAGTTCAGAACTTTGAACATCCCTTTCCCAATTCTTCAATCAGATCCCCAGAGCTTGACTAGTTACATCTCTCTTAGGGTGCTAGAGTAAAAAGAACATTTTTCATCAACCAGGCTTAAGTACCTTTTAGGAAGAAGTATTTATTAATGTGGTACAAACATTCCTCCCATATTCTGTGTCATATTCTCCCTAAAATTCATACGTGTACTCTCAAGTACATACTTCCCCATCCTGGGAAAGGCAGGCTCAAATTTAGAGAATGCATGGATGTGGCAAATAGATAACATGTCCTGATTTGCTGGAAGTCTTTTCCCTCCATTTTCAGGGTGCTTCCCTTTTTAGGCTAGAGAGTCTCCATCCCTCTATTGTTGGCTCCTGAGGTACTGCTGCAAGACGTGATAAGGGACCCTGTTACAAGCTTAATGGGAAGATGGAAGGTCCAATATCCTATTTTCTCTTCTAGACAAAGAAAGCAGGGAAGGAGACTGGATCAAAGTTGAAACTAAGGCATCACATCTTCTTTACCTTTCCTCCCACCAGAAACTTCCTCTTCAGAGATGTGCTGGAAAACCATATTAATTCCAATTTCAAATAATGAATCCCTTTCTCAACTTTTTTTAATAATTTATAGATGATCCCTGAAGAATGGTAAAATTTTCTGGACTTTGATTCCAGATCAGAGGCCTTTAATACTTAATCTAAGTATTGGATTGATTAAAACGGGTTTTTACCTAAAGGATCAAAATAAAAATGGTGTTTTTGACGCAATCCTTATGTGGAATAAGAACTTCTGAACTAGTAGAGATCTTGGAAGTCATCTGGTTCCATTCTTTCATTTTATAGATAAGATCATCGGGCCCAGATAGGTTAGGCACTTGACTCAAAGCCATACAGGCAGAATGACAGAACTGAGATTTAAACATCCACTGGGGGGACATCACAGGACCTCTCCTGTTGGGCTTGACCCCTTAATGCTTATCTATTCTCATCAAGGACAGATTGTGATGTTTCTGCAACTAGGTGGTACATTGGCTAGAGGATTAAATCTGGAGTCAAGAAGACAAATTCAAATCTTGCCTCAGACATTTACTTGCTGCATGACTCTGAACAAGTCACATCTCTGTTTGCCTCAGTTTCCTCTTAGAAGGTTGATAGGAATATCCATTGATATTCCTAAAGTGCTTTGTAAACTTTAAAGCTCAAAAGAAATGCTAGCTATCATCATCACAATCATCATCATTATTTTAGGGACTATCAAGTCTTTGGGAATTAGAATTTTCAATTCTAATTCAATTTGGCTAATTTCCATTCTGTTACATTCAATTCAAATTCTGATTAAGCATTTGCTGTATGCCAGGCACTCTTGTAGGAACTGGGAAACAGATAAAAATAAGATAGGCCTTCCCCTCAAGTAGCTTACATTTTACTGGGTATAAAGAGACAGTAGTTTATAAGCTATGCATAGAAAAATAAGTGCCAGGTAATTTCAAGACTAATAACTTTGGAGATGTACAGTAGAAAGAGCTTGGCCTAAAAAGAGATATAAAAATGCATTTTTAAGAGTGTGGAACCCTGCATAATGTTTTAATTATTCAAAGTGCTGATCACTTTGGCTGAACTAGGTTTTTTTGCTTTTTTAATATAGGAAGGGAATAAAGGAAACATTAATAAATGTAGGTAATATAAACAAAAAATCAATAGTTTTTAAAATTAAAAGCTTGTATTCTATGTCAGGAAAGCTAGGTGGTTCAGTGGAAAGAGTGCCAGGTTTGGAGTTAGAATGATTTATTTTGAGTTCAAATCTTACCTCAGATACTTACTAGGCAAGTCACTTAACCCCGTTTGCCTCTATTTCCTCATTTGTAAAATGAGCTAGGAGAAGTAAATGGCAAACCACTACAGTATCTCCACTAAGAAAACCTCAAATGGGATCCCAAAGAGTTGGACACTACTGAAGGAACTGAACAACAGAAAGTGTCAAGGAGTTATTTGTGAGGAATTAGATCATGAGATCCTATAGGAAATAACTGTCTTTTGCATTTCTTTTTATCCTCAGATTCTAACACATAACAGATAAGCCTTTAATAAATTTCGTTCATTGACTGACTATTTGGAGTCATTGAAAATGCTACGAATATTCCCAAATATGATCGTCTCATCTTTTTTTCCTTTTCTATTCTCAGTCCAACTCTTTCTCCATATCCAGCACCTATACCAGATATGTGTCAATAATCTAGATCAGTGATGGTGAACCTTTTAGAGACCGAGTGCCCAAACTGCAAGGTGTATAGAGAGGAGGAGGAGAACATCCCAACCCTGCATCCCTTCAGCTTTCTAGTAAGGAACTCTGGCAAGGTCTGTGTAGGGGCAATGGTGCACATGCCCACAGAGAAGACTCTGAGTGCCCTCTCTGGTGTGCATGCCATAGCTTTGCCAACACAGACCTAAACTTTATGTTTCTCATAGACTTTGTTTTTCTACTTGTGGATGGCCCCTTCAATTTTTTTGAGTAACTAGGATCTTTTCAAGGAGACTTTGCAGTGTTCTGGGGTTTGATACAATAAATACAATGTAATCTGTAAAGAGAAGCAGCAAGATAACCTAAACAACTAAGGAAAATATCTTTTTTATTTGGACATTTGTGAGCACATGCCTCTGGTGCCTCAATTATTGTTGTTACTCAATGGATAGTTGAACAAAATAATCTCTCAAATCTTTTCTGTCATGTAATCCCACGTAGACTTTTATTCTCCCTAATCCCTTACCTTTGGTCTTAGAATCAACACTAAATATTGGTTCCTAGGCAGAAGAGTGCCAAGGGCTAGGCAATTGGGGTTAAGTGTCTTGCCCAAGGTCACACAGCTCGAAAGTATGTGAGGTCAAATTTGATCCCAAGTACCTCTCATCTCTAGCCCCACCTCTCTATCCACTGAGCCACCTAGCTGCCTCAAATCCTATATATTCTTGATGTGTCAAGAAATATCATGCTGGAGGATAGCCATTTTAATCTATGAATTGGTTGGGGGTTTTTTTTGGTTATTGGGGTTTTGTTGTTTTGGTTTTTGTTTTCCATTTTTTAAAATTATACCTTGACTATGGGATAGAGAGAGATTTGAAGAATGGATTGATATTTCTAGGAAGGAAAAGAGGAAAAGTAGGTAAGCATGAAGAAGGGATTTGATAATCGATATGGTGAGCAAGCAGCTTACTGAGAAAAATAACTATGAAATAATCTATCAGAAAATATGGAGTGAGCTGAAATAACAGCATCAGGGTTGTACAAATACACAGAGGCAAGAGGCAATTTGGAAACATGTTCTTCTTCCTGGAATAGCTATTTTTCTCTCTTCTTGTATATAAAAGATGTGAGCTTTTTTTGTTTTAATTTTTCTGTATCTGTTACCTTCTTTTTTAAAATTTTTATTTAGAATATCTTTCCATGGTTACATGATTCATGATCCCTCCACACCAAACTCTTCCCCCCTCCCAAAGCCAAAAAGCAGTTCCACTGGGTTATACATTTATCTTTATTCAAACCCTATAGCCATGTTATTCATATTTGCAGTAGAACTATCTTTTAACATCAAAACCTAATCACATCTCTATCAAACTATGTGGTCGATCGTATATTTTTCTAATGCATTTCTGGTCCCACAGTTCTTTCTCTGGATGTGGATAGCATTCTTTCTCATAAGTCCCTCAGAATTGTCCTGGGTCATTGCATTGCTGCTAGTAGAGTAGTCTATTACATTCTATTTTACCACAGTGTATCAGTCTGTGTACAATGTTCTCCTGGTTCTCCTCCTTTCACTCTGCATCACTTCCTGGAGGTTGTTCCAGTTCACATGGAATTCCTCCAGTTCATCATTCCTTTCAGCACAATAATAGTCCTTAACCAACATATACCACAGTTTGTTCGGCCATTCCCCAATCGATGGCTACCCCTTCGTTTTTCAAATTTTGCCACCACAAAAAGCACAGCTATGAATATTTTTGTACTTTTTATCTATGATCTCTTTGGGGTACAAACCCAACAGTGGTATGGCTGGATCAAAGGGCAGACATTTTTTTAACTTTGGGCATAGTTCCAAATTGCCCTCCACAATGGTTGGACCAATTCACAACTCTACTAACAGTGTATTAGTGTCCCAATTTTGCCACATCCCCTCCAACATTTATCACTTTCCTTTGCTGTCATATTGACCAGTCTGCTAGCTGTGAAGTGGTATCTCAGAGTTGTTTTGATTTGCATTTATCTAATCAGGAGGGATTTAGAACACTTTTTCATGTGCTTAATGATAGTTTTGATAGATTTGAAAACTGCCTATTCATGTCCCTTGACCATTTTTTGATTGGGGGTGGTTTTTTTTGTAAATGATTACTACCTGTGCATTGCCCTTCATACTATTATCCCCTTTAGATCCTGCTCTATTCCCTTTCTCTCTGTTCCTCCTCACCAGGATTTTGCTTTTTGTCACCCCCACCTGCTTCCCTCTCCCTCTAATTACCTCCCTCTTCCCTTGTCTTGTTCTCCTTCTACTTCTCTGTATGGTAAGATAGAATTGTATGTCCCTCTGAGTATACTTGTTTATCCCTCTCTGAGCCAGTTACAAAAAGAGTAAAGTTTAAACATTGCCTGTCACCACCCTTATCCTCCTCTCTCTGAATTTATTTTTCTTTCCTCTTTATGTTATATAATTTACCCCATTCTATCTCTCCCTTCCCTTTTATCTCAGAGCAACCCTCTCAGCACTTGATTGATTTTTACGTTATTCATATACATATATACATAACATTCCATATCATCATATTTACATATACGTCATATAATCATATTATCATGATCAGCTTACTTCTCCACCCTCTTTCTGAGTAAATTCCTTTTATCTTCTTTTCTACTGAGAGTATTTTTTGAGAAACATAGAAATCCTCTTTCCATGTAGACATATAAATATTTTTACCTTAATGAGTCCCTTAAATTTTCTCTTTCTTTTTTACCTTTCTGAGCTTCTCTTGTGTCTCATATTTGACCTTCACATTTTTTGCTTAGGTCTGGCTTATTCTTTAGGAATGCTTGGAAATCTTCTATCTTATTGAATGACCATTTTTTCCCCTGACATAGTATACTCAGTTTTGCTGTATAGGTGACTCTGGATGATAAACCCAAATCTTTCACCTTTCTGAATATCATGTTCCATGCCTTCTATTCCTTTAATGTAGAAGTTTCTAGGTCCTCAGTGATCCTGATTGTAACGTCATGGTATTTAAATGGTTTCTCTCTGGCTGCTTAAAGTATCTTTCCTTGACTCGGTGGTTCTTGAATTTAGTTATTACATTTTGGGAAGTTGTTGATTGAGGATTTCTTTCTGGAGATGATCTGTGAATTCTTTCAATTTCAATTTTATTTTCTTGTTCAAGGTTCTCTGGGCAGTTTTCTTTGATAATTTCTTGTAATATGATATACAAGGTTTTTTCTTCATCATGGCTTTCAGGTAATCCAATAATTTTCAGATTGTCTCTCCTAGATCTATTTTCTAGGCCAGTTGTTTTTTCAATAAGATATTTGATGATTTCCTCTGTTCATTCCTCTGATTCTGCTTTATTGTTTCTTGATTTCTCATGAAATCATTAGTTTCTAAATGGTCAATTCTTATTTTTAAAACCTGGTTTTCTTCTGTCAGTTTTTGGTTCTCCTTTTTCAATTGGCCCATTTTTCCTTGCATCACTTTCATTTCTCTTTCCCCACTTTTCCTCTACCTCTAACAATTGGTTTCTGAGGTCTTTTTTGAGCTCTTCCAGAATCTGTGTCCAATCCATATTTTTCTTTTGAACTTTTGATGTATTTCCTTTACTTTCACTGTCACCTTCTATGTCTGCACCTTGCTCTTTGTCTCCATAAAAAGTCTTTAGAGTTAGGTGCTTTTTTTACTGTTTGTTCATTTTTCTTATCTAATAGTTAGGTTCTGTTTTCTGGGGATTTGGGGGTATCCTCTTAAACTTAAGTCCTTCCTTGATATTATTTTCAACTTATTTTCTGGGTTGTTACTAGTCTACCAGATGGTCTGAGAGCTAAGAGCTCTGAGGGTCCCCTCCCCCTGCTGATTCAATTAACCCGTGAGATACTGATAGCTTAAAGACTTTCCCCAGACTTGGGGTGTAAGATTTTGATCTCAGTCTAACTTTGATCAGTTCAGGTGCTGATCAGGTTCTAGTCCCAGGCTTAGGCTCAGGTTTTTGGTCTCAAGCTGTTGATTCAATCAGGCACACCCTAGATTGCCCTGTCCCAGAGCTCCACCCTTAGTTTGGGGCAAAAAAGGTCCCAGGGAAGCTCCCCCTGAGAACTGTGTCCTCATGCCAAACTATGTATATGTCCTCACACCAAGTCCAAACTGGGATTCCTGGATTTGCTCTGGCAAGACATCAGGGTCTAATTTAGCTTGGGATTAAGTTTGAAATCTGTGAGAGAAGATGTGTGGGGCAGTGGGGGGGGGGAGTGGCTTGCTCTGCTTCCCTTGCACCTCATTTCCACAGATGATCCTGCCTACCTTTTGGGTTTTTCTTTTGTTTGAAGGTTGTTTCCCCTCTGTATCTGTTGGTTCTTTCACCTTTCACTCCTGTATTCATTTTGTGGTAATTTTACTCTTGATCAGAGAGGATTTTTGTAGTGCAATGGCAAGCTGCTGCCCTAGTTACTCCTCCATCTTGGCTCCACCTCCAGAAGTGTCTATCTGTAGCTTTCAATTTGGATGTTATTGATCTACTCTAAAACAATTTTAGACAACAGAAATGTTATGCTCTGTGTGTGTGTGTGTGTGTTTGTGTGTGTGTGTATTAAGTAGAGAGGTTAAGGAAGAGAATATCTCTTATTCTAGGCAAAGAAATGTCAGCAACTGATCTGGGAGTGAGGGACTGTTAGAAAAAGGATGCAGGAAAGTGGGGCAAATAGGGTGCTAGTCTTGGAGTTGAAAAGACTTGAGTTTGAATCTTGCTTCAAATACGTACTAGCTATAAAATTCTGGATAATTCACTGAAATTCTCTGCTTCTGTTTTCTCATCTTTAAAATGGAGATTATGATGTCTACTTTCCAAGGTTGTTGTGAGGATCATTTGAGATAACATGTTTAAAATACTTTTGAAATGTTAAATGCTAGATAAATGTTAATTGTTTTTATTAAATGAGAGAACATTACTAGACTGTGCAAATCTGGATTATGAATTTGAGATGCAGTTATCCCTAGAAATAAACATAGGTGAAAAAATTTAACCAGTGAAAATGATGGGCTGAGAGGGAGTAATACAAATATTTGCTTTCACTTTTGAACCTGGATTCAAAAGGGAAAATGTTGACTGATTAAGAAAGCTAAAAGAAAATCATACCTTTGTTAACTTAGAAAAAACGCAGAACTATTAAATAGTCATAAAACCACTCTTTAATCAAGGGAAAGGGGGATGAGGGCTACTTGGCCTCTTATGCAGAGCTGCGCCTTGTGCAGAGTCTAAAGGAACACTGCTTTGCTCTGCTCCCTGATCCCCCTGGGAGTGCCACCGCGCTAGATGACCACTCCTAGGGACAAAGGAAATTGGGGAACTTATATACCATTTGGGAAGATCCAGGGGCTGGGAGAGATGATTGACATTATACTGACAGGATACAATCAAGCTAGAGAAAAGGGATCATAGCTAGAGGCTAGGATGTAGGGGAAAGGGGCTGCTTACACAATGGATACTAAAGGATGGTCCCTGCCCAGGTGTGTCCTCCTGGATAAGGGTCTCTGATGCAATGGGGAAAACTACCTAAGACAAAAAGGGTATTTAGCATTTACCCTGGGGTCCATTATTCAGTCTGCAACTGCTAGCCTGAGATTCCCTTCAGGGTGGATTCTCAGAGGAACAGGGAACAAGCACAAGCTTTGGGGGTCTTCAACCTACAAACTATTTCTAAACTTGGGGTTCATCATACCTCACTAAGCTACAAGTTTGGGGTCTCTAGATTCCATGTCGACACCTTCACAACCAAGAGTATTTCCCCACTTACTCAGTTTAGCCTGCCTGGCTCATTAGTGCCAACCATTTCCTAGCTAGGAGTTAAGGAACAGGAACTGGACCTGTGATCTCATTGATGAAAAGAATTCCCAGATGAGCAAATTTCCTCCTGCAGTGTACAACAGCACCCTTTCTGCAACTTAGTATCTTAGAAATATATTAATTGGGAATTTTGTACCTTTTGAACTGCATTCCTCAGAGTTCCTTTCATCTCCCAGTATCCCTTTCCCTGCACCTCCACATATGTGTGGTCACGTTATTGTTTATAAGTTCTGTATCTCTTCCCTCTCAGGCTCTTCTCTCTCCACCAAAAAAAAGCTAGATTTTTATTTTTACTTTAGTTATTATTAATAAACTTTATAAAATATAATAGTTTTTGGATGTTAATTTTAATCTTTACAGAAAGTTGCCTAGATATAGAACATTAAGAAGTTAAACAGTTTGCCTAAGGTTTCATATACAGTATGTACCAAAAGCCAGACTTGAACCTAGGTCTTCTTGACTCCAAGGATAAATGGACAAAGATACAGCACAATGTCATGTAGCATACCTAACCAAAAAATAATACACATGGTAGAATAGTTTTTCATGTATACAAAACTCAGTCAACTCTGTGACTATGAAGATGTAGTCTTCTACCTTCAAAATTCAATCTCTTTCTCATATTTTCAAGGATGTCCCAATGGATTCATAGATATTCTGATAAACTTTTAATATAAGATAAGCATATACGTCACTAGTTTCTGATGTCATTTCAGTTATTTTTCTTTTTTTAATTATACCATCCAAATACTACTGTGCTATAAAGAATGATGCTTGATTTCTACAAGAACTGGAAAGACCTCCATGAACTGATGCAGACCGAAACAAGTAGAACTAGAACATTGTACACAGTAACTGAAATATTGTGGGATGATCAAATCTAATTGACTTTGCTCCTAAAAGCAATGCCATGATCCAGGACAACTCTGAGGGACTTATGAGAAAGAATGCTATCCATATCTAGAAAAAGAACTGTGGGAGTATAAGTTCAGAAGAAAACATATGGTTGATCATTTGTTTGTATCAGTATATAATTTGGTGTTTTGGTTTTAAAAGACTACTACAAAAATAAATAATAATGAAATAGGATTTGAGTGATTATATATATATATGTATATATATATATACATATATATATATATTATATATACCCCAGTGAAATTGCTTGTCATCTCTGGGAGGGGGGAAGAAAGAGTGGAGGGAGACAACATGAATCATGCAACCATGGGGAAAAAATAAAAAAATAAAATGTTTAAAAGAATGAAAAAAATGATACCATCCATAAAATGATATCACCATATTTTTCTGTTCTATAAGAATCTGCCTTTTTCAAGATACCTTGAATAATCAGTTCCTGAAGGCTTTTAAAATTATGGTAATTCTTACTTCATTGGCAAACCCTTTCCAAATTCCAGTGCCCAGAGGGCAAATTCAAACTGTCTGTGAGCCCCAGGATTACCAGAGAGAGAGTGGAGGGGAAAAGTGCTTGCTTTCAGAGGCTGAACAGAGGACTAGGGCAGGCAAAAAATGTCTTCTGGCACTGGGAAGAAGGGGAATTGAGCAACTCCCAGAGTTCCAGCTCTGAATGAGTACCACATCTTCCCCAACGCTGCTCTAGAATAACTTTCTTCTGTATTTGTTTGATTGGTTCTAGTCACTCTTTCTGATTTTATCTTAGTATCATAGACAGATAGCTGAAAGGAACCATAAGATCCCATCTAACCTATTCTATCACCTATTTCTTTTCATTATGAATTATTAAACTGATATGTAAAAAGTTGAGTGTATTTCATACTGTCACACAAGTCATGAGTAACCAAGTTTTGATCCCAGGTTCTCTGATTCCATACTTTTTGCTGTTTGACACTTTCTCTTCTTGAGTGATACTGACATTTTCTCAGCATATTGGAAGATGATGGCATCCAACTGTGGTGCTTCAAATTCTCATCCCTGAGAATAGATTGCAAGAGAAATTCTGGTATATCTGTTTCATATCACATCTATTTGTTTAGTCAATCATTTAGTGAGTAAGTACTTCCAAGGATTAAACTAAATATAAGAAACATAGAGAAAAAAATAATAGTCCCTTTACTCGAGTTTATATTCTATACAGGGAAACAACATGTTGATATATTATTGTATAAAATGTACTGAGTTAAATCCATTTAAATCCATATATCAATTAATCCATAATCCAGTTAAATCCATAAAAAAGCTCTCAAATGATCTAGCTTTTCACCCCAAATTCTTTGCAGATTCATTGTCCCCTCAACTATTTCATAAGGTGATATGATTATAATTTTCTGTCATGCTGATAAAATATAAGCTCTTTGAATGTTAATTAGTCAATAAATATTTTTTAAATGCCTATCATGAGTTAAGCACTGGGGATACAAGAAAGAAAAAGAAAAACAGTCTCTGCTCTCAAGGAATCTACAATTTAATGGGGGAAGATAATATACAAAAAGAAGATGAAAATGAGGGATGGGGCAGAGAATACCAAGGATTACCCAGAACATGGGTATGGCGTTCATAGAGATGAAACCAACCAGAGCCTCTGATGGAAAATGAAGAATTGCCTAGAAAGCTGTGAAGCTTTTATTTAAAAAAGGCTATGGCAAAAGTTTTTTGCTCTAACCTCCAAGAATGAAGGCCCTATTTCATTTTTTAAATTTCTATTCCTAGAACTTAGCACAGAGTAGACACTTAACACTTACTGGTTAATTGATTTTCCATAGTGTTTTGTATATAAGTATGTATTAAATAAGCCAAAGTTGCCCTTAGTTAATAGATCTCTTCACTAACTAAAGAATTAGTTACTTGACTTTGGGGGTCTCTTTATTATGCCTATTTGTATTAGTTCTACTTCTTGTATCATTCCCCATTTGCCAGAGTCAATAGTGGGTTTAAACTGGTTTTATAAGTGCTATAATCACACACTGTGTCTCCTTTTCATCTTTATCTTTGTAATTTAGTATTGATCTTGACCTTTGCTCTAACCAGTTGCTGAGTAGACTGTACACGGACAGATGATTCTGAAATAATTCCCGCATCAGCAACCAGGTGTTTCCTGGCTGTTAAGATAGATTCAATTTCATTTTTCGTGATGCTGGTTGATACTTCTTATTTCCTGTGCCTTCTAGACTCTTTTTGAAGAAAATATTTATAATGTATAATTGTGTGATTTCTGAGTAGTCTACAAGTTTTAGACTGTTTTCCTGATCTCAAACCATGTTTTCCAATATCTTTTCACCATCTTCCCATAGTGCCCTTAAGTGTCCCAGTAACATAGAATATATTGTCTTAGTAGGGAGTTTGTCTGTTTTTCATAGAACTGGTATTTTTTTCTTCATCTTTGGTAACTGAGATTGGCACAAAAGCTGCAATTTTAACTGTGTTGATCTGCTGACATGCTCTTCACAAATGGCACAAAGCAAGATTGACCAAGTGTACCCAGAAATGATGTTTCATGATAATGAAACCAACTCATGGGAGTCCTTTATTCGCTTCTTCAAAGACAGTTTGTGAGTGGAGTCAAAGTGCTTATAGTGCAGGATTTGGAGTTAGGCAAACCTGAGCTAGACACAGACAGCTATGTGGCATAGGGCTGGAAGGCTGGATTTAGAGTCAGAAAACCTGGGTTCGCATATTTGACTTTCAAATTTACTAGTGAGGGGGCAAATCATTTACCTACTCTCAGCCTCAGTTTTCCTCCTCTGTCAAATGATGAATAACAATAGCTCCTACTTCTCAGGGTTGGTATGAGGAGCAAAAAAGATAGCATATGTAAAGCATTTTACAAACCTTAAGATGCTATATAAATGCCATTATATATAACTATTATTGTTGTTATCTTGCTTCAGACATCTGTATGATCTTACCAAGTCATTTAAACTCTCTGTGCCTCAGTTTTCTAATCTGTAAAATTAGATGGTTGGTCATAACATACTCGGATCTTTCTTAACCTTACAACTATAATCATATCCTGCAACAAAGAAGAAACTCATCCAAAAGCTATGCCAAATTAAGAAGTAAACAAGTTAAGTGAATTTTTTGTAGCAACCACTTTAAATGTGATCCCACTATCCCCTAGGACCTAAATAGTGTAAAGGAGATCAAATCTTACTAAGCTAAACTAAATATCCTTCTAACAAGAGGCTATTTCTGTATGTCTCTTTTTGTTATATCTTCTGTAATACTGAAAATTAATAATATGCCAAATGTCATATTTAGAAATTGGTTTGGAAATATAACATTAGTTTTAAAAAAAGATTGTTGTGGTTGCCATTTATAAAATAATTAACCCATAAGTCACAAAGATGGTAGTGGCTTTTAACAATTTAATTTTAGTATAAATATAGTCTAAGAAAGAAATAAGGAAGGAAGGAAATAGAAAAATATTTCCTACTCTAATCTTACCAGCAAATGAGAGTATCTTCTGCCAGAGCCACTAACACCAAATCTCAGAAAGACCCCCAGCCTAAGATCTCCAAGGAAGAACCCCTTCTCCTCTATGGTCTCATTTTTTTATAGTCCTCTTTTTCCACATCACTTCCTTTACCTGTGCACTGGTCTATCATAACTCAGGAACCAATCAAACTCTCTGTTTGGAGTGTTCCAGCTACGCTAATGGGCTGGCTCGGACAAGCAGAAAGTTCACGATCCTGGGAGGAAGGGGTTCCCTTTACATATTCTCATTAAATATTCCTTTATAAAGGACAAATGATGTTAATTGATCAAATTGATATTGAGGCACTAATCACTGTGTCAATCGATGATATTGGAAAAAACTAACTGAAGACTGATAGTGAGAGAAATACACTGGAATAAGAACTTAAGCTAAGAGTTTTAGAAATACATATCTGAGATCTTGGAGGTACCCCTAGAACTCTGAAGGGGACATGTAGCCAGACACCTCTGGACACCCAACTTTCCAGTTGGAGTGGGAATTGGAAAAAAAAGAACTCCAGAATCAATCTTCAAATACAATAGAATGGTATCTTGGAATCAAAATCAGTTGACTGGTTGAATCCAAAAGGTAATTATTAATGATTCAATGTCAGAGTTTCTAGTGTAATGTCCTAGAGATAAGCATTTTGCTTCACATTAACTTTATTATTGATGATATGGAAGAAGTCATAGCTGAATACTTAACAGATTTTCAGATTTTACAAAGTAGGGAGGTGATAGTTAGATTTTAGAAAGATTATTTAGACTTTTTGTTAGTACAACACCAAAGGGAGGACTATTTCCAAAATCTTCTCCTAATCTGTGATCAGGACTTTAGTCATGATGTGACCAATAAAGTCCTCAACCATGTCTATCATCCTCACTTCCCACCATCAGCTAACACACTAGATAATAAGTTCGGGGTCCAAAAAGATCTTGACAGTCTAGAACATTAATGTAATTCTAATAACATGAAATTTCATGGGACTAAATATAAATTCTTACATTTGGATTCAAAATATCAACCTCACAAAAACAGGTTAGGAAGATATGGTATGATAGTAGTTTTCCTGAACAAGATTCAGGGTTTTTGAGAGACTTAAAGTTCCATATAGAATCAACAGCATGTATAACAGCTAAAAAATTCATCTTAATTAACTTAAGAGATTTGATAAGGAATCCATTTGGTGGTGTCAAAGACACAGAAAGTGATAGTTCTCCTGTATTCTGAGTTCTGATCATCATGTTTTAAGAAAAAAGTATATATGTATATGTAAATAAAATTGGAGAATATTTGGAGGACAACCAGGATGATAAATGGCCTTACAATCATACCATGTGGGTATGGTTTGAAGGAACCAAATATGTTTAGCCTAAAGTAGAAGAAAATTCATGGTGAATACCAGCTGACATTTATTTGCAGGGTTGCCACATGGGAAGGAGATTAGACTTGTTCTTCTTTAATGTAGAAGACAAAAACTGAAGTGATAGATTTTGGAAATATTTTTTAGGCTTTGTATTAGCACAACACCATAGGAAGGTCTATTTCCAACACCTTCTCCTATTCTGTGATCTGGACCTTAATCATGCTGTGGCCAATAAAGTTCTCAATCATATCTATTATGAACACTTTCCAACATCAGGCAGCTAGAAACACTAGACCTGGAGAGTCCCAAAGAGTTGAATTCAAATCCAGCCTCAGACACTTACTTGCTTTGTGACCCTGGACAGGTCACTTTGCCTATGTCTGCCTCAGTTTCCTCATCTATATAATTATAGAGCTAATAAGAGCACCAATTCTCAGGGCTGTTATGAGGATCAAATAAGATAATATTTGAAACATTTTTTGCAAGCTGTAAATGCTAGTATTTATGTATTTATTATAACTGTTGTATCATTATTGTTATTAGGATAACTTCTAATTTCCCTATTCCTCCCTCTAATTTTCAGAGGAAGTGATTGAAACTCATTCCTTATCTCTATCACTTATAAAATGTCATTAATTTTTTTTTGCTTTGTTTTTTTTTCTAATTACAGTGTGGTCTGGTGCTTTTAACCAATCAGATTACTTGCTCTGCCCTCAATCTATAAGCTTCTCCTTTCCTCTCCTTACCTTGCTATATGAGAGATCATGAAGTAATACAAAAATTATTAACTTTGGGTCAATGATTTTTTAATATTTGGTAACTCTTTTTCAATATAATTGCTTTCCTTTATTATTGTATTTTATCAATTACAAAACTTTCTGAGAAAGAGATCCATAGGCTTCACCAGATTTCCAAAGATATCCTTGACTCAAAAAGAGATTAAGAACTCCTGAAAATGAACCAGAAAAAGAGGCTTGACATGCAAGAGCAATACTAAGATAAAAAGTCAGGGCTTAAAATTAAATAAATGAATAAGTCAATAAATCATAACTCTGTTACTCTAGTAAGGTCATTTCATTCCATATTCCTAAGAAAATCCTCCCATAGGATACAAGTTCTCTACCTAACTCAGCTCACCAAGACAAATGGAGAGAGGAAAGGTGCTGGTTTTCCCAAGCAAGTCACTATTTCACTAATTTGAAGTTTTTCCAGGTCAAACTTAAATCCCCTTTCTTAAGACCCCTCATCAGCTTTTTCCATCCCCATCATGTGAATGAGGAAGATGGGTGTACTCCTAAAGCAGCACTCATGGTCTTATGAGAGCCTCATGGGAGTATCCCAGGTACTAGAGTTGGAAAAAATTCCTAATATGAACCTGTTGTCTAGAATGTCAACTCCTTTAGGAACAGGACTATTTTTGTTTTTTCCTAGTATCAGTAGAAAATAGCACAGCACCTAGAGCATTGTAAAACCTTGATAAATGTGCCTTAATTGGTTAGAGGGCCGTGCAGGGAGTTAGGAAGACTCATCTCCCTAAGTGCGAATCCAGGCTCAGATGCTTACTAGCAGTGTGACCCTAGGCAAGTCACTTAACCTTCTTTGCCTCAATTTCCTCATCTGTGAAATCATCTGGAGAAGGAAATGGCAGTCCATGCCAGTATCTCTGCCAAAAAAAAATATTGGGGTCAAGAAGAATTGAACACAATTGAAAATGACTGAACAGAAATTAAGTGGGCTTCAGTAGAGGATTCCTCCTCTGTGGAGGTCTTTATACAAAGATCAAATGCCCATTTATCAGATATTTTGCAAGATGGGTTGATCATATTCAATAGATGGCTAAGATATCTTCAACTCTGAAATTCTATGAGTCTGTGAATCTTTGAATAAGCCCTCAGGGGGTTCTTGGTCCAGCCTGGCCTTACACATTGCAAGGGCAGGGTAAATAGAAAGCTAATAGTTCACTGAATTCCACAGGTGTTTATTGAAAATATTATCTGGTCAGTCATATACTTAGAGCTACATTGATACAGAGGAGACCCTTCCTCTTCCCTCAAAGAGTTCACAGTCAGTACACATTCTTAAAAGAAAAAGACAGAATATTATGTATGATACAGGATATAAATTTAATTCAACTTAAAAAAGTCTTTTCCTTTCCTCAGATCCAGTGAGACCTGGGTTCCAGGCATTCATTCATTTATCTTCTGGCTCTGTTCCTAATTTTGTGAACTTTATAATCTTGCCTCTCCTAACGCCTCATCTCATAACTTTCTCAGAGCCTGGGGCTTCCTCCCCCTAGAATATCCTACCTTCTATGGCCTTCTTATCATGGAATATCCCTCCAACAAATCCACCCACCTTCTCCCATTGATGAGTTTCTTTTAGAACCTCCATTTTACTGAGAGTTCTAGATTGCCTTGTTTTCATTCCCCTCCCAGTCCTTTTCCTCATTTTCTGGACTTTAAAACCATAGCCCAGGGCAGTTAAGTGGCTCAGTGGATTTAGAGCCAGACCTAGAGAAAGGAGGTCCTGCCTTCAAACCTGACTTCAGATACTTCCTAGCTGTGTGATCCTGGGCAAGTCACTTAACCCCCATTGCCTAGTCCTTACAACTCTTCTGCCTTCGAACCAATACACTGTTGATTCTAAAATGGAAGGTAAGGGTAATAATGATTTTTAAAAATACTATGCCTGGCAAAAAATTGGAAAATGAGGGGATGCCTTTCAATTGGGGAATGGCTGAACAAATTGTGGTATCTGTTGGTGATGGAATAGTATTGTGCTCAAAGGAATAATGAACTGGAGGAATTCCATGTGAACTGGAACAACCTCCAGGAATTGATGCAGAGTGAAAGGAGCAGAACCAGGAGAACATTGTACACAGAAACTGATACACTGTGGTAAAATAGAATGTAATAGACTTCTGTACTGGCAGCAATGCAATGACCCAGGACAATTCTAAAGGATTTATGAGAAAGAACACTATCCACATCCAGAGAAAAAACTGTGGGAGCAGAAACACAGAAGAAAAACAAGTGCCTAATCACATGGGTCGATGGGGATATGACTGGGGACATAGACTCTAAACAATCACCCTAATGTATTAATAATATGGAAATAGGTCCTGAACAATGGCACATGTAAAACCCAGTGGAATTGCATGTTGGCTACAGGAGTGGGGAAGAAGGAGGGGAGGGAAAGAACATGAATCATGTAACCATGGAAAATTTTTCTTAATTAATCAATTAAATAAAATCTAAAAAAAAAACCACACCCCACACTGGGTATCCATACGCTTCCCCTTCTCCCCTTTTAGCTCCTTTTTGGGTGTTGTCTTCCCCCATTCAAATATAAGAGATTCTCTTTCTTTTTTCCTTGTATTTGTCCCCCTGGTGTTTTTCACAGTGCCTAGTACATATTCAATGCACCCAATAAATGTTTGTTCCTTTTTCCCCTTCCTTGCTGTATCTAAAATCTTCTCTTCTTTAATCCTAAGTGATTACAGTCACTTCTCTATCTCTCAACCTACTTCCATCTCCCTCCTACCTTCATGTTGCTGCCAGCCTTTAGACATGGAAATTTGTCCCCATCACCACCTCTATAAATCTTACCTGTCCTTTACACACAGCCAGTGATCCTCTGGCCTCTTCTGTATTTTCTTTTAACTTTCATCTTCTGTCTTAGTATCAATTCTAAGACAGAAGAATAACAAGGGCCATGAAATCAGGGTTAAGTGTTTTGCTCAGTATATCTCAGCTAGAAAGTGAGGTCATATTTGAACCCAGGTCCTCCTGACTCCAAACCTATATGATCCTAGATACCACTGACCTTGAGTTAGTGAATCCTGCAAAGGGCTGGCTCTGAAAGACCTTGGCTCATCTTGGAGAACTGGTTTGTTTGAGGGTTTCTTTTTTTCTTTCCTCAAAGTAGAATGGGCTGCCTCTTGTGGGAATGGCTTTCCCATCACTGGAAATCTTCAAAGAGAGGCTGGATGGCAATTTGCTGGTCTATTGTTGAGGAGATCTTTTTTTTTTTTTTTTGTAAAGACTGAACAAAATAACCTCTGAGATTCCTTCCAACTCTGAGATGTTATGATTCGTTTTGTTTTTGTAAAAATATTTTATTTTACCAATTAGGCCTGTTTCCTCATCTGTAAAATGAGGGGGACAGACCAAATGGCCTCAGAGGACCTTTCTGGGTCTAGCTTTATAAATCTATGACTATGCCAACTCACACTGATTCCCAAGAGATTTTATAGTTCATTCCCAGAAGAAGGCAAGCTGTGCATCCTATTTCATTTATTTCTGTGCTATTCACATTGCAGGGATAGGAAGGGAAGGGAGGGGACTTGTTTTTCATTAGTATCTAGAACTCCCACAGGAGAAAATGCCCTCTACCAATACAGGTAAGCACTGAAAACTATCAAATAGTCTTAGAGAATTGGACTTGCCTAGTGTCACACCAAGCTCTCTTTGGGAAAGATCCTTCAGATTCTAGGAGCCCAAGAAAATGCACAGTGAAGAAATTAAAGAGAATCACATAACTAAAATTTAGAAAGTGAAGTAGTAGCAATGTCTGCTCTTTATTAAATGAGCTACCAGGTATCTCAAATTCTTTTATTTTGAGCTATGCTATACAATTAACTAAATTACTTAACCACAGGTTCGGTTCACAATAAGTTCAACTCATTATGACTTTTATCTAACATAACACAGTAATTGTAGAGGGAGGATTAATAATAGAGAATGAAGGGAAACTGTAGGATTGAAAAGTTTTTCTGCAGGATAATTTGGAAATCAGGGACTTATATAGTATAATGAATCTAGCATAAATTGCAACTTTGAGATGGGAGGCATGCAAAACGTTGGTTGCTAGGGCTAATGTGGATACACACAGAGGTCTGTTCCTCCATAAAGCATCCAGTGAAGAGCTAGACGTATTAGAAGAAAGAGTCCTGAAGCTGAGTTACTACTGAAATGAAGGATAAATGGCATGAGGAAATCTTGATTGGAAAGAGAGGCTGTCCATGCAGTGTGAGTGAGGAATCACAGACAGACGTCTTGGGTGATGCTCTGGGACCCAAAATATGCTAAAAGACCTAAAAGCATTTGCTAATGTGCAACCCTGAGCAAGTCACACAACCTCTGTGTGCCTCAGTTTCCTTACCTGGAAAATGGAGAAAATAATGACATCTGCCTCCCTTGATTGTTCTAAATATTAAATGAGACAAAAGTTGTAAAGTAAACAGCAAAGTGGTACAGTGGATAGAATATAGGACCTTGAATCAGGAAGACCTACGTTCCAATCCTGTCTCAGACACTGACTAGCTATGTGACCCTGGGAAAGTCACTTAAATTTTCTAGACCACAATTTTTTCACCTATAAAAATTGTTTAATAATAGCACCTACTTCAGGGTTGTTGTGAAGATCAAATATGATAATATTTATAAAATGCTTCAAAAACATAAATACATAAACATATGCTATATGCGTTTTAAGTAGATCCTTTGTGAAGCTTTTCTATCCAAGAATATGGACAAAGGCAAAGGATAAGAAAGTAAATGGCATAGTGAATGGAGTTTTGGCCCTGCAGTCAGGAAAACCTGAGTTCAAATCCTCCCTAAGACACTTTTTAGCTTTGTTACCCTGGATGAATCACATAACTTCTCTCTGTCTCAGCTTTCTCATCTGTAAAATGGGAATAATAATAATGTATCCACGGGAATGAGCACTAAATGAGACAACATATGGATGCTGCATCGTCTAAAACTGATTTCTATGCACAAGTTGGGGATGTAGGGTCAAGGTCCAGGGTTCTTTCCCCCATGGGTTCCAAAATTAACACAGAAGTGTCAAGACCATTCTTCTGGTGCTAGAGTTTATAAGCCCAAATCTCTGTGTGTCCCTCCATTGATTACAAGTTGACCTCTACTAGATAGCCATACTTAATTAGCTTTTAGAATAAAGGATTGTATGGTAAGAATAATGAAATGTATAAAACATATCTCTCCCCCAAAGTCTGTAACGTACCACCACTGCTATATACAGAGTCCAGAGGAAAGTGCGTTCCAACTTACAGCATATGTAAGTGGGAGTCCTCAAGATGTTCTATTTCAGGTCCTTGTTAGTTCTTCTGCTGGGATCCCTGTAGAGCCTTGAATCTGTCTTTGCTCATCACATCCAGTCTGTCCTCAGATTCTAATGCAGACACTACCATCAATGGCTCCAGGGACATAGTTTGTTGTTGATGAGAATTCCCAAATCCCCCAGACCCTTCTAAGCTCTCACAGTCCTCCATCAGCCAAAGAAAAAAAGGAAGGGGAAGAAAAAAGATCAAAAATAAGACTGAAACTGAGGCTGGCCAAGACTCTTCTCCTCCTCTCACTTTTGGGAACTTGGCAAGAAGGCTTTTACTTTAGATGCTTGAACTATTGTTTCTAAACTAGCTCACTGGCTTTGTAAGGGACTATAGGATGTGAACAAGTCCCTCAACTACCCCAAAAGATTTCCTGCTATGCCAACCTGAACTGCTTTTGACTGATTGATTGATTGAGTCAATTCAACTGTATTCTCCTAGGATAAAGGTATCAAGAGCAAAGCTGGGCATGACAACTTTTATTGACTTACATATATAAAAATCATTATGTGTGTTAGCTATTTAGCATATATGGGTGAGTTATGATCTGCTTGAGAAAAGAATACTTATATTGCATAAAAACAGAATTTCAGTGGCCATCTAGTCTAACATATTGTGAAGTTAGTCATTATAATAGCTACCATTTATATAGCATTTTTAAGAATCCCTTATCTTGCATCTTAGAATCAATACTGTGTATTGGTTCCAAGGCAGAAAAGTGGGAAAGACGAGGCAATGGTGGTTAAATGACTTGCCCAGGGTCACACAGCTAGAAGTGTCAAAGGAGGATATGAGTCTGATTTTTTTAACCATTATCTTCTATCTTAGAATCAGTACTGCATATTGATTCCAAGGCAGAACAACTTAGCAGTGGGGGCTAAAGGATTTGCCCAGCAAGAGGATATGAGTCTGATTTTTTAACCCTTATTTTCCATCTTGGGATCAATACTGAGTATTGGTTCCAAGGCAGAAGAGTGGTAAGGGTTAGGCAATGGGGGTAAAGTGACTTGCCCAGGGTCACACAATTAGGAGGTGTTTGAGGCCAAATTTGAACCTATGTGAAAGGGAATTCTTTGTTCTCTTTGTCTATGTTAACACTTGTAAAAGGGAATTCTTTATTCCCTTTGTTTACTAACTACATTTGAGTTAATACTTTGTAAACTCTTTTTTTTAGTACTCCTACTTAGTAGCTACCTAACCACTAAGTAAAAAGAGCTCCACCCTTTTAACCCAATCAGTCAGAAATGTGTGAATCCCATGATTAAAAAGAAAAAAAGGTTTACACTTTCAAAGGCCTCTAATAAGAATTAACACCTTCAGAGGTGAGAAGTGGATCTCACAGACACTGCCCCCTGGGCATTGCTGGGCACTTTGGAAGCTGTGATTGACCCTGTGAAGAGGGGGAAAGGGTTAAAAAGCCACTATAAAAGGCCCTGAATTTCTGGGGCTGGGAAGTCAGCTTTAAGAAGAAAGTCAGCTTCAAGAAGAGAGTTGGCTTCAGGAGTCATCTTCAGCTTGAGTCATCTTGACCTGCCTCTTGGAGGGAAATTGGGTGAGTGAATATCTGGATTTCCTTTCCTGACTTCCAGAGAGAGTTTAACTTCCCTTGAGAGGTTTAACAAGTTGTGCCTGGCTGAGTCAAGCAGTAGAGCAATGTTTAGTGTGATAAGCTAGACATCTTCTCTTTTCCCTTTTGTTTTTCTCTACTTTCACTCTTTCTACCTCTTTTGTAAATAAAAGCTATTAAAAGTCATTTTGACTTTGAGCTATAGTATTTTAAATCAGTGACCAACATATTATTTATAATTTTCATATATTTTAGTCAAACCATTAACATTTAATTCCTATACCTAGAACCTTCCATCTCTAGGCCTGACTCTCCATCCACTGAGTCACCCAGCTGCCCCCTGTAGAGCATTTCAAGGGATTAAAAACACTTTGCAAATATCTTACCTTCAACAACCCTGGGAGGTATATCCTATTATTAGCTCTATTTTACAGTTAATGAAACCAAGACAAACTGAAGTTAAGTGACTTGCCCAGGGTCACACAGCTATTAAGTGAATGTGCATGCCTTTTTACTCAAATGTTTCTGACTCAGGACAAGTACCCTATCTACCACATCTCTCAATCTATTGAAATGATATGCACAATATTACTATAATATAATTATTCTCAATATTCTGCTAATATTATCAATAATTATAATATTACAATGGTATAATTATGCATGGATCCATTGAAATGACATTCCCAGTATTACTAGCTATCCCCAATGAATCTTCTTCCTCCTTCCTTACTTCTTTTTCTTGAATGTCTGATTTCCTTTCAGACTCAGCTCCAATGTGGCCATTTCTACATGAAGCCTTTACTGCCCCCTCACTCCCAACTGTTAGTGTCACATTATCTTGCACTTACTTTGTTCATCCTTTCTATAAACTGATATGTGTATGTATGTATGTATGTACGTATGTATGTATGTATCTTTCCTTTCTCCTCCCTTTGAAATATAAGCTCCATGTGGTCAGCACCTCCTTCATTTCTGATTTTATATCCATAAGACCTGGAATATATTAAACTTGTAATAGGCGATTTCTTAATTGGTGGATAATTGTCTTTTGCCATTGAATACTGATTTCTTCTTAAGATCTTCTCTCAGACTCAAGGCAATTTCTGTTTGTCCTAAGGCTTTAGTGCCTACTAGGAAGTAGGAGTTAAGCCTATTAGGAAAATTAGTAATATTAACATATTAGGAATAGGTTTATTATTTACAAAAGATAGATGAGCAAAGGAATAAATGAATTAAAAAGCATTTACTAAGTCCTTATCATGTGCAAAGAACTGCTAAACCTAGAGATAAAAATAGAAAAGCAAGATGGTGCCTGTTCTCCAATGACTCACTTTCTTCCATGAGAGGCAACAAATAGAGGAGGAGGTTTATTTAGAAGGCAGGTAAAAAGGCCCACTGGTCCTTAGTGTGCCAGGGGTGAACACATAAATGGAAACAGGTCTTCTTTAAGGCTATTTCCCCTGCTAAAGTTCTATCCATTTTTTTAGGTCAAATCATTAGATAAAGATTTTTATGGCAAGATTTTTTTTTGCCTGATTCTTTAGTACCTGTGGTTACCAAGGAAGAAAGGACTATCAAACATATACTATAGTCAGTTGGTCAATAACCATTTATTAAATGATTGTAGCAATTGCTAGGTAAATGGTTTCTAGAGATGGGCTAGAAGCAGGGCCAGTTGTCTGGGAAGGACAGTTCTGCTATTCTTGGGGCTCTTGGGTTCAGCATCCTGAGCTCTGTCCATCAAGGCCTAATGAAAGGGGGCAATGGTAGTTTGATTTAACTGGTACATGCTATGTTCTCTCATTCCCCCAGAGTTCCTTGCTGCTTCAGTTAGGCTGACTTGCCTGCCTGGTTGGTGGTAGACAATTGGCATTTTGAGGGGATGGCTAGCTTCTTATCCACAAAGGTTGTTCTCCAGCATTTTGATGGCAGAAGAAAGAATAGAGTAGAAAAAGAGGAAGAAATGAATGGAGAGAGGGAGGAAAGAAAGGAAGGAAGGAAGGAAGGAAGGNATAGTCAGTTGGTCAATAACCATTTATTAAATGATTGTAGCAATTGCTAGGTAAATGGTTTCTAGAGATGGGCTAGAAGCAGGGCCAGTTGTCTGGGAAGGACAGTTCTGCTATTCTTGGGGCTCTTGGGTTCAGCATCCTGAGCTCCATCCATCAAGGCCTAATGAAAGGGGGCAATGGTGGTTTGATTTAACTGGTACATGCTATGTTCTCTCATTCCCCCAGAGTTCCTTGCTGCTTCAGTTAGGCTGACTTGCCTGCCTGGTTGGTGGTAGACAATTGGCATTTTGAGGGGATGGCTAGCTTCTTATCCACAAAGGATGTTCTCCAGCATTTTGATGGCAGAAGAAAGAATAGAGTAGAAAAAGAGGAAGAAATGAATGGAGAGAGGGAGGAAAGAAAGGAAGGAAGGAAGGAAGGAAGGAAGGAAGGAAGGAAGGAAGGAAGGAAGGAAGGAAGGAAGGAAGGAAGGAAGGAAGAAAG
>NC_058130.1:742754314-742765870 GCF_016433145.1 Gracilinanus agilis | reverse complement strand
ATATATATGTATGTATGTATATGTATATATATATATATAACTTCAGGTTTTTTGTGAACCTGTGCGAGTCACTTAACCCAATTTCCCTAGCCCTTGTTGCTCTTCTGTCTGGGAAGTGATACCATGACATCAGATAAGGGTTGTTTTTTTTAATCCCTTGTGCTTGGCCCACTACAATTTACCAGTTTATCAATGATTTTTATTAAAGCACAGATAGCCTGTTAAAATTTGAAGATAACCGAAAGCAGAAAAGGATTACCAACATATAGGAGAGGTCCTAGTGGGTTAATGTATTAGACCAACTCTAACGGGATGAGATTAAGAGGAATGGATGTGTCCTTGAAACTCTGTTTTTAAGACAAAGGCTTAGAAATCTGCCTTCCCAGCTTCATCAAATATGATGGAAAACTCTGCAGGTAGACAGTAAAGGATAGTGGGTAGACCCCTGACATGGAGATCCAAGAATTCCAGGTTTAAATTATAGGAGCATAGAGTTTCTGGTGGGAAGACAGGTCAAAGAGCTCAAAACTTTTATTTTTTCCGACAAAGAAACTGAAAGTGTCTAAGGTCAGATTTGAAATCAGATCTTCCAGATTCCACATACAATATTCTATCCATTTAGCTACCTAGCTGCTTATAGGCATCAATGGATCAAGTTTTGCATTATTACTAAGAGAAGAGAATGGAGGGATGCATTCAGAAATGGATAATATATAAAAACCAAAGACATTGATAAGAAAATAAATGAAGTCATAACTAGGAAAGGGAGATTAAAACTTCACAATTTATGTACATTCCTTCAGCACAGAAACAACTGAGTTTAGCTTCTTGTTATAAAAATAATATTTAAACTGGAAAGGCTATGCAATTCTTCCCTGATGGCCAGCATCTCCAAGGCCGTGCCTCCTAGACTTAGCTCCACAGTGCTTCTTCCCTGCCTCTAGCAGGAAACCTCCCCAGTGTTCCAGGTATTCCTCCCCCAAGAAAATGTGCATTTGTAAGTTTATTCTTTCATTCAACAAGTATTTCTTAAGCCCCTGGTATATTCCAGGCACCACACTAAACACCGGAAATATGACAAAAATGCAACTGTCCTTGTCCTCAAGATGCTTCCATGCTATTGGAAGGGAAATTGGAAAGGCCCATTTCCAATTAAATACCCCCAAAATGTGATGATTTAGAATTGTGGGAAACTCAAGTTTACCACTAAAATGCAAAACCAACCTTTTGCTCCATCCCTACTTCATTTAAGCACACAATTCACTGAACAAGTCATTTGTAAGCAAAAGCCGTAATTTGCAAAGCAAAAGGCTGGAAGATTTATTCCCAAAATAGCTTTGGCAATGAGTGCATGGCGGGCCTATTGGGTTGATTTAACAGTTAATGTCCATAAAGACTTTCGAAGATGAAGATGGAAAGCCTTCAGTAAGTACCAAACATTATTGACGTGTCATTTCCATGTTAGTCCACAAAACACCAAAAGGATGGAGGAAAGTGATTCTGTGTGTGTGTGTTTAAACCACATATTGATTTTTTCCCCTCCTCATAGGTTTATAATGGTCCCTCTCATTACTGAAACTGAGACTTTCAAAAATTCTTTGAATTTAAATGGAATTCCTTCTCCCCACTTCTGTGTTGTTGATACTACCATGTTAACATTCAAAAGGAACATGAAAACCATCAATTCTATTCCTCCCTCAAATACAGTTCATCATTAATTTGATCAACAAGTAGCTATTAAATACTTTCTGTATGCAGGAGGACAAGGTGACTAGCACTAGGGGTATAGTGTCCCATTCAGCAGAGACACTCTTCTGAAGTAGTTGGCAATCCAGAGGAGGGAGAATCAGACACACATGTGAATAACTGAACAATGATTGGGAAGTTTTTACATACCTAACACTATGACAGGTGTTGGGGACAAACATACAAAGAATGAGACCACCCCTACTTAGAGTGAGTTTATATTTCAATGCAAGAGAAGGTGAGATAAGTGCAAATAAGAGATCCAAAGAAGTGTTAGAAAATTTGGGGGATGGGGAGTTATTTGTACCTGGTAGAGAATCTAGGAAGGCTGCATGAAGGAGGTGATTGCAAAAGAATTGTGCCTTAAAGGAAGGAAAGCCCCTTTAATAGATGAAGACAGGAGAAGTCCATTGCGGGTATGGGAACCATGGAGCAAAACCATGGAGATGAGAGAAGAAAAACCAGAATGGGAGATGGTGAGAAGTTCCATTTAGAAAAAAATATAGAGTATAGAAGAAAGGGGGTTAAAGAAAATTAGGTCACAAAAGAAGACTGAAAGAGAACTGTGGAAAGCTTTGATTGCCAGAGACAGGAGTTGACATGAGAGTTTTTCATCAACCTGATTATTCATATAATTGAAGGATTTGAGAGAAGAAAGAATGAAGCAAGAGGACCATTCAGAAGACTATCGCAATATTCCAAGGACAAAGAAATGAGGGCTTGGAATTGAGAGAATGGATGCCCAGGGAAAAGATGAGTCACAAAGGGAATTTGTAGCAGAGAACTGCTGTTTTCTCTACAGAGAGAGAGAGAGAGAGAGAGAGAGAGAGAGACAGAGACAGAGACAGAGACAGAGACAGAGACAGAGACAGAGACAGAGACAGAGACAGAGACAGAAAGACAGATAAATAGATAGATAGATAGATAGATAGATAGATAGATAGATAGATAGATAGATAGATAGATAATGGCTAGATAGTTGGATAAATAGATGAATAAGCAGATAGACTGGTTGATAGATAGAGAGAATAGATGAAGAGAGATATAGGATAGATATAGAGAGAGATAAGAGAGAAATAGATAATGACTAGATAGTTGGATAAATAAATGGATAAACAGATAACTGTTTAGACATAGACAGATAGTAAAATATTAAGCATTTATCATGTGACATGCTTGCCAAGTACAGTCAAATAAGACATGTCCTGCTCTCAAATAATTTATATTCTAATGAAGGAAAACAATATATTAAAAAGAGCTAAAATTTGGGGAGGGAGCGGTATGGTACAGGATGGCATGGAAATGACTTAGAAATGTAGAAAGCTACATCCAGGTGAGGTAAATCCAAAGCTGGCTTATCAGAACCCAGTAGGGAATTTAGGTTTCTGATGGGAAAGAGAAGGAAATGATGGCCCAAGTGGAGACTCCATGGTATAAGGACTTAAGCCGATATCTTAGTTCTGCCATTTACTTCTTGTGTGATCTCTGGCAAATCACTTAGCCTTTATGAGCCTGTTTCCTTTTCTCTGAAACAAGCGAGGAAAATTAGATGACCTCTAAGGTCCTCAATGCTCTAAATCTGAGCTCCTGGAAGTGCTGCTAGTAGAAGAATGTTCTGTTAAGGAAAGAACATTGGTCTGAATGATAGAAGTCCTGAATTCCAATTCCAAATCTCTCTCTAATTCTTTGCATCTATAGGCAAGTCAGTGACTTATAGGGTCATAGAACTAGAGTCAGCAGCCCATCTAATCCAATCCCCTTCATTTTAAAGATGAGGAAGCTGAGGCCCAGAGAGGTTAAGTGACTTGTCCAGTATTACATAGGTGGTAAGTGGCAGAGGGCCCTTGATTCTGAAACTAGTGCTCTTTCTCCTACATCACTTTGTCTCTCAGAGTTTATTTCTTTCTCTGTAAAAAAAGAGGGGATTGGACTCGAAGATTGCTAAGGTCCTTTCCAGTTCCAGCACTCTTTGGTTCTAGAACCCAGGGCTCCCTTCTTCCAGTCCTGCGGTCTTTTTTCCTATCCCAGCATATTTTACGGTTGTTTTCTACATATTTTTCAATGGTGACCATTAGATTAGTTCTCCTCTGGAACTGCCCAAACCCATAGACTTGAGACCTGACAAGTATGCAGTAGGAGGTACTGCTGCTGCTCTGTGTTTCTTCCACTTGTACTCCAGGGCAGTTGATGTCTAGGCCAACACTCTCAGATTTTGTGCTTCTGTGATTCTATATTTTTTAAAAGGTAGTAAATTCTAGTCTGCATCCCTCAGATACAAGCTGATGGGTCAATAGGTGCCTGTAGCAGAGACAATACCATTTCAAACAGGTCATGTTTATGAATGGGAACCAGGGAGATAAAGAAAGAGAAGAGAGAGAAAAAAATGTTTTCTCCTCTCTCCCTTTGCATGGAAAAGCCTCCTGAATGCCAAAAAAGGAGACAAGTTTTTAGACAACAGGTGTGATAGAGGCACAGGGATAAATCCCCCAGAAGAAGACAGGAAAGGAAGGAAACCAGACTGGGAAAATCCCACTATTTGTGATGGGTCCTTTTACATTAAGCCTTAGAATAAGACGCTCATAGGTTCTTGAGTATTGAACAGAGAGGGACCTCAGAAACCAAGGAGTACAATACCTTCATTTTGCAGATGAGAAAACTAAGACTCAGTGATACAAAGTGACCTTGGTTTCTCCTTAGGGTCCTGAAACAAGGAAAATCACAAACCCATAAGGAGCTTAAGGAGCCCTAAGAAGGGTTTTCTCCAAGCATCATAATCCTTGGTCCTGAGATGTGGGAGAGGGGAATGAGGAGATGATGCTAAAATTAGGGAATAGTAAGCAGAGTGGAGAAACAAGGAAAAAATACAAACATCCCAATTTGAAAACTGTTAGTTGGTGCCTATTCAATATGGTGAAGGAACTACCCTCCATTTGCCATTGATCAATCCATAAGCAGATGCTGTGCTAGGTGCTTTACAAATATCATCTCATTTGAGCTTCACTATAGTCCTAGGAGATAGATGTTATTATCATATTTATTTTTACAGATGAGGAAACTGGTGAATATTGAGGTTAAGAGACTCATCGAGGTCACACGGTTAGTGAGAGGCTGAATTTGAATCCAGTCCTTGACTCCAGGTTCAGTGAGTGTTCTATCCACTATGCCTCTTTACTGCCTCAATATACATACAGAGTAGACAGAAGAGTAACTAGTTTGGCAAAGGGTCTTTAGACTGTGTCACATGGGGCTAACTTGAAGAGAGTGGGAATGTCTAGCCCAGAGAAGATTTAGAAAAGACCAAATAGCTATTTTCAAGTGTTTGAAGGTATGTTGAGGGAAAGAAAGATTAGATTTGTTCTGTTTAATTTAACCCCCAAGCAGAGAACCAAGCAATGGAGAGAAGCTTCAAGAAGGTAGATTAGATTTCACATCCCTCATAAAAATCTTCCCAGGAAATCTGTAGCTGTTTGAAAGTAGAATGGAATGGCACAGAAGATAATAGATTCTCTAACAACAGAGCTCTTCAAGCATAGGTTGTGTAACTTCTTGTTGGGGATCCTACATAAAGGACTCTTGTTTAATTCTGGAATAAACTAGATGGCTTCTAAGGCCCTTTCTAAATCAGAAATTCTGATACTGCTGAATACTCCTCCATTGTTTACACTTCTGTGTCCTCTAGGACCATTCAGGACAAGTCTAAATTCTGCTGATTGGGGAAAATGAGGAAAGACTTACTAGAAGAAACTGAACCATGAGGGAAGGCAATATTTTGAGAAAGACTAGAATATTCACTTCAGTTGCACATATACTAAAACTTTTTTGGCCTCCCGCCCCTTTCCAGAAAAAAATATTACTTAGCCCCCTGGAAATTAATTTTTTTATTTTAATAGCAATTAATAGGAAAGAAAAATGCATCTGTGGCCATCACCACCTCCTGGATCACTGCAGCACCCTCCAGGGGGCGGTGGCGCCCACTTTGGGAATCACTTTTATATTATAAAAGATAAACTTAGCATGGCCCCTACATATGGATGGTACATAAATTCATGAAGAATTGGAATTGGTTAAATATAAGAGAGTGGATAGGGGTCCAGGGTGGAAGAAGATTTCCAGAGGGAAAGGAAAGTAAACAAACAAAAATTCTCTCTTTGGGGAACATTGAAACTGGCTGGATTTCTGGGGTATATGAGAGAGGTAAGAATAGGTAACAAGGCTAGAAAGGATGAGGCTTTCATAAACATTAGCCCACAAACAGGGAGACAGGTGATGCCTGCCTGTCTTCCACCTGGGAAATGTTATATCTCTCCATCACTATGGAGCAAGGAACTGAATCCCAGAAGGAGAAAAGGGCCCTAACGGAGAGCAAAATGCTTTCCATGATGATTCCCCACCCGCTAGATACTTCTTTTAAGAGCCTTTTCCAAACTATTCATGAGAATGAGAAATCCAGCTTTCTGATATGAAGAACAAGAATTTCTGTCTCTACGCCTGAGATAGTCCCTACCTTCGGAAAGCCACCCAATAGGTAGAGAACATTTTAAATTAACCAAAGGAGAAAAAACTGTAGTTTTCAGTTAAGAAATCTCAGGTTGAACATGGGAGCTTCAGGGTATATGTATCGTAAGTTATTCCTGAACCATATTTCCATTTTCCAACATGTATTTTCATACAACAGTGTGCTACAGTGGAATACAATTCCAATCAATCCAAAATCAACCAGTAATAATCCCCTTTATAGGTTATTTTTTCCTATTAGATCATAAGCTCCTGGATTATAGAGATTATTCTGCTTGCTTATATTTGTATTTCCATCAATTTTGACTAGTGTCTAGTACATGGAAAATTCTTTTTTTTTTAAACCCTTAGCTTCCATCTTAGAATCAATACTGTGTATTGGATCCAAGGCAGAAGAGCGGTAAGGGCTAGGCAATGGGGGTCAAGTGACTTGCCCAGGATCACACAGCTGGGAAGTGTCTGAGGCCAGATTTGAACATAGGACCTCCCGTCTCTAAGCCTGATTCTCAATCCACTGAGCCACCCAGCTGCTCCCTACATGGAAAATTCTTAAAGGTTCTATCTATCCATCCATTAATTTAATATCTTCTGAGGTCCTTTCCAGCTCTAAATCTTTAATCTGATGAGTTTGGATCCTCGCTTTGCCACTTACTACATGTATGATCCTAGGAGGTGTCATAGTAGACAGTGGAAAGAATGCTGGAATTGCACTCAAAGGTCCTGGGTTTGAATCTTGACTTTGGCACTCACTTCCCATCTATGTGACTTTGGACCCATCATTTAACTTTTCTTGGTCTCAGTTTCCTCATTTATAGAGTGAGGGGGTTGGGTCAGATGATTCCCAAGGTCTCTTCCATCTTTAGGGCTATGATCTTAGGATCCCCAAAGTCCCTTTCAGGTCTAAGTCTACGAGCCCATGATAAAGGGCAAGTGCCAGAGGACCACATATCCCTTAGATTGCAATTATACAAATTGATGCATTAACCACTGTATTAAATTAAATTACATTAGCTATAAATTCATGCAGAGGCTTCCAGACATGGAACTATTTTGTGAGGAGTGGGGGCTGCCAAAGGTATGGCTGAAGAATTGTATCTAATTGTTCAGTCCATCATCTGGCCCTTGAAGGAGGCAGCTAGGATAATTAAGTCATCATGTTTCAAGGAGAGTCTTCCAGCATTTGGCTTGGCCCCTTTATAGTGCAAAAGTACTTAGCCTGGGTCACTGTGCTGAAAGCCAATCTTACCATTGCCTGGGCCCACCTAAAAAGGACCTTAAGAAACAGTGGGGCTTTGTACAAGAGAGTTCACTTTCCACACTGGGGTTAAAGAACCTGTGTTCAAATCCTGCCTTTGTCACTTACTACTTATATGGCCTTGGGAGAATCAGCTTCAAGTTGGGTATGGCTGTCCTGGTGGTGAGATTGAAACTTAGAAAAAAGTGTTCTTTATAGCATGATGGTTAATGCTTCTCAGTTTCAAGCTGGGTTGGTTTCAGGCTCAAGCACCCAAACCAGAAATCACTGAATTCCTCTGTGCCTAGCTTTCTATATTCCCTGCCATTAAGAAGTTTTCTAATAATAACAGATATTAAAAAAAAAAGAAAACAACTTCAAGTCTCTAGGGCTCAGTTTCCTCATCTGTAAAATGAAGGAGTTGTACTAAATTGCCTCTAAGGTCCTTTCCAGTTCCAGGCTATCATCCTCTAATCATGGAGGGCTAGTTCAGTGATCCAATTCAATTCAACAAACCTTTACAAAGCACCTACTAAGTGCCTATAAAGAACCATCCTCTTCAATGTAGATACAAAGTTTGTCTTTTATTATCTAAATGTCATCAAAGAATTTCCATTCTATCATTCAGTTATGAATTGTGAAATTCACTGAAAGCTGAGGATTGAGTATTCCATGGTCCCAAAGCCCAGCTATAAAGACATTCATTGGTTTATTCTGAACTCTTTCCACAGGGTATGAGCATCAATTGCATGTCAAAGCCAAAATGCCCTGGGCACTGTGGCTTGTTTCTGGAAGCTGCATTAGTTTTCCCTAAGTGGAGTGTCAGGAAGGCTTTCCCTCAAAAGGCTAAAATGTGATCATATCTATAAAGTACTAAATACCAGTTCTTTCTGTTATCATACCTATTATTATCATGAAAAAAGCTCCAAGATGGACACTTAAGAATGAATCAGAAAGCTCCTTTAAATGAGTTGATTATTCAGGTACCAAGTTTCACTCATCCTGACAGCATTCGGAACCTATTCCCTAATTCCTGGCCTTGATCCTGACTTTCTGGACTTTTCTAGACTTTCTGGCCTGTGCTACACTTTCATCCTGGAACTTTCTTCAGCACTGAGGACTCCTCATCCTGGAACATCCAACTACTGTGCTACCTTCTGACCATAAAACCTCCCTCCACAAAACCCATCCCCTTCACCCATTAGTGAGTTTATTTTGTAGAAGATTGCAGGTCAGCTAGCCTTCATTCCTTCATTCATTCTATGACTGAGTACACTCCTGGAGATGTCTCTCAATCTCAGATTTCAAAACCTTCCCCCTTTGTGAAATATCTCTTCTTTCTCCCCATTCCATCCAAACACATCCAAAATTTTCAAATCCCTTTTGTGTGCCATCTTTCCCTATTAAAATGTGAGCTCTCTGAGAGGGCAAAGAATGTCCTTCTTTCTGGTTGTCTTTATTATCTCCAGAGCCTAGCATGGTCCTTGGCTTACAATAAACACTTAATAAATTCATATATCCTCTCTTGGGGGTTTTGTAGACTCATAGACTTGTGAAATCTCAGAATCTCAGCTATGGAAGGGGGCTCAGAGGCCATCTCACGCAACCCACAGATTCAAAAAAGTCCTCCCTGTTACATCCCTGACAACCAGCCTCCGCTTGAGGACCACTAGTGAGAGGGAAATCACCACCTCCTAGAAAGTTTAGATAGCTGCAAGAATTGGGAGGATTTTTTCCCCTTATATTGAACTGAAATTTACCAGCGTATAACTTCTTTGAACTAGTGGGACATTTTTAGTATTCATCAAAGTTATCAACAACCTCTGATTTGTTAAGTTGAAATGACATTTTCTTGGTTCTAATCCAGTTTGATCTCTCAATATGTTGACAAGGCTTTCATGTTCTCTATATTCATCTTACATGCTCTGGTTCGTATATATTATCTCTTCTGCTTGACTATAAGCTTCTTGAGGGCAGGGACTGTTTGTTTTTTTCCACTATCCATAACACTTAGCTCAGAGTCTTCTAGGAGCAAAGTAAACACTCGGACTGATAGACTGGATGATCTTTCCTACCTTTGATAACGCTGTAATTTCCTGTTTTTTCTTCTACCTCTCTGGCCAACCCTAGTGGGTTTGACTGAATCATTATCAATGACCCATCCACTATCCATGAACATCCCTTAAAGTTCTGTCCAGAACCTTCTTTTTCTCTTCTCTCTTTACATTTTCTCTTTTGGTAAGCTCACTTGGGTTTGAAATATCACTCCGTGCAGGTGACTCTCAGATCTATATATCTAAGCCTCATCTCTCCCCTGAGTTTTATTCAAGCCACTTAGTTCTGAATCACTGACTCCTTGTTAGACCACTCCATCTGGATGTCCTGTTGGTTCCTCCATAAACTCCTTCTGAGTGGTGATTTTTCCATTTTCTGAATTTGTATTCCCAGCACCTAGCACAGTGCCTGGCACAGAGTGAGCAGGCCTTTAAGAAATGTCTGTTGATTAATGGATCGATCTCAGAATGTCAAAAATGGAATTCTATAACTCAAAACTGAAAATAAAAAATCTCACACTCTAAACCCATTACACTTCAAAAATCCTATATTTCTGTTGAAATAACTCTTAGTTGTCCAGGTTTACAACCTCAAAATTACCTTTGAGTCATTCATTCTCCCTTCCCCCCTTCATATCTAATCAATTGTCAAGTCTTGTTAATTCTATTATCACATCAACTCTAACATCTATTCCGGTCTCTTCACTTATACAGCCCTCACCCTAATTTAGGTCCTCTCACCTCTTGCCTGGACTGTGGCAATATTCTCCTCATTGATCTCCCTATTTCCAACCTTTCTAAATCATCCACTTCATAGCTGTCAAAATCATCTTAGCAAAGTATAGATCTTACTCTGTAACTCTCTTGTTCAAGAAGATTCCGTAGCTCCCTATGGCCTCTAAAGGTTGCCATTTAAAACTCTTTCTAGTCTGATTGATCTTTTCATTTTTAGACATTTCACATCACTCCGCTGAATGCTTTCTATATTCTGACCTACTAAACTGCCTACCAACTCTTCTCTAAACTCAGCATTCTATGCTCCACCTCCATGTTGTTGCATGAGTTGTTCCATTTTTCTGGAATAAAGTGCAGCTGGCTTTTTAAAGTTTTTAGCTTTATTTAAGTCAACTCAAGATCCTCCTCCTACAGGAAGCCTCTCCTGGCTTCCTATTTGTCAGGGCCCTCTCTTCTTTGAAGTTATGCACTTGTTTATCTAGTGTAAATATTACAGCTTACCTATACCTCCATTAGATATAAGCTCCTGGACATTATAGACTTTTTTTTTCTCTCTTTGGATCCCACAGTAGCCAGCACAGTATCTTGCACATCAAACTGTAGGTGTTTAAATACAAGCTTATTTAGGATCATAGATTTAGAACTAGAAAGGCCCTTAGAGACAAGGGAGGCCATCTTCCTCATCTTATAGATATGAAAATTAAAGTTTAAGGACAAGCATTTTGTCTAAGGTCAAAGTGGTTAGAAGGTAGGAATAGTAAGGAGGTAGAATGATGAAAGGTACAGAATCTGAACCCAGATCTTCTAACTCCAAGTCCACTTTCTTTCCACTGTATCTCTACTCTAAGAATGCCTTTAATAGTGACTGATGAGTAATTCTTAACTCTTGCAAGTCATTTCCCATAGACCATACTCTGTGGAATGTATAAACATTTTTTTCTTTTCTTTTTTTCCCTCATCTCCCCAACAAACTTTCTCTCTTCTTTTATCTCTCTAGAAAAACAGATTCAGTTCAGATCCATGAAGATTCATGAGTCCTCATTCAAAGTTGCCAAAGTGGGAACTTTATTTCTTTAAATGATTTTAAGAAATACCATAAGAAACCCCAGGATCTCCTGGGAAAGACATTGGATACCAACTCTGCAAATTCAGCCAAACTTCAATTTTCAATGAGGAAGGAAGGAAGGGAGGGAGGGAGAGAGGGAAGAAAGGAGGGAGGGGCGAAAGGAGGGAGGGAGGAAGAGAAAAAAGAGAGAAAGAAAAAAGAGAAAA
>NC_058130.1:742678046-742749751 GCF_016433145.1 Gracilinanus agilis | reverse complement strand
TATATATATATATATACATATATTATATATATATGTATGTATGTATGTATGTATGAACAGTCATTCAAAAAGCATTAACAATTTTTTTAACCTTTACCTTCTGGATTAGTATCAATTCTAAGACAGAAAAGCAGTAAGGGCTAGGCATTTGGGGTTAAGACTCGCTCAGGGTCACACAGCCAGAAAGTGTCATAGGCAATCAAAAATCATCTATGAAACTCCTATGCTAAGAGCAAAAATGTAGTCCCCGCCCTCAAGGAGTTCACCTTCAAATGGACAATTGCCAGTCTTCATTACTTAAAGAGATTTTCCTTTACCAATAGAATAACAGATCTGGTTCAGAAATCAATCAGAAAGAACAAGGGACAACATCTGAACTGTTGCATTTTGTGCCTAGGTTTCCTCCTAAGGTGATTCTGGAACCTGGACACAAAGAATGTGAGTCTCCCAAGTTCCTGGGGGATCTGGCTAATAGTTAAGTAGTAAGAGAATCCTGAGAAATGGAATAGATCTAAGAACAAGGTACAGATTTTGATGGTCTTACCATATATTAGAACCAATTATTATCAGCTCCAGCATGTTGCTTGAAGATTGAGACCATTTTTTAACTAATTGACTCATACCAATGCATATGAGATTTTTTAAATTAAAATTTAAAATTTAAAAATTAATTTATTTTTCTCCAATTACATGTTAAAACAATTTTAGCATTCTTTTTTAAAATTTCCAGTTCCAAGTTCTTTCCCTTCCTCCCTGCCTTCTTCCTCTCCCCTCCACCAAGAGTTAATGAATATCAATAACTTGCACATCTGGGATTGGTCCCTTTTAAGGTCACATACTTTAAAACCTTTGACCTCCAAAAGAACAAGCTAGACCCTGCTCTAAGAAGGGGACTTCTTTGGTTATAGGTGGAGAATTGTATTCTGTATTTCTGATCGTGCCTGAGTGGGGAGCAGAGAATACTAAAACTGAGACAGAAATGGGTCTGAAAGTCTGGCATTCATTGGCTGTGATTTTTATCCCCTGGAATTATGTGATGATTCAAAGGCATTCAGGCATCTTTGCTCAGACTGAGGCTCCTGGTTTGGGGCCATCAAAGTCAGAAGCAGTCTGGTGGGGAGTTTGGAACTTGGGGCTCTGATTTCTGAATCTGAGGGGAGGGGGTGAGAAATGTGGTTCCCAAGGGAAGAGCTCCTGTTCTAAAACATCTCTGCCTCCCTTCCAGGGCTACAGCAAGGAGTGACATTCTTTCAGACTGTTCTATTATCATGTGGAAGGCAGCAGTGGGCAGATGGTACCTGACACCAACACTGAGAGGCCTGTTCTCCCTAGGGATACCCTGATTCTCCTGTGTTCATGAAGGGGCATGACAAGAAGTTAAATGTTATTGGAGCCATAATTTGAAGTGCAGTACTGTATTAAAAATAAATGAATGATAAACACCTTTGGAAGCAGAGACTGTCTAAGACAAAACATCTAGTTCAAATCCTTCACTTTACAGATGGGGAAACTGAGATCTTCCTTAACAAAGAGGAACTTTAAAAAGTCAACACTATGATCCACTTGCCAGAAAGGCTTCTGAGACAGCCCATCCATTCAATGTTAAATATAAAGGCAATTAAAGCCAAAAGCTATTTTGGCTTTAAAGCTGGAACATGAAAACAGGGACAGTCAGAGATGAGTAAGAAACATGGGCACTAACTCATTCTCTGCTGTCTGATTTTTATTCACAGATTCATGGAATCACTCACTCTCAGAATTGGAAAGGACCTCAGAGGGCATCTGGTCCAACTCAAATCTCAATAAAAATCTTTTCCTACAACGTAGTAGAAAGAGAATCATCTATCTCCAGACACGTAGGATCTGAGTTCAAATGTGACCTCTGATGTTTACCATCCACGTGGCCTGGGGCAAGATACTTCACCTCTATAGGTCTCATTTTCTTACCCATAAATGAAATATTTGGGTTTGGTGGTCCTGAGGTCCCTTCCTGCCCCCAATTTATTATAGCCTCTTATTATCCATCCTTTGTTTGGAGACATCTTTTGACCTATGTGCCATTCATTCTACTTTGGTAGATTCTTACGAGGTTATTTATTTATTTTCCCTCTGAAGCTGCATCTACCAGCCATTTCTCCTAGTTCTATTCTCTGGGGACAAACAGGACAAATCTGACCTCTCTTCCATACGGCCACTCTGCAAATACTTGATTGCAGCAATCATGCCCAGCCTTTAGTCTCCGCTCCTTCAGGACAAATAACCCCGGTTCTTGCCTTGTCTAACGAGCTCTTAAGGCGAGTCTCCTCTCTACTGGGTGCCCTTCTTTGTATGTTCTTTAGCTGATTGGTGTTCTTAATTAAAGATAGCACCTGGTGGGAGCAGCTAAGGAGCTCAGTGGATTGAGAAGCAGATCTAGAGAGGAGAGGTCCTGGGTGCAAATTTGGCCTTAGATGCCTCCTAGCTGTGTGACCCTGGGCAAGTCATTTAGTCTTCATTGCCTAGCTCTTACTGCTGTTCTGCCTTGCAATAAATATATAGTATTGATTCTAAGAAAAAAGGTAAGGCTTTTTGGTTTATTGTTTATTTGATTGTTGTTGTTTTTTTAATGTGGCACCTGGGTACACTGTGATGGGAAGACATTTATATCTTCAAAAAATAGCAGATGGTGTCATGGCATCATTGGAGTTTAGATTTGAATCTAGACCTTAAGGAGGAAACTTAGAAACTGCAAACTCCAATCTCTTCATTTTGCGTATGGGGAAATTTTAGAGCTTTGACTTTAAATCAGATGCTCAGACTCCAAATCTATTTTTCTCTCCCTCTCTGCAATACTTCTCTACTGGGGGCAGACAGACTAACATACATAAGCCAATTAACAATCTAGGATTATTGTGCTCACTACCAAAGGAGAGTGACCTTTCATGGAGCGTTAATTAAATTTTCACCTGTACTGAAGCCATAACTCTTTGGGAATGGTGGAACTAACTCTACACATCTCCCTTCCCCATCCTGCCCCATGCCTAGGCACTCTCTCCCTTTCCCTTTCTTCTTCTTTCTCCCTTCTTCCCCAACCCCTTTGCCCCCCCCCTCCCCATCCCTGGGAGACAGAGTTGGGGGGGAGGGGGTCAGGAATTCCTGCAAACATCAGATTCCATCAAAGACACTAGGTGGCGGCATACCCTGCTTTTTTGCTTAGTGTTAAATCAATTTCTATTTGCTAAACATCCCCCACTGGCATCATTAAGAATCCATGCACCATTATTTCTCATCACCACTGGCTGCTTTTCAAAACCAGGTTAAAATGGTTGGGTCTGCCTCATTCTCCCTTTTCAGGATGGATGCTTTGATCCTACTTGGCACTTCCTTGTCCTCTAAGCCCTAAAGCCAGTGGTGGCATCTTTTCTTTTTTAGAGAGAAGCTACTTCAAGAATTTGCATCCCAGGGGGAGAAAAAAGCATTTCCTCCAGTTTCACCATCACATTATATCCAGCAGTTTACAAGGTGGAACACTGCCATCAGTCATTCACTTAATTGTATTCCAAGCTGGAAATACAAATACAAATAGAAAGATATTCTCTGCCTTCAAGGAGCTTATATTTGAGGAGGGCAAACCTTCTGGCTGCCCTCTGTTGCCCTACATCTCTCATATGGACCAGCACTCTCCACACTGGACCCATTCTTTGTGGGGTAGGATTCATCCCCTCATCCTGGAAGATCCTGCCTGTATGGACTTATCCAGTTGAATGGTGACAGAGTGAGTGCAAACTCACTTAACCCACTGTTTCTAACAGGTCTCAGACCTCAGTCTATATGTCACCTTCACATCCCACTTAGGAGTCCATCCATAACAACTTGACATCTGCCTAAAGCTGTAAATATTCTCCCATCCTACAGTGAAACACTACCATTGCTCCTAGAATGCCTTAAGGATTAACACATCCACTCTATGGACATCCTCATCTCCCCTCCCATCTGTATGTTGTCTTCCTCAATTAAAAAATGAGTTCCCCGAAGGCAGCTACTGTTTCTCATTTTATATTTATAGCCCTAGAGCTTAGCAGGTTGCCTGAAACAAAGGAAATATTTAGTATATCCTTTGCTATTCATCAATCTACTTAGAGATTTGTCCCCTCATTCCCTTAAGGGAAAAAATAAAAATATCAAGGACCTCTGTCAGTGTAAGCCAGGAACATCATTCCTGTGATTAAAGGATTTAAAGCTGAAAGAAACCTTGGAAATAAGCTAGACCAAGCTTTTTTTTTTTCAAATGAGTAAACAGAGACTCAGAGAGTAGAAGGGACTTTCTCAAGGTAGTATAACTGATTAGTAGCAGTACCAAGCTTCAAACTCAAGACCTTTAACTATAAATAAGAGCTGTGCTAGAACAAGTTTATCAAAGCCAATTGTTAAATTTTCAGTATGAGCATTTATAGCTTAGAAACCAACAAGCACGACAAATTGGGATTGGTTCATTGTTCCTTTGATTATATGAATTTTTAAAAAATCTGTGGATAAAATGTTAACAATTCAGATTAAACTGAAGAGTGTATCATAGGTCCTTTTTTCTGACAGTCAGTTGCAAAATGTTTACCAGAACCCCACTGCCCCAAAACCAATGTCCTTTCTACTATATTTTGGCAAGATTTTACTTGGCATCTCTCTTTCTAGAGTTGTGTTAATCCTTCCATAATGACTCCAGAAGCCAACCTCTGGGATATCAAAAGCTAAGACAGCCATGTATACCCATATGTTCTAATCTCCACTTGCAAGTTTTCACTGTGTCCTTAGCTCTGTAGTACATGAGCAATGAGAAGGAGGAGGTAAGAATGGACCCAGTACACTCAAGAAGCTCATGCTGTGGTTGGGAAGATAGGACTCACTCAATCTTTGAAACAACTTAAGGACAATATAAGATAACCTGTCCAATTGCTCTATAAGTGTAGAAAGGGGTGTGCTTATCAAGAGTTCCAGAAAAGAGAGAAGAGATAAGCTAAGAAAGATGGGATTGGTTTCATGGAGGAGGTAAAAATTTGAGTTACAAATGTAAAATGGGAGACAGTCCCTGCCCTCAAGGATCTTATTTTTCAGTAGATGACAGAATGTATAGAGAAATGGTGGCCAGAGAAAGTTCTTAATGTTTAGCAAATGCCAATAAGGTGGAAAGAATGGAAGACAACATGGTATTGGGGAAATCATGTCAGATTTGTAGTCTAAAGACCTTGGTTAAAGTCCTAACTCTGTAATTTACTAGTGGTGTAACTGTGGGCAAATCAGGTAACTTCTATGGGTCTCATGTTCCCCACTCTTAAAATGAAAGTGTTGAGGATCAATGACCTCTAAAATTTCTTCTAGCTCTAAGTCCATGTTCCTGTTGGGAAACTGATATAATAATGAGCTAATCTTATGCCAATGGGCAATATTCTAGCCCCACAGGTCCACATTTAGAGAGGATGAAAAGTTATGACTTCTATTTTAGTCACTCTGAGACCCCAGTTAGAAAACTGTTATTATTTAGGTAGAAGTTTGACTGTTTTATATCATTTAAAACTATCTCTATTTAATACCTCCTTTCTTTGTGGTTGAAGCAAATTCAGATTATTGTAAATGCTTAGGTCAAAAAGTATTACACTGTTATAGGCAGACCTAGAAGAGAAAATTAGGGGGACAAATAATCTTTTCTTGGAACTCCCCTCTGTCCCTTAGGAGGTCTTCTGCTCTGAGATACCTACAGAACTGATGGGCCTTCTTGATAGTTCCCTTTTCTAGCAAAGCTCATTTCTGCTTTCTCTCTCCCCTTATAATAGCAGCCCCTGAGCTAATTGTTTTCTCTGTTTCTATACCATATGTACCTCTTCACTGCCAGATCCTCAAAATTTCTTTGACATCAGACTTTTAAACACTTTGGTTCTCAATTGGTCGTCTGTTTTAATAAAATGACCACAGGGTATAACCCATTTCCCCCCAGCTAATCTAAATACTCTCCCTTGAAATTCCAATTCATCCAGAGATTTTTTGCACTTAGTCTAATCTCTTATTGACTAGTTAAGACTTGTTCTCATGTGATAAATGCATAAATACTGGCATTTTACCAAGCACTCTAAGTGAGGTAGGGAGAAGGTAATCAATGAACCCTCATCTTTACATTGACCTAAGCAGAATTTGATGGAACAAAAAAAAGATGGAAGGTAGGAATATACATACCTATCACGATTGTGGGATCATGAGGAGACAAACCTGTTGGGAATGGGATAAATAGGAAATAAAGCTGAAGTGGCAAGGTGAAGCTTAAACATAGAAGGACAAAACAAACACCCTGAACAAAGACAAAATGAATCTCAAAATGCATCAAGGTGAAGAATGTGCTTTTTACCACTCTGTTCATACAATTAATGTCAAAGAGAGGACTTTATGGAAAAGTCACAAAAAAGTGAGGCATGGCCCTTTAAGTTTCCCCATGCCAGCCCTGCAGGGGAACCTCAATGCACTCACAGATTCCTGCCAGGAGTTCTGCTCCATCAATCCTACACTTGTAATTTTCAGTGCTTTGACAAATAGTGCCCCATTTTTATTCTGAATATATGCTCCCTGTGATGAATTTCAAACCCAGGAGCCATGACAGGTGAAAGACTACAGTGGGTAAGGGAGGTACTGGGCTGAGTGTTGTGGAAAGTATGGATGAAAGCAAAATTTTCTTTGAAAGCTTTTGGTCTAAGGGAATAGTACTTTTAAAGCCCTGATCAGGATGAAGGCTTAGCATTGTCATCCTAGACCTGATTGATCCAGGGCCACTTTGGGAGTAAATACTTTTCCTCCTCATTTTCTCTAAAGGGACAATACCAGAGCCATAACAAAGAATTCTGACACCTCAGGCAAAATCAATTGGTGAAAACAATGCAAGGAATACAACAGTATCAGAAAGGGGAAGAGGTTTGCTCCAGAGAAGTGGTGAGTTCCTTTCATGGGAAGCCTTCAAAGAGAGACTGACTGTCCATCCAACAGACATCTTACTGAAGGGATTCCTGTCCAGATACAGGTTGGGCTTGATGGCCTCAGAGATCTCTCCCGAAGTTGAAATTATGTTATCTTGGGACAGCCCATCACAGTCAGACATACCAGGAAAGGAATGGCCTATTCCCTAAAGACCAGTTCCAACCCTCATGGGACAGCCAGGAACTCCCAATCTCCAGCCCTTTGGAAAAGGTTAGGGTAAGGTAACAGGTAGGTAAGCAAGACAACTGGTGAAATAATACTCTGGAAGAGGGATGGGACCCTCAGAGGTGATTCCAAGTTGGCAGAGTAGTAAAAGATATAGTGAGGCCAGGTCAGATGACTGGAACTCAGTTTCATCATTTATAAAATGAAGAATCTGGACCAAATGATCTCTGAGGTCCTTTCAAATTCTAGGAATGACTCTGAATGAAAAAGTTATTTAGCAGTGGTACTCTTACAATGTACTAGGCTGTGTGCTAAGTACTGGCACTGGGCAAAGTTGTGGTAGAGTCAACTTAAACCACCTTTCAAGATTGTTAAATTTTCAGTGTGAGCATTTACACCTCAGAAATAGACAAACACCACAAATCAAGGCATTTTTCATTGTTTTGTTGATTGTTTAGACTTTTAAAAGTGGCAGGGAAAATGTTAATAATGCAGAGGACATTTTTCCCCAGACAGCTAGTTATTAAACATTTACTAGTATACCCCTAATTTGAGGAAGATAAAAAATAAGAGAAATCATCCTTGTTCTCAAGGAGCTAACATCCTAATGGAGGAAAATAACATTATGGGGGGTTGGGAATCAGGAATGGGATATTCAATCTGAAGAGTCACATGGATGGTGAATTGAAACATAGGAAAGTCAATGGACATGCTCTTTCTAGAGGCAATACTAGTGTTGATTTGATTACTCTTCTCAGAGAAAAAAAATGGGAATGTGGAGGAGATAAACTTGTGGTCATGGGTTACAGACAAGATAGACTAGGTATACTGCTTGATGGGCTAGGCTAGGGTCTGGGAGCCAATGAGATATAGAGTATATTTTACATCTGCTATCCTGACTGGTTCCAATTTCATATTACAAGATACCCTTCCCAGAAGAAGCTCATCATTTCTAAATTCACCATCATACTGCTGACTCAGACCTTGATTTATATCACCTCCCTTAGTCTCCTCTTCCCTCTGTTTGGAGGATTGGAAGACTCCTCCCAATACCTTCCTTTATAGAGGGCAGAAACTGGACTTTCAGTTCACTTCACTCCAAATCTGCTACTCTGCCTGGATTTAACTCCAAGGAACAAAATGTCCCTTACAGCAAATAACCTAATGATATCCTGTCCCATCCCCTACCCAATAGCCTGGAACATAGTAAGTAATAGGTGCTTAATAAATGTTTATTAGATTAGATTAGATATAGTAGCCTAGGTGAGCAGTTCTAGACTCATTCAGTCCCAAGCCAAGAGAGCTGGAACCTGGGGCAAGAATTCCAAAGATGAATAGATTAACTTCCTCTGAGAACTGAGACACAGATTCTGGAGACTGAGAAATGAGAGTGCTAGTCTAGGTTAGTTATCAAGCATCTATTACACATTTATTATGTGCAAATACTGTTCAAAAAGTCAGGACAGTGGTGGCAGAAAGATGGAAAGATGGGACACGACCCTTTGAGCTCTTGCTTTCTCAACTTTCCTTTTTTAATCCAAATATATAGACAGTTATATTTATACAGTGTTTTAAGGTTTTACAAAGCACTTTAAAAGTATCATTTCATATTTTCACAATGACATGGGGAGATAGATGATATTATCTAATTTTCATAGATGAGGAAACTGAGGCAAACAGATGTTAAGTGACTTGCTCTGGGTCACACAGATAAAAAGTACCTGAAACTGTATTTGAATTCATGTCTTCCTGACTTTAGATCTTGTTCTTTATTTACTGGGCTACCTAGATGCCCAAACCAAAAATGAAGCTCACAGTCAATGGACTTCAGAAATATTAAATGGAATGGGGAAGGGTGTCCTCAGCCTGGATCCTGCCAAGATGGGCAGATGAGCAATGCTAAATTTTATTGCCCTCCTGTCCTTAGGGCTTTCATTATATTGATGTCCGATACCACCTTCCTTAGCTCCTGCATGTTTCATAGGCTAAGTGGTAAAGTTGTTATAGCACTGGTCTTGGAGTCAGAATGACTTGACATTAAATCTTGACTCAAATACATAGTAGGTAGATGATGCATTTAACCTCTGCAGGCCATAGTTTCCTCATCTGTAAAAATGGGATAATAATAGCACCTCTTTCACATGTCTGTGACAAGGATCAAAAGAAATAATATCAGTAAAGTATTTTATAAACTTTAAAGCCCTATATAAATATTAGTTGTTCTTACTATCATCTTAATCTTAACATGTACAAAATAGAACTAATCATCTTCTACCCTGAAATCAATCCCTCTATAGAATTTTCCTATTTCTATGGAGGGCAACATGTTTTCACTCCCTCTGACACAAAGTTATACCCAATTCTCCCTCATTTTTCCCATATGCAATCCATGGCCAAGTCTTGTCATTTCCACCTTCACAGAAGCCTTTGCTTCCAACCCCTTCTCTCTGCTCACATGGCCACCATCTTAGCTCAGGAGCTCAATATTCTTCAACTTTACTATTATAAAAACCTCCTAATTGGGCTCACTGACTCATTTCGCCTCTTCAATTTCTCCTCTACCATCAAATGTTCAATACTCAAGTGGAAGAAATAGGTAGCACAGTGGATAGAATGTCAGGTCCAGAGGCAGGAGGACTTGGATTCAAATATGGCCTCAAATACTTTTTAGCTGTGTAACCCTGGAAAATTCACTTAACTCTGATTGCCTGACCCTTGCCACTCCTCTGTCTTAGAACTGATACTAAGAAAGAAGGTAAAGGAAAAAATACTTATATGGAATAATGATATCATTGATTTGGGAGTTCCCTTCAACAGTGTAGATTGAAACTCATCTATATCTGACTATCCTGTATGTCTATGTACCCCCTGTAAGTTAAGGACGGTACATCTATCCAACATGCTAATGGCCTTCCTCAGTTCTGACATTGCAAGAAATATTCAGGTAAGATGGTGGCAGAGTAAAAAGCAGCTACTTAACATCTCCTAACCCACACATACAGGACTCCTCAAAAGGACATAAAAACAAATCCAGACAAACGAAGGGACCCCACAACAGGGTGCAGCATTGAAGGTATGTGGGATCGGGGCATTTCATTGCTATAAAGGGGTGAAATAGCTCTCACTAAAATGCGAGCTGAGCAACCCCCTCCCCCCACACCACCTACAGTGCCAAAGCCAGCATATAAGAGTTAGAGCAAGTTTGGGGCATTCATTAAGTTCTTGGCAGCTCACTGGGGCCTGCTCCTGTGAGCAGCTAGACTTAAGACCCCAAGAGGCTAAAGAACCAGACTTTGAACACAGACCTTGAGCTCAGGTGTGGACTCAGGCATGGACTCAGGTGTGGACTTTGACCCTGAGCCCAGGCACAGACTGTTGGTAGGGACCCAGTGCAGAGGAGTGCATGACTGTGGAAACAGCACCCTGAGACTGTTAAAGGAGCTTCAGGCAGAGGAACAAGCAAGGGGACCACCAGGAGGCTTGACCATGAGAACAACTAGACCTGAGACCTCAAGAGCCTAAAGAGTGCAGACAGACCCTGGCATGAGGATAAAGCTGAGAAGGCGCCTGGCTAACAATGGCAAACCAGTCACAAGAACCCCAAAAGAGAAAGATCAAGAAGAAATCTTTAATGCTTGACAACTTTTACACAGAAAAAAATCCAAACAACGGAGCAAACACCAGAGGAGAACAAACAAGTAATCATATCCAAACCTTCCCAAAAAATGAAAATTGGTCACAAGCTCTTGAAGAGTTCAAATCTCAGATCATGAGAAATATGGAAGAGATTTGGCGAGAGAAGTGGGAAATAACTCAAAAGGAAATTAACAGGTTAAAAGACAGAAAATCCCAATTGAAGAAAGATGCCCCCAAATCAAAAGAATTGATGAGCAAAATCAAACAGCTGGAAAACAGGATAGACCAAATCGAAAAGGAAAGTCAAAAAGTTATAGCAGAAAACCAATCTCTAAAGACCAGAATTGGGCAAGTAGAAGCCAATGATCTCTCAAGACAGCAGGAACAAATTAAGCAAAAGACGATAAAATAGAAGGAAACATGAAATATCTCACTGAGAAATTGACAGATCAAGAAAACAGGTCTAGAAGAGATAATTTGAGAATCATTGGTCTTCCTGAAAAAGCAGAAATTAATAGAAATTTGGGCTCCATAGTACAAGAAATTACTCAACAAAACTGTCCTGAAGTTCTACAACAAGAGAGCAATATAGACATTGAAAGGATCCATAGATCACCTTCTACACTAAACCCTGAAAAGACAACTCCCAGGAATATAATAGCCAAATTCAAGAGCTTTCAAGTAAAAGAAAAAATATATTACAGAAAGCCAGAAAGAGACAATTCAGATATCAAGGAGCACCAATCAGGATTACATAGGATCTGGCAGCCTCCACACTAAGAGACCTCAAGGCTTGGAATGTGATATATATTCAGAAAGGCAAGAGAACTGGGTCTACAACCAAGGATCACATACCCATCAAAATTGACTATATACTTCCAGGGGAAAGTATGGGCATTCAACAAGATAGAAGATTTCCAAGTATTTGCACAGAAAAGACAAGGACTAAATGGAAAGTTTGATATCCAAGCACAAAAACCAAGAGAAATATGAAAAAGTAAATAAGAAACAGAGAGGAAAGAAAGAAAATTCTTATGTTTACATTTGCCTCTTTAAGGGTTTCAATAAGATAAAATTATTTGAATTCCTATATGGAGAAATGTTAGGTGTAATCTTCAAAAACTGTATTCACGATTATAATAATTAGAAGAATTATTCACAGGGAGAGGTTGGAGAACTAAATGGTCAAAGATGAGACAGAGAGGGGGGAGAAGAGGGGTTGTGAATAGTAGATGGCACCAAGAGAAACATGAATGAATGAGGAAAATAGGATATCCTATACCACACAAAGAGGGCATGGGAAGGGGAAGGGATGAATACTATCATAAGAAGGAGAGGAAGAGAATATTAAGAGATGATATTTAAACCTTACTCTCAGAGGAATTAACCCTGACAGGGAAGAGTAGCTATATCCATTGGGATATATAATTCTATCTAAACCTATTGAGAAAGTCAGAAGGGATTAACCAAGGGGAGGAGGAGAGTAGGGAGGTCAAAAAAGGGAAGGGAGGAGAAGGGGGAGGAATTCATTAGGCCTTAAAAAATAAAAAGAGGGGAATAATAAGGGAGGGGGTAGAAAGGGAAGTAAATCAAGGGAGGGGACAAGGGGGACTTGTCTAAAACAAACCACTGGTTTAAAAGGAAATAGCATAAGACGAAGGGGTAGAACTAGGAGAGGATACCAAAATGTTGGGGAATACACAACTGATAATTATAACTCTGAATGTGAATGGGATGGACTCGCCCATAAAACTGAAGCAAATAGCAGAGTGGATTAGAAACCAAAATCCTACCATATGTTGTCTACATGAAACACATATGAGGTGGGTGGTGTAATTTCTCTTATTATATCAGTCTTTATCATTTTTAATTGTAACAGTGGACATACACAGCTTTAAAGTCAAGGGCTGGAGCAAAATCTTTTGCGCTTCAAATGAGAAAAAGAAGGCAGGAGTGGCGATCATGATTTCTGACAAAGCCAAAGTAAAAATGGATATGATTAAAAGAGACAGGGAAGGTAATTACATCCTGATAAAAGGCAGTATAGACAATGAGGAAATAACAGTACTCAATATATATGCACCAAAGAGTATAGCATCCAAATTCCTAAAGGAGAAACTGGCAGAGCTCAAGAAGGAAATAGAAAGTAAAACAATATTAGTGGGAGTTCTAAATATCCCACTTTCAGATCTAGATAAATCAAACCAAAAAAGGAATAAGAAAGAGATAAGAGAGGTGAATGAAATCCTAGAAAAAATAGATTTAATAGATATCTGGAGAAAAATAAATAGGAACAAAAAAGGAATACACCATCTTTTCAGCTGCACATGGTACATTCACAAAGATTGATCATGTAATATGGCTTAGAAACATTGCAAACAAGTGCAAAAGAGCAGAAATAATAAATATAACCTTCTCAGATCATAATGTAATAAAATTAATAATTAGTAAGGGCACATGGACAGGCAAATCAAAAACTAATTCTCCAAAACCAATTAGTTAAAGAAGAAATCATAGAAACAATCAATAATTTCATTAAAGAGAATGACAATGATGAGACATCCTACCAAACTCTGTGGGATACAGCTAAGGCAGTACTCAGGGGGAAATTTATATTCTTGAGTGCATGTATTAACAAATTAGAGAGGGCAAAGATCAATGAACTGGACATGCTTATTAAAAAACTAGAAAGGGAACAAATTTAAAATTCCCAGCTAAAGACCAAATTAGAGATTATAAAAATTAAAGGAGAAATCAATAAAATTGAAAGTAAAAGAACTATTGAATTAATAAATAAGACTAGAAGCTGGTACTTTGAAAAAACAAACAAAATTGATAAAGTACTGGTCAATCAAATTAAAAAAAGGAAAAAAGAAAACCAAATCATCAGTATCAAAGATGAAAACAGAGACCTCACCTCTAAAGAAGAGGAAATCAAGGCAAGCTTTAAAAACTATTTTGCCCAATTATATGGCAATAAATATAACAATCTAGGTGATATGAATGAATATTTACAAAAATATAAATTGCCAAGATTAATAGTAAAAGAAATAGAATACTTAAATAATCCCATATCAGAAAAAGAAATTGAAAAAGCCATCAAAGAACTCCCTAAGAAAAAATCCCCAGGACCAGATGGATTCACAAGTGAATTCTATCAAACTTTCAAAGAACAACTAACTCCAATACTATACAAACTATTTGACATAATAAGCAAAGAAGGAGTTCTACCAAACTCCTTTTATGATACAAATATGGTACTGATCCCAAAGCCAGGTCGATCAAAAAGAGAGAAAGAAAATTATAGACCAATCTCCTTAATGAATATAGATGCAAAAATCTTAAATAGAATACTAGCAAAAAGACTCCATCAAGTGATCAAGAGGGTTATCTATAATTATCAGGTTGGATTTATATGAGGAATGCAAGGATAGTTCAACATTAGGAAAACCATTCACAAAATTGACCATATCAACAACCAAACCAACAAAAATCACATGATTTTCTCAATAGATGCTGAAAAAGCCTTTGACAAAATACAACATCCATTCCTATTGAAAATACTAGAAAGTATAGGAATAGAACGTCCTTTCCTAAAATCAATAAACAGTATATATCTAAAACCATCAACAAGCATCATAGGCAATGGGGATAAATTAGAAGCCTTGCCAATAAGATCAGGCGTGAAACAAGAATGCCCACTATCACCACTATTATTTAACAATGTACTAGAAACACTAGCAGTAGCAATTAGAGAAGAAAAAGAAATTGAGGGTATTAAAATAGGTAATGAGGAGACTAAGCTATCACTCTTTGCAGATGATATGATGGTCTACTTAAAAAAATCCTAGATAATCAACTAAGAAGCTAGTAGAAATATTCAACAAAACTTTAGCAAAGTTTCAGGATACAAAATAAATGCACATAAATCATCAGCATTTCTATATATTTCCAACACATTAGAGCAACAAGAGGTAGAAAGAGAAACACCATTTAAAATCATCCTAGACAACATAAAATACTTAGGAATCTATCTACCAAAACAAACACAGGAAGTATATGAACACAACTACAAAACACTTTCCAAACAAGTAAAACTAAGCCTAAACAATTAGAAAAACATTGACTGCTCATGGGTAGGATGAGCTAACATAATAAAAATGAACATTCGCCCCAAATTAATTTACCTATTTAGTGGCATACCTATCAAACTACCAAAAAACTTTTTTTACTGAATTAGAAAAAACTATAACAAAGTTCATTTGGAATAACAAAAGATCAAGAATATCAAGGGAAATAATGAAAAAAACGTGAAGGAAGGTGGCCTAGCAGTACCAGATATTAAACTATACTATAAAGCAGAGGTCATCAAAACAATATGGTACTGGCTAAGAGACAGAAGGGAGGATTAATGGAATAGACTTGGGGTAAGTGACATCAGCAAGACAGTGTATGATAAATCCAAAGAGTCCAACTTTTGGGACAAAAATACACTATTTGACAAAAACTGTTGGGAAAATTGGAAACAATATGGGAGAGGTTAGGTTTAGATCACCATCTCACACCCTATACCAAGATAAATTCAGAATGGTTGAATGACTTGAATATAAAGAAGGAAACTATAAGAAAATTAGCTGAACATAGAATAGTATACCTGTCAGATCTATGGGAAAGGGAAATTTTTAAAACCAAGCAAGAGTTAGAAAAAATTACAAAATGTAAAATAAATAATTTTGATTATATTAAATTAAAAAGGTTTTGTACAAACAAAAACAATGCAACCAAAATCAGAAGGGAAACAACAAACCGAGAAGAAATCTTTATTACAAAAAACTCTGACAGAGATCTAATTACTCAAATATACAAGGAGCTATATCAATTGTATAAAATAATCAAGCCATTCCCCAATTGATAAATGGGCAAGGGACATGAATAAGCAATTTTCAGATAAAGACATCAAAACTATCAATAAGTACATGAAAAAGTGTTCTAAATCTCTAATAATTAGAGAAACGCAAATCAAAACAACTCTGAGATACTACCTCACACCTAGCAGATTGGCTAAAATGACAACAGGGGAGAGTAATGAATGTTGGAGGGGATGTGGTCAATTAGGGACATTAATGTCATTGTTGGTGGAGTTGTAAACTGATCCAACCATTCTGGATGGCAATTTGGAACTATGCCCAAAGAGCTCTAAAGGACTGCCTGCCCTTTGATCCAGCTATAGTATTGCTGGGTTTGTACCCCCAAAGAGATTATAGATAAATAGACTTGTACAAAAATATTTATAGCTGCACTCTTTGTGGTGGCAAAAAACTGGAAAGGGAGGGTATGCCCTTCAATTGGGGAATGGCTGAACAAATTGTGGTATATGCTGTTAATGGAATACTATTGTGCTCAAAGGAATAATAAACTGGAGGAATTCCATGTGAACTGGAAAGCCCTCCAGGAATTGATGCAGAGCAAAAGGAGCAGAGCCAGAAAAACATTGTACACAGAAACTGATACATTGTGGTAAAATTGAATGCAATGGACTTCTGTACTGGTAGCAAAGCAATGACCCAGGACAATTCTGAGGGACTTATGGTAAAGAACACTACCCATATTCAGAGGAAGAATTGCAGGAGTGGAAACACAGAAGTAAAACAACTGCTGGAACACATGGGTTGATGAAGACATGGTTGGGGATGTGGACTTGAAACGACCACAGCAATGCAACTATCAATAATATATAAATAAGTCTTGATTGATCACATATGTTAAAACCAGTGGAAATGTGTGTTGGATATGGGGGTGGGGGGGCAAAGGGGAAAGTAAAAACAAGAATCATGTAACCATGGAAAATTTTTCTAGAAACATAAAATATTTAAAGAAAAAATAAAGAAAAGAAAAAGTACCAAACCAAAAAAAGAAAGAAACATTCAGACTATCTACCATCCCTTGTGACAAGGCCAGACCACTCCTTTTCCTAGGATGCATTTCCTTGATGGCATTCTTCTCTTCTTTGGGATCCTCCTTGATTCTCTGTTGCATCCTAGGTGATTCAGTGGAGAGAGAGCCAGGTCTAGAGATGGAATCATGAGTTCAAATCTGACCTCAGACAGTTCCTAGGCCTCTGATCCCGGGCAATTCACTTAATCCCAGTTTCCTAACCCTTACCACTCTTTTGCTTTAGAAAATCATAGAACATCGTATTGATTATAAGAGGGAAGGTAAAGGTTTAAAAATTTTCAGCACAACTGAATTACTTATTATTCCTGGTATATAATATTCCATCTCTTTTCTACGTATCTTTGTATAGGCTATGCATATTCCCTGTCTGAAATATACTCCTTCCTTTTCTCTGACTGAGAATCCATTGTCCCATCAAAGGTGAACTCAAATGTCTCTTCCTCCAAAAAGTCTTTCTTTATCTCATCTCCCAGATGCTAGTGCCTTCTCTAATTAATTTTTGTACATGTTTTTCACTAATCTACTTAGGAAGTTCCTTTATGGCTTGTTCAATTTCTTTTTCTGAGATGGGATTATTTAAGTATTATTTCTTCTTTTGTTCATCTACGCAATTTATATTTTTGTAGATATTCACTCATTTCACCTAGATAGTCATATTTATTGTTATATAATTGGGCAAAATAGTTTTTAATAATTACTTTAATTTCCTCATTGTTAGTGGTGAGATCACCCCTTTCATCTTTGATACTGTTAATTTGATTCTCTTTTCTTTTTTATTAAATTAAATAGCATTTTATCTATTTTATTTGTTTTTTCAAAATACCAGCTCCTAGTCTTATTTATTAGTTGAATAGTTCTTTTATTTTCAATATTATTAATTTCTCCTTTAATTTTTAGGATTTCTAATTCAGTTTTTATCTGGGGATTTTTAAATTTTTTTTTCTAATTTTTTAAGTTTCAAGCCCAATTCATTTATCTCCTCCCTCTCCATTTTGTTGATATAGGCACTCAGAGATATAAATTTTCCCCTGAGCACTGCTTTGGCTATAGCCCATGTATTTTGATATGTTGTCTCCTCATTATTATTCTCTTTAATGAAGTGTATAATTTTTTCCATGATTTCTGTTTTGACCCGCCAGTTTTGAAGAATTAGATTATTTAATTCCCAATTAACTTTAAATTTGTCATTCCAAGGGCCCTTGTTAATTCTATTCTTCATTGTAGTATGACCTGGAAAGTTGCATTTATTATTTCTGCTTTTCTACATTTGTTTGCAATATTTCTAGGCCCTAGTACATGGTCCATGTTTGTATATTTACCATGTACTTCTGAGAAGAAAGTATATTCCTTTTTATCTCTGTTCATTTTTCTCCAGATATCAATTAACTATAATTTTTCTAACATTTCATTCACTTCCCTTAATTCTTTCTTATTTATTTCTTGGTTTGATTTATCTAGTTCTGAAAGGGGAAGGTTGAGATCTCCTTCTAGTATGGTCTTACTGTCTATTTCCTCCTTAAGCTCCTTTACTTTCTCCTTTAGAAATCTAGATGCTATACCATTTTGATTCATAAATGTTTAGTAATGATATTACTTCATTGTTTATAGTACCTTTTAGCAAAATGTAATTTCCTTCCTTATCTATTTTAATCAGATCAATTTTCTAATTTGGCTTTGTCTAGTAACATGATTGCTACTCCTGCTTTTTTTTTTTTTTACTTTAGATAATGCATGATAAATTCTGCTCCAGGCTTTTATCTTGGATCTGTGTGTGTCACACTGCCTCAAATGTGTTTCTTGTTAACAACATATAGTCAGAGTCTGGTTTTTAATCCACTCTGCTATCCACTTCCATTTAATGGGTAAGTTCATCCCACTCATATTCAACATTATGATTACTACCTGTGTATTTCCCTTCATACTATTATCCCCTTTATATCCTGTTCTATTCCCTTTCTCTCTGTTCCTCCTCACCAGGATTTTACTTTTTGTCACCCCTCCTCCCTCAGCTTCCCCCTACCTCTAATTACCTCCTTCTTTTCTTGTCTTATTCCCCTTCTTCTTCTCTCTAGGGTAAGACAGAATTCTATACCCCAGTGAGTATATTTGTTTTTTTCCCTCTCTGAGCCAGTTAAAATGAAAGTAAAGTTTAAACACTGCCCATCACCACCTTTATCCTTCCCTCTCTATAATGTTTTTCATGCCTCTTTATGTCATATAATTTACCACATTCTATCTTTCCCTTTCCTTTTTTCTCAGTGCAACCTTCTCTTTCAGCCCTTACTTGATTTTTAAAGTATCATTCATATGCATACAGATTATATCATATATACATATCATTCTATATTATCATGTTTATATACTCATCATATCATCATAATCAGTTTTCTTCTCTACCCTCTTTCTGAGTAAATTCCTTCCATCTTCTCTATTATTAAGAGTAATTTTTGAGGAATACAGAAATCTTTCCATATAGACATATAAACATTTTGACCTTAAGGAGTCCCTTTAATTTTCTCTTCCTTATTTACCTTTTTAGGCTTCTCTTGTGCCTTGTGTTTGGAATTCAAACTTTTTATTTAGGTCTGGATTATTTCTCAGGAATTCTTGAAAATCTTCTATCTTATTGAATGCCCATTTTCCTCTTCCACCCCCACACCCTCAAAAGAATATACTAAGTTTTGCTGGAAAGGTGACTCTGGGTTGTAAATCCAATCTTTTGCTTTCCTGAATATCATATTGCACATGTTTTGATCCTTTAATGTAGAAGTTGCTAGGTCCTGTGTGATCCTGATTGTAGCTTCATGGTATTTGAATGATTTCTTTCTGGCTGCTTAAAGAATTTTCTCCTTAGCTTGGTGACTCTTGAATCTATTACATTTCTCAAAGTTGTGATTTGAGGATTTCTTTCTGGAGATGATCTGTGAATTCTTTCAATTTCAATTTTATTTCCTTATTCAAGGATCTCTGGGCAGTTATCTTTGATAATTTCTTGTAATATGATGTTCAAGGTTTTCTCTTGATCATGATTTCCAGGTAGTCCAATAATTCTCAAATTGTTTCTCCTAGACCTTTTTCTAGGTCAGTTGTTTTTTCAATAAGATACTTCATTTTTTCCACTATTTTTTCATTCCTTTGATTCTACTTTACTGTTTATTGATTTCTCATGAAATCATTAGTTTCTAGATGGTCAATTCTGATTTTTAAGACTTGGCTTTCCACTGTCCATTTTTGGTTCCCTTTTTTCAGTTGGCCCATTTCTTCTTGCATCACTTTCACTTCTATTCCCCACTTTTCCTCTGCCTCTCTTAATTAGTTTTTGAAGTCTATTTTGAGATCTTTGAGTATTTGTGTCATATCCATATTTTTATTTTGAACCTTGCATGAGTTTTCTTTGCTTTCACTGTCCCCTTCTGTGTCTGTACCTTGCTCTTTATCTCCACAAAAAATCTTTAGAGGGGGCAGCTGAAAGGGGAAAAAAACACCTAGAGAGAAACTGTAGTAGATTATATAATTACAAGATTTCTAAATTATAGGAGGAAAATAGATCTGAGAATCAAATATGTAAATACTTTGAGATCATCTTTTTTAATTTAAAAAACAAATGCCCTAGGGCCAGCTGGGTAGCTCAGTGGAGTGAGAGTCAGGCCTAGAGACAGGAGGTCCTAGGTTCAAACCCAGCCTCAGCCACTTCCCAGCTGTGTGACCCTGGGCAAGTCACTTGACCCCCATTGCCCACCCTTACCAATCTTCCACCTATGAGACAATACACCGAAGTACAAGGGTTTAAAAAAAATCTTTAGAGGTAGTGCATTTTTGTTGTTTGCTTATTTTTCCTATCTAATTATAGGTAGACTCTGTTTTTTAAGTTGGGGGACCCTCTTACACTTCAATATTTGCTTGATGTTATTCTTAGCTTATTTTCTGGGTCTGAGTGCTAAGAGCTCTAGGAGCACTCTGCCCCTGCTGATTCAATTGACCCTTGAGATGTTGATGACTTAAACACTTGCCTCAGCATTGAGGGAAATCTTTTGATTTCACTCTGACCTTGATCAAGTCAGGGGTAGAGCTCCAAGACAGGACAATCAAGTGTATACCTGATTGGAATAAGTACACAGCAAGACCAAAAACTTGAGCCTAAGCCTCTCTGACTAGGACTTCAAACTTCTCCACAGGTTTGAAATTTCAAAGGGTATGGGTTGGCTTGTACCCCATTTGCCCAGGTAGGATCTTAGAATCCAAATGTTGACTTGGGCTTAGCTTCTGAACCTGGGAAGCATACGTGGAGTGGGAGTGGGGTGGGACTTGCTCTTGGCTTGCTCCTTCCTCCTTGCTACAACCTTTTGCTGGCTCTGCTTTCCTCTCACCCCAGTTCCCCAGATAATCTTTGCCTACCTTTTGGAATTTTCTTTTCTTGAAATTTGTTTCACTCTATCTCCTTGTTGGTTTTTTTACTACTATATTCATTTTGTGGCAATATTTTTATCTTGGTCAGAGAGGACTCTTGTGGTAACACAGAGCAGCTCTGGTTCACTCGTTGCACTGATTTACTTGTGCATGTTGTACAATAGAATTTAAAATCCCTCAGGTCCGGGATTGTTATATTTCTGTCTATATCCCCGTAGCTCAGTATGATATTGTCATATTGTTGTTGTTCAGTCATTCAGTTGTGTCTGACTCTTCAGGACTCCATGGAATTGTCAATGGGATTTTCTTGACAGACACTAGAGAGGATTGTCATTTCCTTCTCCAGCTCATTTTACAGATAAGGAAATTGAAGCAAACAAGATTAAGTGACTTGGCCAGGATCACACAGTAGGTAAGTGTCTAAGGCCAGATTTGACCCAAGATCTTCCCAACTTCAGGCCCAGCTCTCTATCCATTGTACAATCTAGCTGTCCCATCAAAAACCTCACAGAACGTAGGGACTTTTATTATCCATGGAAATAGGTCTTGATCAATGACACATGCAAAACCCAATGGAATTTCTCATTAGCTATGGGAGGGGGTGGGAGGAGGGGAGGTAAAGAAGATGAATCATGGAACCATGGAAAAATATTCTAAATTAATTAATTAAATAAAATTTTCAAATTAAAAAAAACGCAGAATGTGAACCCAGGTTCTCTGATTATAGGAAAAGCAGAGCTCACATAGATAGGAACCCTCACAGTACAATTTGTATACCTGTACAAATCAACATGGGAAAAGTACAGGTCACATTCTGTCTTACGTTCTGTAGACTGGATCTAGAGTCAAAAGATTTGGGTCTAGATCTTGGCTCTGACTCTTTACTACAAGTGTGAATTTGGGTGAGTAACTTAGCCTCCTTGGGTCTTGGTTTCTCCATTTATAAAATAAGGCTATTGAATAAATAACCTCTGAGGTCTCTTCGAATTCTACTTACTGTGGTCCTATGAATGGGGTAGGGAGAAGGAAGAGAAGTGAAAGGGAGTCTTGAAGGGAGAGAGAAATAGAAAGGGGAAAGGAAGGGAGAGATACCGAAAAAGAGGAAGAAGTCGGGGAAAAGGAAGGAGTAGGAAAAGAGAAGGAGGAATGGAAAGGAGGAGAGACAGACAGACAGAGACAGAGACAGAGAGGAGGGCCAGACAGAGGCAATGGAGTGAATAAGAGAGAAAGGGGAGGAATAGAAGGGTGGAGGAAGAGACAGCAAGAGAGAGAAGAAAGGATGGAGAGAGGAAGAAGGAGGGAGAACAAATTAATCTAGATGATAAGGATGGTGATACCGTAAGCAGAAATAGGAGAAGGAAGAGGAAGGAAGAGAGAAGAGGGAGAAAGGAGAGAGAAAGAAGAAATAGAAGGATGAAGAAAAATAGAGAAAATGAAGGATGTAGGGAAGTGAAAGAGAGAAAGAGAGAAGAAAAAACAAGTGAGAAAGGACATACAAGGAGAGAGAGAGAAAGAGAAATAGAGACAGAGACAGAAAGAACTGATCATTTCAGGAAAAGCCTCATAGAATGTGGCACTGAAGTCAGAGGAGATTTGTTCAAATTCTGACTGTAATTTTTACCTTTGGGACCTTGGGCAAATAATATAATCTCTCTGGGTCTCAGTTTCCTCAATAGTAAAATGAAAGAGTTGGAATAAATTACCTCTAAGATCTCTTCCATCTCTAATTCTATGATCCAATCAGCCTCTTCCATGATCAAAATGTGCTCTGAAGGAATCTTGGACTCTGAGCAGGGAAGGCAAGGAAGTATGTGGGGACAGCTTTCCAGGTATGGGGGACAGCTTATTCAAAGGAATAGAAACAAAAGTTCGGCTATTATGTATAATAAATAACAAGTAGACCAGTTTGACAAGAACAGAGAGTTCCTGAAGGTGAGTAATGCAAAATATGACTGGAAAGGTAGGTACAAGTCAGACTGTAGAAGGCTTTAAATGTCAAGCTAAGGATTTTGTATTTTATCTTAGATGCAATGAGAAGCTACTGAAGCTTTTTTTGAGTCCAGGAATGACACAGTAAAGATCTGTGTTTCAGGAATTTCAATTTGGCAGCTGAATGGAGTATGGATTGAAAAGAAGAGTTAGGAAGCAGGGAGACCAATTAGGAGGCTCTTGCTATAGTCCAGACAAGAAGCGATGAGCATCTAAAACTAAGACAGAGGTTTTGTGGGTGAGGAAGGGGACAAATAAGAAAGGTACTGTGGGGAGAATTGACTATATGTGTCAATATATGTGGGGGCTGAAGAGGAAAAAAGAGCCAAAGATTACTTCAAGGTTATGAATATGGATGATAAGGACAGCGATACCTTAAGCTGAAATAGGGGGGGTTTGTGGAGGATGGATTTGGGAAGAAATTTAATGAGTTCTGCTTTAGACATGTTAAGTTTGAGATGGGTATGTGATATAGAGGTGTCCAGCACCTAATATCTCCCACATTATATTTTAGCAATTTTATGTATACTCGTGTAAGGGAATTGGTATGAAGGTGATGAGATAAGAGTCTTGTCTGAATAATTAACAGTTCAGACAATCTCCATGTCGAGCAAGTTTTACTGTTTTAGGGAGGGATGGTGGGGGTTTAGCCATGATGATGGATAGGGTCTGTAGCAATGTAGTGGCTCTGGTAATGAAAAGGCCTGGTGGTAGAGTGGTGCTGAGGAGTCTTAAGGAATGCTTTTTATCTTCATTAGTTAATAAGGAAGGGGTTGTGTGTTTGGGCAGTTGTTGCCCTGTCATTCCCACGGAACTGATGTCACTCTACCCATAGTTCACTTTGGTCTGTTTTACTTTACCCAAGATTTACTCTGTTTGCCCTTTGGGAGGGAGGTGAAAACCACAATGTAAATGGGATGCTAACCATATGTTAAATACCCCAGGGCATCTTTTGGGCAGATTTTGCTCTTTTCTGTGCAGATTCTAAGAAAGGCAGGGAGTGTGGAAATCAAGCATTGTTTGAACCTAGACCTGTGTGACTGGAAATCTGAATGCCTTAACCAAGGACTGAAGTAATGTGATGCAAGGAGTTTTCTCATAATTGTATAACCTAAGTACAACCCATATGTCTAATCTGAAAGGTGGCCCCATACTAATCAATTAGTTATTGTTTCCATATTCTTTTGATTGTTTACAGCTACTTGACAGGGTTTATAGAAGCCCACAACAAAATGCCTGAGTAATTAGAGCCCAGTCCTTAGATAATAGTCAGATTTGTCCTTCCTGATATGTTATACAAAACATGAACAAATATCTCATGCCTGATTCCAATCCAATTTGTAGAACATTGAAAAGTGGTTTCTAGCCATGTGTGACTGAGAAGCAGATTCTATATGATGACTAAAAGTTTCCTAATTGGTTTCGGAGCTAGAAAACCAAGTGACTCAGGAAGTTCTGAGCTGGAACTTAGTGTGCATACAAAAAGCATGACCCGTTGTTCTCACAGTCTCTTTTCCTTCCTGGAGGCGAGCAAACCAAGGACTGAGTGAAACAAGTTTAGGCAACTGGCTGCCTTCTCCCACTCGTATCCATGGCCACATGGTGCCTCTTTCTTTTAGGTTTATTCTTGCCCAATTTTAAATGACTGATTATTTGAATGACTTAAATGACTGGTAACCATGAGTTGGGGGAATTTGAGGGCTCAGGAGAAGTCTTATTGGTGACTGAAGATGGTAGCAGTGACTACCAGAGCAGTAGTGGGTAATAACGGAGGAAGTTCCTACAAACAGATATGGAAAAACAGTCATCTGAGTATCACAATTAGTGCAGAGATCATGATCCTTCATGACTGGGAGACACACTGGCTATGAACTCTGCAGAAAAACTGATTCTGGAGTCCAGAAGAGACTTCAGCACCTAGGTGGATCTTTATAAGGATTTGACAAAGAAATAGAACTTTTAGAGCCCAGAGTTAGGAGGTACCTCCTTGACATAAATGTTACATGCATATCTACCAATGTATCTTAACTTTAAGCCATCTCCTGCCAGTGAGATTGTTCGTGCAATTAAAAAATGCATCATCCCTGGATAGGATTCTGTTTTGGGACTACTGTTCTTACTATGCCTTCTCAGTAAATCCCTTTTTTAAAAGCTCAGATCTACCTAACTAGTTGTTAATGGGAGCACACTAGTGGGGACTTACTTTAGGTCATTGGCCTCCAGGAAGGAAAAGAGACTGTAAGAACAATGGGACCATAAGAGAAACTCAACCCTTAAGGATTATTCCTAGAACTTTCAGTTTAGAAATAGTCAGCTGCTCTCTCCTTGGGGACTCCAATCTGCAGGGAGTGTCAGGTTGAAAGAGTAGCCCACAGGAGTTGCTAAACCTATATATGTTGTCTCCCTTATCAGAACTTGTGGTTCAGTGTTTTTCAATCATGTCTAACTCTTTATGACTCTATACTATATATATGTATGCATGCATTCATTCTACCTCTTCTTCACTCTCTGTTAACACTTCCATACCCCAAAAAATATAATAGAAATTCAACCCTTAAAGATTATTCCTAAAATTTCAGGACAGAAATAGTCAGCTGGGGACTCATTTGGATTTTTCTTAGCCAAGTTACTGGAGTAGTTTGCCATTTCCTTCTCCATTATTATCAGAATATCCTAGATATTCATCCTAGGAAGAAATTGTTTCATTTTACCGTACAAATGTCCCAAGCATTGTCCTTGGCACACAGTAAGAGATTGATAAAGGCTTCTTGATTGATTGATTGGTTGGCTGGTTGGTTGACTGATATGAGAACAGAATTCAGGAAATGGATAGAGCTCACTATACAGATGTGGAAGTCATCTGCCCTGAGATTATAATGGAACCCTTATGAGCTAATGAGATCACCAAGGGAGAGATTGTAAGAAGGAAAGACTTAAGGATACATATGTGCTTCTATCCTCATTGGTTGACCTAAGAAAATAATTTCTGGAGTAATGAAGTGGGTGTGGAACCCCCTTCCTTATATATGCAGAATATGTTACTTATTTAGTCCACAAATAGAATGTTTTTTCTAACTTGGAAATGTTAATGTAGATTCAGGGACCCTTAAAAATTTCTCCATGGAATGGAAGTTGTCAGTGACCCACAGATTGTGAACTGTAGAACCAGATGATGCTTCAATTCTATGATGCTTTCACATGCCATTGTAGCTAAAGTTCACTTTTTTAGAATTTAATGATTTCATTCCTGCCATCTGAAGGCTAGTGATAAATCATGTCTGCCTGACAACTGGGATATGTTTTCACTTCAACATACAGGCTGAATTAATACTGTAAAATTAGTTGTGCTCAGCAGACCCATGACCACAGAAGCTACTTTGGTCTATACCAAGAATCCCCCAGCCCCATCTCAACTACAAGAGTCTGTATACCTAAGGTTCATATACCAACCAGTAGACTCTAGCCATGCATGCTTTTGCTAGGACTAACTGGGGCAGAGGGAACTATTCCCTGAATCTTCTCAGCATCTCTGCTTAGCTAAAAGGAAGTTCATCTATCAAACACCATTCTAAAAGGATCTTCTTGCTCCTTGACTCAGCATACTTAAGTCAGTTCCTAATTGTGTTTTACTTAAAGAAAACTAGGGCTACCCTCATTCTACCACTGGGGATTGAGTTTAAAAATGTAAAATCTATTTTTAGCTCATGGGTCATACAAAAACAAATGGCAGGCTGTAGTTGAGCAATTCTAACACTAAACTCTTTGAGGATGATACAAGGGACTCGAATCCCAGTCATTTTTTTTAAGACTGGGTATCTCTATTGTACCCAGAATAGTAGTTCAGGGGCCACTCAATGGCCTGATTCCACGGCTCAATGACATTGGAATCTTGAGTTGTCCCATTCCCAACTTGGGCTCATTTGCCCCTCCTTAGACAACCTAGTGGTCTGCCCCAGGGGCCTCATATCAATGTGAAACAGTGTGGATCCCTGATTACCATAGCTCACTACATCTTAGAACATCCATGAATAGTCAAGAGAGCTTCCAACCTCAGTCCACTGTGTAGTTGAGATTGCAAATCACCACACTTGGCATTATGGAACATTCTAGGGGACAGCATTTTATTGCTAAGCTGAGAGCATTCATAGGAGAGTAGCCAAGGCTGTGGATTGTACTATGCACACCTCTATTGCAGGAACTAGGAGTATTTAGCCTAGAGAGGAGAGATTCAAGGGTGATATAATAGCTCTCTTCAGTTATTTGGAGGGCTATCACAGGGAAGAGGATTTGGGGAAGGGCAGCCCTTCTTAACCCTGGGAGGGAGAATATAAGCAATGGATGGAAGATGCAGACATAAATTTAGGTTCAATGTTGGGAAAATTTTCCTCAGTATGATAGTCATTCCCCGGAGACCTTCAGGCAGAGGCTGAATGACCACTTCTTGAGTAGGTTGCAAAAAGAACTTTTTTTTAAATTTTTTGAAGCCTTACCTACCATTCTAGAATAAATACTGTGTATTGGTTATAAGAGAGAAGGGGGTAAGAGCTAGGCAATGGGGGTTAAGACTTATCCAGGATCATACAACTAGGAAATATCTGAGGCCGTATTCGAACCCAGGACCTTTGGTCTCTAGACCTGGCCCTCAATTCACTAAGCCTCCTAAGTGACCCTAAGGAAATTATTTTTAAAACAAGATTTTATTGTTATATTTTATTATAGTATCTAATTCTCCAATTGGAACAGTGGAGAGATCACTGGATTTGGATTCACATCTTAGCTCAAATGTGACCTTAGGCAAATCATTTAACCTCTATCAGTCTCAGTTTACTCAAATGTAAAACAAGATTAGATTTTATCTCTAAGTCCCTTTTATACCTAAATCCATGATTCTATAACTCCCCTTCCTCCTTTTGAGAGGGCCATCCCTTAATATAAAAAATTTAAAAATGGAGGAGGAAGTTCATCATAACTAACAAAATTATTTTTAAAAAACATAATATTGGAGCAGCTAGTTGGCTTAGTGGATGGAGAGCCAGGCCTGGGTTCAAATCTGACCTCAGAAACTTCACAGCTACTTGACCCTAGGTAAGTCACTTTATTCCAAATACCTACCCTTACTGCTCTTCTGTCTTGGAATTGATATCAATTTTAATATAGAAGGTAAGATTTTTTAAAGTATAACATCAAATGACCTTTTTATTTTAAAGAATAACGTTAAATCACCACCTGTGCAAAGAAGCTGGAGGCACAAGGCATTCCTCCTGCTTCTTCTTTGGGGCTAAACTGAGAATTTAATGCTACTACTAATAATAGCAGCTGACATTTAAATAGTACCTATTATGTGCCAGGCATGGTCCTCAGCTTTTTACAAACATTATCTCAGTTTATCTTCACAACAACTATGGGAGGTAGGTACTGTGATTATCCTTTATATTTTACAATTGAGGAAACTGTGGCAGACAGCTTAATTACTTGCTCAGAGTCACACAGCTAATAAGGGTCTGAGCCCAGATTTTAACTGGGGTCTTCCAGGTTTGACTAGATGGCCCTAAGTTCTCTCCTGACACTCAAATTCTAGGATTCTGTAACTTTTGGTCAATGGCAAGCTGCCATTTTGTTCCTTTTTTGAATATATTCTCAGCCATTGAATGGTGACTTAAATTCCTATTCAGAGGATTCAAGAAAAGTCCCCATAGTCCATGGGCCTGAGATAGAGCTCCACCAGGCCAAGGCAATGGATTGGAGTCCAGTTACATTCCATTTTCCCCTTACTCCTCTCCAGAGAGAGGGAGCTGCCTGCTTCCTCCAGGCTAGAAGCAATAGAGAGGAAACCAAGGATGTGCATGATTGGAAGGTAATTGGGTTCCATAGAGGAAAGCATCCTCTCCTTAGACAGAGCCAGGTAGCAGTAGATTCTGGAGGAATAAAAAAAAGCAATATCCCTAATGTTTCTTTAAGCATTTCTGATTGAATCATGGTTTTATGAGAGCAGGTTGAAGAAGAACAGTTATTTTTATCTCAGCAATTTCTGTTGCCTGCTCCTTGCCCGTTCCTCCACTCCCACCAAGGAAAGACACAGTAAATTGCAGCTTTCCCCACCCCCTACACCAGGCAAGGAGAGAGGCACTGGGTTTGGGGCCATCTTGGCAGCCCTTCAACTCGTATAATTTACTTGTAATTCATTGAAATGAAATTCCAAGAAGTGCAGGTTCATTAAGCCTTTTAATTAGGAAGGAGATTCTGGCCTTCACTCTCAGGCCCTCATCAGCACCCGGGAGAGACCTATGTGATGCTAAGATTGCATCCAGCCAATTCTTTCACCGGAATTTGGTGAGCCCTTATTTGCCTCCTAGAAGGCTGAGGTCAAATCTTCTCTGCCACTGAAGAGTCATGGCTGGGGGCTAGACCCTGGGCTACATGCCCATGAACTTCTCAGATGAAGACCTAGAGCTTGGTGGTCTGGCTCTATCTGTTTCCAGCTGGGGTGGTAGAATGGAAGCTCCTTGAGAGCTTGGGTTATTTCTCATTTTATCTTTCTATCCCACAGTGCCTAGCACTTTAAGGCACTAAATAAACACTAGTTTGATGGGATTTTTTTCCCAGCACTAAGCAGGATCATATGGTCATAGATACATAGAGTTGGAAACTCTTCCTGTCTAAGCACTTTATTTAAAAAAAACAAACACCTTCTGCCTTAGAACCAATACAAAGTATTGGTTCTAAGGCAGAAGACTAGTAAGGGCTGGGTAATGGGGGTTAAGTGACTGTCTATTAAGTTCTGTTAATTTTTAAATTAAATATAATTATTCAGTTCTATTAAGGAACTGTCTGAGGCCGGATTTGAACCTAGGACCTCCCATCTCTAGGCCTGGCTCTTAGCTGCCCCCTAAGCACCTTATTTTACAAAGGAAAAGTTTACAAAGGAAATGGATTCAGAGATACTCATGTACTAGCCTGGGAACACACAGCTACTAAATAGCAGAGCCAGGATCTGTCTTTAAGATTCTGAAATCAATAATATTGTTAATAGTAATAATAATATTAGCTAGTATGTCTAGAGAACTTTTGAGTTTAAAAGGGGATTTACCTAGTTATCTCATTTGGTCTTTATAACAATTTGTAAGATAAACGAAATTATTATTCCAATTTGACAGAGGATTAAACTGAGGTTCACAGAGGCTAAGTGACTTAGCTATCTATCTGACTCCTCCATCTTGGTCTTCTTTGCTGGATCTTTGCCCAGATCCATTAGGTCATTCCCAATAACCATGGGTATCCATGGCAATCTGCCATTTTGTTTGAGTATACTCTCAGCCACTGAATGGTGACTGAAATTCATATTCAAAGACTACAAGAGGATATCCCCCGGTCCATGGATCTGAGATACAGCTCTACCAGGCCAAGGAGATGGCTCTGGCCTGGGGTGTTTCTTTTCTTCTCTCTCTCTCTATGTTTATAATTTTTAAACCCTTACCTTCTATCTTAGAATCAATATTGCGTATTGGTTCCAAGATAGAAGTGCAGGAAGGGTTAGGCAATGGAAATTAAGTTGACTTGCCTAGGGTCATAGCTAGGAAGTATCCAAATCCAGATTAGAACCCAGGACTTCCTGTCTCTAGGTCTGTTTCTCCATCCACTGAGCCTCTTAGGTGCCCCCCTATACTGTTTTGCTTAGTAATCTCATCATTTCTCATAATGTCACTTGTTATTCACAATAAAGATGACCCTGAGATCTCTTTTATTCTGGCCCTAACTTCTCTTCTGTCTTCCAGTCTCACACCTCCAACTGGCCATGGGACATCTATAAAATGTTTTGAACTCAATATGTCCAAAAACTCTTCCCCACAAAATCCCTTCCTTTTAGAATGACATTACCACCAAGGACACCACCATTTCCCCTGTCACTGAAGCTCACAACCTAGGTGTCATCTTCTACTTTTTACTTTCTCACACTTTTTAACTTTAACTGTTGCCAAGGCCAGTCAGTTCTACCTTTGCAATATCTCTCCTATATGCCACTCCCCCTTTCTTTTTCCTCCAACTCAGGCACTACCCTGACTCCGGTGCTCACTACCTCCAGTGTGGACTATATACAATAAGTCTGCTGGTTGGTCTCCCTGAGTCTCTCTGAGACACAAGTCTCTCTCCCCTCCAGTCCATACTTCTCTCAGGGATCTTCCTAAATGACAGGTCTAACCATTTCAGCCTTCCTACTCAATAAACAGGGGTTCCGTATTACCTCCAGGTTCAAATATAAAATTTATTTGGTTGTAAAGTCCTTAAGAACCTGCTGCCCCTTCCTGTCTGTCTGTCCGTCTCTCTCTCTCTCTCTCTCTCTCTCTCTCTCTCTCTCTCTCTCTCTCTCTCTCTCTCTTTCTCTGGTTATGTTAGATTTCATTTTATGGCACTTATTTTTTAAATATTAAATAAGGTGATAAAAAAAGTGGGTTCTTACACTACCCTTTCAAGTTTTATAACACTTAGATACTAAACAGTTGTTAAATTTTTTTTAATTTCCAAAGCATAGAGGGGCAGAATTTAAAAGTGAGGATGATAAATCCATGGATCTGATTTTTGTCCTATTAAAGACATTTATATAATATTTGATTTTGTTATAAAAAAATANACCAGATGTCGAGCATTTTCACTGGCTGTTGGTCATACCTACAACTCCTTCCTTCCTCATCTCTCCCTCTTGTTTTTTCTCTAAACCTCAACTAAATCTCTGCCGCATTGCAGGAAGCCTTTCCTAGGTTTCCTTAACTCCAGACCTTCCCTCTGAAATTATCTTCAATTTGTTGTTATTGTCCAGTTAAATTTCAGTCATGTCTGATTCTCTGTGACCTATTTGTGGTTTTCTTGGTAAAGATACTGAAATAGTTTGCCATTTCCTTCTTGAGTTCATTTGACAGATGAAGAAACTGAGGCAAACAAGGCTAAATGAAATACCCAGAATCACATAGCTAGTAAGTATCTGATGCTGAATTTGAACTCAGGAGAATGAATCTTCCAGACTCCAAGCTTGATGCTTTAACCACTGCACCACCTAGCCCAGATTGTCAATTTATCCTTTATATATGCCTACTTATTTATATGCTATCTTTCCCATTAGAATGTCAGCTCCTTGAGGGCAGGAACTGTTCCTGCTTTTCTTTGTATCTTTGTATCCAGAGATTAGTAAAGTGCAGGACACATAGTAAACATTTTATAAGTACTTTTGTTGACTTGACTTAACTTGGTCAGATAGATAATAAATGCCTGAAATAGGATGTGAACTCGGGTAGGTCTTCTTGACTCCAAGTCTCACAGTGCCATATAATAAGAATAATTCATGTGTGTAGGACCATGGATTTACAGCATAAAGAGATTTCAGAAGCCATGTAGTCCAACCTCTTCATTTTGCAGATAAAGAAGTCAAGATTTAAATGCTTTCTTATCTAACCCATAACTAATCATTGACTATGGGAGGATTTGAACTCAGATTCTTTGACACAAAGATCAGTGCTTTTCCAAGGTTTACAAAATGCTTACTTTGCTAAACTTCTGAAAGATAGATCATGCTAATATTATTATTCTTATTTTGCAAATGAGAAAACTGAGAATCAAGCAGCTTGTGGAATTTTCAAACAAGGAGGGTCCTTAGATACTGTATTATCTAATTTCTTCATATAATGAAAACAGAGCATGAAACTAAGGTCCCTAAAGGTAGAAGCAAGCTACTCAAAATCACCCAAGTAGAAGCCCAGGTCATCTAACTAGACCTATTTCTCAGGTGGCACAGAGAGTAAGTGTCAGAGCTGGGTTTCCTCTTTAGCAATCTGATCTTCAGCCACTGTGCATGGAATCTAGTATTATCTGTAGCGGGGTGAGCGGGGCGCAGAGCCTTCCATTCCAATCTCATGGTAACTCTTAGTAGCTTAAACTATGATGGCAACCTTCCTCTAATTGGAAATGACACTGGCGCCTTCCCCTACATTTGTTTCTCAGAATGAGTAAGGCCCTGAGGAGGCAAATTCAATAAACATGGACAATCCAATTGCTTTCTGCGCACTAGCCACATCTGTCCCTTCCCATCTAGGCAAGCAGCCTTTGGGAACAATGGGCTGACCAATAGGCAGCCACAACCCCTGATTCTCTGGGTCTTTGCAGCCATTCCCTCTCCTACAACAGACAAAGGTCAAGACTATTCTCTGGCCAGAGACCCTGTTAAGTATAGAGGTAACCCTCGTTTACTTACAGGGTTCTTGTTCCTCTAATCTAATTTGGGGAGATATCACCGAAAAGACTTATAAAAGGGCACTTATCGACATTATCAGGGAAACATTTATCTTCATTTTCCTTTACTGGTGAATTTGTTGCTATTGAGAATCATAGAATCTCAATGAATCAATCAGTATTGATTAAGCACTCGATATGTGTAAGACAGTATCCTAGATACTGAAAGGAAGCTCCAAAGCCTTCCAGTCCAACCCATATCTAAACAAAAATCCCTTTGACAATAGAAGTTCCCCTGGTAATTTCCCCTAGGAAATGCACGTGGAGATCAAGGCATCAAATATGTAGGAAAATAAAAAAGAAAGAAAGGAAGAGAAAGAGGAAAAGAGAATGAGAAAAAGTATGAATACATGCATTTTAATATGTGCAAATAAACATCTAATATGTAGACTTGTGATTTCACTAATACAAACGTATATTAATAACATTAATAATTAGTTAATAATAAATCATAATATATAATAAAATAGTTAATAAATTAATAAATACAAAATAATTCCTAATTAACAAATTGTGATCAAAATATAATAAAATAATAATAAAATGAATATAATATAAAGAATTTCCAATTGAAGATACTCCCTTTATCAACACAGGTCAGCCCCTACTCTGAAACTTATATATAAAGAGTATGAGGCACTGAGATATTGTGACTTATTTGGGGTCAGGGAATGCTACATGTTAGAGAAGAGTCTTTTAACACCAGTCTTCCCAGTGCTAAGGCCAGTTCTCTCTTATCAAATATTTATCCATAAAATATAAATACATATAAATATTCATAGATATTCATGTGCGGATGTGTGTTATAGAATCTTGGAGTTGGAAGAGACTTTGAAAGCTATTTAGTCCAACCTATTCCTAAACCAAGGATCCTTTCTATAATAACCCTGACAAGAGATCATCCAGGAACCCACAGGGATGGAAAATTACCTATATATTGCAGAAGGAAATTACAATATTGTCTGTATTAGGAAAAAGAAAAAAATGTTTAGAGCATGGAAATGGTGACAGAAAGTAAAGGAGAGATAGAATGAATGCATATATACTTATATAGTATACATGTATAATGTATATTTTCTATATAATGTTTGATACGTTAGAGGGGGCAACTGGGTAGTTCAGTGGATCGAGAACCAGGCCTAGGGATGGGCAGTCCTAGATTCAAATCTAACCTCAGACACCTCCTAGATATGTGACCCTCACTTAACCCCCATTGCCTAGCCCTTACAATTCTTCTGCCTTGGAACCAATATATAGTATTGATCCTAAGATGGAAGGTAAGGGTTTTAAATATATATGTATATGGTATATTAGATAATATATAAAAATGTAAATAATATATTTATATATTATATTTATATTCATATATTTGTTATATATAAAATATATTTATGTTATATTATACATATATATAAATATAAAATATAGACCTGTAAATATACATGTATAATGCCCCTTTGGGGGTCATTCCATCAACTCTCACATTTGCAGGTTGGGGCCCTAGAAGGTGATAATTATTTCTCCCATCAAGATTCTAGGAATTGTAGCTTCTAAATTATATTTTCTGAGCCCCTGCCTCTTTGTTTCTTATTATCAATCAACCATTAGCTTTTAGAAAAGGGATTTACTAAGAAGGTATTATAAGAATAATTGGTAAAAAAAAAAAAAAGCAACACACCCTCCCCACAGCATTCAATCTTAAGGTACAATGGTAGTAATATATATTACTACTACCATTGTACATATACATATATATATGTATATATATATATATACATATATATATATATATAGAGAGAGAGATTCTCATGTATTTATTTTTACATATATATGGTCTCGTATATTTATTTTCTCATATATGTAATACTATTATATGTATGTATGTATGTATGTAATAATAAATACATGAGACCAAGAAGTACTTTGAACTTGCTGATCCTGGGCATCCTTCTCTCCATTTGTAGAGTATTCATTAAGTTCCTCTCAAGACTAGCTCTTTGTTGGGCTGGCTATCAGCTGCTGCATTGGAATATTCTACTGATTTTGGACTGGGTTACTCTTCTATTGTTTAGGAACTTTTGAAAAAAGTAAGAGGAAGGCACATTTGTATTACATTATCTAAATTATATAGAAAAATTCCTAGAATTGTAGTTTGCTTCTTTGTTGGCCTGTACCACTCATCTGCTTCTGGTATACTCCCCCATTTCTGCTCAAGTTCCAAGGAAGGAGAAGATGCCAACTGTCACCCAGATGCTGTGCTGGATCTCCTCCAGGACCAGCTTAGGCTGGGCTGGGCTGCCCAGTTGTCCCTCTGCAAGCTCTACATCCCTTGCAACATCCACAAGGTCACTGACTGGGCATTTCCATCTCCAAATTGCTGTTTGATCATATTCTGACTCCTATGGCTACTACTGCTATTCCAGTGGACATTGCTCCCAACTGTCCACCTGTTGGGATGCTACAGAGCTCTGGGATGACACACAACTACCATATGCCCACAGACACATTGCACCCATGTAGGAAAAAGGGCAGTAACCCTTTCCTCCACTTTGCAATTTATAGTTGTTCTTGCTTCATTCAGAAAAAGACTGAGATGAGTAAATTGTCCCTTTTCTATGTGCACTCAGTTAGAGTTTAATGTCTACGGAATCTTCACATCCCTAGTTTTCTCTACCAGCCCTTATTGGACATGATCTCAAGGACCTTCAGCCAACCAGCTTTTATTAACTACTTACTATGGGGCAAATATCTTACTGAGTACTGGGGATACAAAGGCAAAAATAAAATGGTTCCTTTTCTTAAGGGGTTTACATTCTAATGGGGGAGACAATGTGTACTCATATAGACATACAAAAGAAACATATAAAGAAGACACAAAGATCTCAGATGAGAAGATAATAGCAGAAAGAAAAATGATGGATTGGTGGGTTAATATGAATAAATAATAAATAATAGGTGACAAATAAGAAACTAAAGAGATGATAGATGGAAGACTAATAAGTAATGCATTTATTGAGTTTATATATAGCTTAATTTATAAGCTATACTATATATATTTTATATTTATATAAATATATTTACATATTATATGTGATGTATAATATATGTAGATTTTTAATATAAATTTATATGTATATATTTTTTCTATTTGAATATGCATTTAATGTATATAAATTTATTTATTTATATTTGAATATGCATTTAATGTATATAATTTATTTATGTATATACACTTATTTATGTATATAAATTTATTTCTATTTGAATATGCATTTAATATTTCTATATTATAGCTTATATAATTAAGATATTTGCAAAACACTGTGTTAATCAAGAGAATACAAGCAAAAAGAAAGTCAGTCCATTCAAGTAAGCTTACTTCCTAATATGGAAAGATAATACATAAAAGGAAAGTAGAAAGTATGCAAGTAGAAACGGGTACACTTGGGGGCAGACTGTAAAAATAATCCAGAGAGTTATGGACTGGGCCAGGTTAGAACTGAGAATAACCGACAAAGCAATTCCTTAACTGGAAGGTCAAAGGAAAAATTGACCAATACAAGGAGGAGGGAATAGGAATAAAATTGTGCTAGAGAGATAAAGAGGCAGGGATGGAGATAATCCAGAGAGACACAGGCTAAGCTAAGTACAGAAAGTGATACTTAAGCCTTCATCATCTTCGTTACTATACAATGGACAACTTCCAGTTCACTCAATGTCCTTCCTAACTCATGAAACCCAGAATTGAACACAGCATTGCAAATGTACTGTGGCCCAAGTAAGAGGCATACAATTTCAGATATATCCAAAGTGTTGGCTTGTTTTGCTCAACTAATAATAGTAGCAAGCCTTTAACTGTTTTAAGATTTTCTTTTTTTAATGAGGATTTTAAAAATTATCGTGTTAGAAAAGCAACAACAAAAACAGACATTTTCATATGCAAAGAAAGTCAGAAAAAAGTTCAATATAAAACCATGAATCTATTAGGCACAGCTTGCTTTTTATAATATATTAAATTTAATATTGCCAACTTATGTGTCCCCTTCTGAACTTCCTCTGCTCTTTTGTGTATTTTGTTCATTTTTAATTTTTGAATTTATTTGTTTGTTACATTAAAATTCCCAAGTATCTTCCTCCCCACCTTCATTCCCTACACTAGAGAAGGCATCATTTGACAAAAAGATATATGTATACATAAAACTATATTTTGCTTCTTTCTATTTATTGCTTCTTTCTCTGGAGGTGGTTATAAACAAGTTATTCTTCAAACAATATTTCTGTCACTGTATGTAATATTCTCTTGGTTCTGTTCATTTCACTCTTTATAATTTCAGGAAGGACTTTCCATGTTTTTTTAATCTTTAAACCCTCACCTTCTATCTCGAAATTGATATTAAGTATTGGTTCCAAGGCAGAAGAGTGACAAAGGTTAGGTAGCTGGGGCAAAGTGACTTGCCCAGGGTCATACAGATTGGAAGTGTCTGAGGCCAAATTTGAATCTAGGACCTACCATCTCTATGCCTGACTTTTTATTCACTGAGTCATCTCACTTCTTTCTATGTTTTTTTTAATTAACCTGTTTGTTATTTCTTATGATGTATCCATCACAATTATAAGCTACAATTTGCCTTAAGATTTTCAAATTTCTTTACAACTGTTTTCCTCATAATAGCCCTAGTAGATAGGTGGGTGTTATTGTGATCTCCATTTTACAAATGAAGAAACTGAGGCCCAGAGAGGTTAATTGACTTGTCTATATAGTGAGTAAATGTCTGAGGATGGATTTGAATTCCAGTCTTCCTGACTCTGGGGCCAGCAATATATCCTCCTTACCACCTTACTCTCTAATTTTGCTATAAAGGATGGCTTCTTTGAGGGGAAGAAGTAATCAGTAGTGATAAAAGTGTAAGTCTGTTTAAAGGAAAGATCATCAAATAAACACTAAGAATAGAGAAAAACAAAATTAAATTGAGAAAAGTAACACAAATCTTATTAAATTTAACATATACCTTTTCAAAAACTATACCTCCTAGAAGAGTTTTGTAAACTGACCACTTTATTCTTTGAATAATGAAATCTTAGTTTTTGGTGATGACTATTAAATTCATAATAAAAAAGAAAAAAATCACAAAAAATGAACAATAAAGTAGGCCAATGTCAGAGAAAGAGAATTGATCTCAGAGTTAGATTCAAGTGTCATCTCTGACCCTTACTAAATTCAGTGACCTAGCCTCTCTGAGACTTAATTTCCTCAACTATAAAATATCATAAGATTCAGAGCCTTAAAGATACAGTCCAAACTATCTGTTCTTTTTGTTCTTTTTTTTTAAACCCTTGTACTTCGGTGTATTGTCTCATAGGTGGAAGAGTGGTAAGGGTGGACAATGGGGGTCAAGTGACTTGCCCAGGGTCACACAGCTGGGAAGTGGCTGAGGCCGGGTTTGAACCTAGGACCTCCTGTCTCTAGGCCTGGCTCTCAATCCACTGAGCTACCCAGCTGCCCCCCAAACTATCTGTTTTATAGATGAAGAAAATTAAAGCCCAGAGAGGAGAAGGAATTGTCCAATGTCACATAGGTAGGAAAGAGAATAGTTAAAATTTGAACTCAGGTACTCTGATTATACACCATTGTTCTTTCGGTTATAGGATGATGGAAGTAAGCCCTCTTGGGATTGCCATGAGGAATGGGTTTTATAAACATCCAATAGCTATCAGAATAGGAGTCATTATTTTGTCTAATGAGGTTGGTACATGGCCTAGTATTCTGAAGATCATTGGCCAGTCCACAGTGTTTGGATGAGTTTGGATGACCGCTAATTGGGCTGTGTGTTGGCTTGCATGACCAGAGACAATATTTGATATGCATCAGTTCCTGGACAACTGGCTCAAGGACTTGAGACAACAGCCAAAGACTACAGTGTTTCCAGAAAGGTTGTGTGTGCTCACATGTGAGTGAGTGCTCAAGTACACACACACACACACACACACACACACACACACACATGCAACACATGCATACAAGCACATACCTTGCTGACTCAGATGCTGGCTGCCACTTGAAGATGAGAAAAGTTGGTTCTAGAAAAGTATCTTGTTCCAACTACTTTGCTAAAGGGAAGTAGTTCCTCATTTTCTCATAACAAAAAAAAATGAAATTATCTTATGTTAGAAGACCAAGTGGCTCCATACAAGTTAGGCTCCTAGAAGTCCTAAAGCATCTCCCCTGTCATGGGCATTTCCTTAGCCCCTGAAATCTCATCATTAGAGCATAAATCCTTGACCATAAGTTTGGGGTATGCTTGTTTTTAATGTTTAAAATATTTTCTAATTAATGGAATTCATCCACAAGTATCAAAATCCCTTCTCACCTTCCCCACATCACAGAAGGTGATATCCAGAAGACACGTTCATATAGATTAAATCTTCCATATTTCCACCTTTCAGTCCACTCTCTAGAGTGAATTCACAATTTATTTTTCCAATATTAATTCTATAGCTATGTATGATGTTCTCTTGGTTCTCCTCATTTTGCTGTTCATTATTCCATGTAGTTCTTTCCAAGTTTTTTTTAATTAGCTTGCTTGTCGTTTCTTGTGGCATGATAGTATGCCATTGTGATCATATAGCACAATTTATTTGACCATTCTTCAACTGATAAGCATCCCCTTAATTTCCAGTTCTTTATCAACACAAAGAGAGCCGCTATAAATATTTTGCAACATATGGATCTTTTCCCTTTTCCCCTGATATCCTTTGGAAATAAAATAAGCAATGGTGATGCTGGTTCTAAGTGTATATATATTTTTATAACTATCTGGGTGTAATTCCAAATTGCTCTCCAAAGTGGTTGAATCAGTTCACAGCTCCACCAATCGTGTATTAGTATCTCCATTTTTTCACATCCCCTTCCACATTTTGTTGTTTACTAAACTGATGGGTGTGAGACATCTCAGAATTGTTTTGGTTTGCATTTCTCTAGTCAGTAGTGATTTAGAGCATTTTTTCATATACCTTTATATGGCTTTGATTTCTTCATCTGAAAATTGACTGTTCATATCTTTTGCCCATTTAAAATTGGGAGATGACATATTCTTATAAATTTGACAGAGTTCTTTATATATTTTAGGTATGAAACCCCTGTCCAAGAGGCTATCTATAAACTTTTTGTCTAATTTTCTGCTGTCTTTCTAATCATAGCAACATTTGCTTTATTTCTACAAAACCTTTTTAATTTAATGTATCTCAAATTATCTGTTTTACATAGCACAGTGCTCTCCTCTTGTTGACTCACAAATTCCTCTCCTATCTATAAATCTGATAGGTGGTATGTTCCTTATACTTCTAATTTACTTACAATATCTCCTTTAAATAGACATCTATTTTGATCTTATCTTAATAAATGGTGTAAGATATTAATGTATACCTAGTTTCTGCCAAACTACTTTCCAGTTGTCCCAACGATTTTTACCAAACAGTAATTTCTTATCCCAAAAAAACAGGATCTATGTTTTTGTCAACTACAATGTTACTATAATCTTTTACTGCTGTTGATTGTATGCCTGTGTCTGTCCTGTTCCACCAATTTACCTTTTAATTTCTTAGATAGTTTTAATAATTATTGCTTTATAATACAATTTAAAATCTGGTACTGCTAGACCTCCCTCTTTTACATTTTAATATTATTTTCATATTTTTGATCTTTTGTTCTTCTAAATGAATTTTATTATTTTTCCTACCTCAATAAAATAATTTTTTTGGTAATGTAGTTGGGATGACATTGAATAAGTAGATTTTTGAAGTTTTAAAATAGAAACACTTTCCACCAAGGATATTGTGTTCATTTCTGGGTAGCACATTTTAGAAGAAACAAGCAGTGTGTTATAACAGTGGGCAAAGTACTGAACATGAAACATTGAAATTAGAATCATGAGATCTGAGTTCAAATCCTAGTTCTGTCATTAACCAAATATGGGATCTTGGAAAATAATATAATCTCTCTACACATGAGTTTCCTCATTTGTAAAATGAGGTGATGAATGAAAATGGCTTTTGTAGAGCTTGTACAGTTGTTTATGTTTCTCTGACACTAGACTGAGCTCCTTAAAATCAAGGATTGATTTTCTTTACCTTTCTGTGTATGCCTAGTGCTTAGCACAAGTGCCTGGCACATAGAAAGTGATGAATAAATGTTTATGGATTGAATGATTTATTGAAATGCACTTCTAAAGCCCTTTCTAGCTCTAAGTAGATGGTCTCATAATCTAGAAAATGGCCAGAGTAGAGAGCAATATCATACTATCCTGAGATCATTTGAAGGAAATGGGGATTTTAATCTAGGAAAGAAAAGAAGGGAAGAGGAGTGAGACATGGTAGCAATCTTCAAGCATTAGAAGAGCCATTATGCGAAAGCTGTATTATTATTATTAACAGTAATGATGATGATGAAGTTGGAAGCTTATATTCATTCAGCGCTAATATTTACAAAGTATTTTACTTCAATGAGCAGGACCAGGACCAATTTGATGGAAGGTTCAACAAATTTAGGCTTGATGTGGGAAATAACTTTCTAACAATAAAAGCTGTTCCAAAGTAGAGTGGGGTTAAAAATCAGTTCTTCTTTCTTGGAAGTCTTGGATGATTAGATAACCATTTATCCATTTTGTTATAGAAAGAACTATTGTCCAGATATAATTTGCACCAGATAGCCTTTGAGGATCCTGTTTCTCTAAGATCCTTTGATTCTTTTAAATGCCCCAAAGAATGAGAGAGTAGCTCAGAGATATTATATAATCATAGACTCAGAGCCAGAAGGGAGCTTAGAGATCAGATAATCCAATCCCCTCATTTTACATTTGAGGAAACTGAGGGCATGGACTATATGTTTGCATTTCTTTTATATCCTTTACATATAGTATCTGGCAATTATTTTTTTAAACTCTTACTTTTTTCTATCTTAGAACTGATACTGGGTATCTGTTCCCATGCAGAAGAGCCATAAAGACTGGGCAATTGGAATCATATAGTTAGGAAGTATCTGAGGTCATATTTGAACCCAGGTCCTCTCATCTTCAGGCTTAGCTCTCTGTCCACTGAGTAACTACACTGGTAACTATTTAATAAATGCTTGTTGATTGATTCAAGAGGCAGCATGAAGAGATAGAGCTGTGACTTTGGAATACATTGACAGGGCTTCAAATCTTATCTCTGTTCCTAACTGTGTGACTATCACTTGGTGAGTGAATTGTGAAGCAAATCACAGCCTCTCTAGACTTTAGTTATCTTATCTGTAAGATAGAATTGGTCTAGACCAGTGGTGTCAAATTCAAATAAAAACTAATCCCTACATAAGACATATATTGACTTAGAAAACCACAAATTAACATTATCTATATGTTGAGCCATATTTTATTGATTTTGTTAAACATTTCCCACTTACATTTCAATATGGCTCCTGCACCCATTGGCCACAATTTTGACACTCACTGGTCTAGACAACATTTAAGGTCTTTCTAAATCTATGAGTCTATGGTCTAATGATCTAATGACATAAATGTGCAAAACTATGGCATAGCTATTTTAACACAGGCCCTTTGATTGGACAGTCTGTAATTCCTACTTTAGTATGAATGAGTGCTTTAATTGCCTAGGACAGGAGTTACTATAGTGTTTCTGAATTTTTTTTAATATGTTGATAACTGGATTTTGTATAATTAGAAAATCTTGAACCCCTTAACTATATTACCCAGAATCCTTTTTAACTTCATCCAGGTTGTGTCTTCACATATTGTTTATAAGTTCTGTAACTCTGCCTCTCTCTTTCTCTCTCTCTCTCTCTCTCTCTCTCTCTCTCTCTCTCTCTCTCTCTCTCTGCTTGTGTGCCTGGGAAAGCTGGCTTTTTACTTTAGCTTTTATGTTATTTATTATTAATAAATCTTATTAAATATAATACTTAGGATATTGGATGTTAATTTTGCTTCTCACAATTTGAATAGAATTGGTTTTGTTAAAGAAATATGTGGGCAGAGGGAAATCGAGGTGTATAATCCTTGCCAGTCAAGGTGCCATCCATCATTTCCCAGACTATGAATATAACAGTTTCCTTCATAATTCTGTGAGACATATAAACATATATATTAATATTTTGAATACTGGCTAAAAAGTCCAGGTGTTGAGGCTTTTACCACTTTGAGACAAGGTTGAGTATTCCTTAAGAGAGTCCACATTTCTCACTAGGTCCCTGCCTCATGTGAGACTTCAGAGATGTATCCAGTCCCAGAGTTAGGACTTATCTCACTTGGAGGGTTTCATTGATTGAGAGCTTAAAAGGGCCTTAGAAATAATCTCATCCCTTTTCTTAGGTGCATAGAGAATTTGACCTGTGATTTTTTGGTAGAAGGAACTCCCAGTAAGAGGGCTTCCTCTATCAAGACAAATCAGTGCCTCCTCTACAACTTAACAATCTTTGAGCTGGAGTTGTTAACCTCTTCTGTATCATGGACTCCTTGACAGTTTATGAAGCTTATCAACTCCTTTCTAGACTAAGGTTTTTAAATACACAAAACAAAATATTTGGAATTACAAAGGATAGTAAAAATAAAGATGTATTTTCCCATCCAAGTCCACAGACACTTTAAAATCTGTCCAAAGACTCCACATGAAAAATAACTGTCTTAGAGAGTTGCCTGAGGAATAGAAGGGTGATATAACTTTCTCAGAGCTGCAGTCAATATAAATCAGAGGTAGGCTGGGGCAGCTGGGTAGCTCATTGGATTGAGAGCCAGGCCTAGAGATGGGAGGTCCTAGGTTCAAATCCGGCCTCAGACACTTCCCAGCTGTGTGACCCTGGGCAAGTCACTTGACCCCCATTGCCTACCCTTACCACTCTTCCACCTATAAGTCAATACACAGAAGTTAAGGGTTTAAAATAAAAAAAAATAAAATCGTTAAAAATAAATAAATAAATCAGAGGTAGGACTCGCACCAAGGTTCCTCCAACTCCAGGACCAATTCACTGTCCACCATATTGTGCTGTTTCTCATCTCATCATAGAGTCATAGACTGTTAGGCCTTGTAATAGACCTTAAGGTCATAATCCAAATGATTCATTTGGAAGATGAAAATGAGAGCAAGTCTGGGGGAGTGTAAGGAGTCCAAGCATCTCAATTTGCCCATAATTCTTGCTCAACTAATCTGAAACCAATTTCTCTATGCATTTTACATCTGTGTAAATGACAAAGAGAGATAGATATGCAGAGTGGAGTAGCATTAGAGGCCCAATCACAAGGGGTAGCTCTCAGGGGACAAACTCTGGTCCCCTACTGGTGGGATTTTCTTTTGTTAATTTTTAGAAAAATTTTCTATGGTTACATGATTCATGTTCTTACTTTCCCTTTCTCCCCCCAAAAACTTCCCCTCCCCCATAGCCAACTTACATTTCCACTGGTTTTAACATGTGTCATCTATCAAGACCTATTTCCATATTATTGATAGTTGCATTGGTGTGGTCGTTTAGAGTCTACATCCCCAATTATGTCCGCATCAGCCTATGTGTTCAAGCAGTTGTTTTTCTTCTGTGTTTCTGCTCCCACAGTTCTTTCTCTGGATGTGGAGAGTATTTTTTCTCATGAATCCCTCAGAATTTTCCTGGGTCGTTGCATTGCTGCTAGTACAGAAGTCCATTACATTCTATTTTACCACAGTGTATTGGTCTCTGTGTACAATGTTCTTCTGGCTCTGCTCCTTTCACTCTGCATCAGTTCCTGGAGGTCTTTCCAGTTCACATGGAATTCCTCCAGTTCATTATTCCTTTGAGCACAATAGTATTCCATTACCAGCATATACCACAATTTGTTCAGCCATTCCCCAATTGAAGGGCATACTTTCCCTTTCCAGTTTTTTGCCAACACAAAGAGTGCAGCTATAAATATTTTTGTGTAAGTCTGATTATTTATGATTTCTTTGGGGTACAAGTCCAGCAATGGCATGGCTGGATCAAAGGGCAGGCATTCTTTTAGCACTCTTTGGGCATAATTTCAAATTGCCATCCAGAATGGTTGGATCAGTTCACAACTCCATACTGGTGGGATTTTTAAAGGGTCAGGTCCAATATTTTTGGGCTGACTCTTGAACTTCAGGTAAATGTTGGCTGATTATTAAAAAAAGTACTAGGAATGTAAGCATCTAGGTAAGTGGGTATTGTTTTTTTCTTAATTTATTGGGGGGGGAGGTTATTACTATGTAAAGTATGAGTTTTCCCCCACACCTTTGGTATTAAATATCTTGTAACTAAATCTTTCATTACCCTCCCAACTACGTCTCCAGCTTGGTTTATCTCTATATGTAACTGACCAAAATAACCTACTTATACCATTAGTGTTATTTTCAGTATTATTTCTACCTCCCCTATAAGCATGAGTGGAATTGGAATGCTCAGTCCAAGTAATGGTTCTACTTGTCCTTGATGAAGAGGTTGTTTACAACAACATTTACTTAAAAAACAGTCTTATCTTCTGTCTTAGAATTAATACTACACATTGGTTATAAGAGTGGTAAGGACTAACCAACAGGGCTAAGAGTTTTGGCCAGGGTCATGTTTCACTTATTTTGGTCCAGTTTGTGCATCATCTCATCCTAGAGAAAACTCTACCTTGAGGTCCCTCTCTTGATTGATGACTCTCTTTCCAGGACCATTATTTCAAGAGGTAATCCAGGCATGCTCCATTTTATGGCCAACTTAAATCTCCTGATTTCTTTCCCTTCTATACTCTCCACCCCCTTTTTTCAGATCATCTTTATATGTGGCCTGCCCTTCTCATTACAAGGTAAGCTTCTTGAGGACAAGGGTTGTCTTGCTTGCTTGTATTTATATCCCTAGTGCTAAGCACAGATCTGGCATGTATAAGTGCTTAATGAATTCTACACCCATGTATCTATCATCTGTCCATATTATCTAATTATCATCTATTTACTTAGGCATTATCTATAGAGCTACTGAGCTATCATCTCTCATCCATCCATCCACCCACCCAACCATCCATTTATCTCTCTGTCTATCTATGTATCTATCTACTTATCTGCCTACTTATCTACTTCTCTAAACTAATTATCCATATCTATCTACCTCTCAGCTTCATAAAATCTTGGAATTCAAGACTCAGCTCAAAGGCATCTTATGTATAAAAATGGCCTGATAGACTTGATCTCCAGAATTGTTACCACTTTCACCTTCTTGAAATTACTTTGCACTATTTTAATTATACTGGTATAATTCCACATTGCAACTTTCCCCACTGTGGGTTTTGATATATCACAGGTCAGCATAAGGAATTAAATGGGAATTTCGAATGGATTTTGTAGAAACTACAGATAACACATGAAGGCCAGCAAAGAAAATACAGAAAGTTTCGAAACTCAGAAATGCATAAAATATATATATAGTATTGTATAATAATTTTATCTTTTAATACCATAAACATAGCTAATTTATTTTTTAAAGTTAACATAATTAACAGGTTAAAGTTTGCAAAAAGAATATGAAAGCCAAAAATGTCAAGTAGATTTTCCAGACCACAGGATGCCATGCCTCTAGGTGCTCTATCCATTGCACCACTTAGATGCTTAAAAAATGCTTATTTAAACCAACAGAACTTGTTATGAGGTAATGTTTAATAAGGAACATATCTGGAAATGGTGGTGTCAAAAACAAAAGCCCTTAATAAAACTTCCACAACCAGAAGGAAGAGAAGGAGGCTCCAAAATGGCAAGCGAACTCAGAGATCATCTTGGGAGCAAAGCTTTAAAGACACACAGTCTGGACCTCACATGGTTCAGGACCAAGGATAGTTCCTCCTCCTTCCATACCACCACTATTACCAATCTGGATGACCACCACCCACTCAAGGGCAGCACAGATCCTCGAATGAAATTGTCATTTGGAAAATGAAATACAACATCTCACTCATAATCAGAGGAAGCCTGTGGATATGATGGGTAGTAAAGCATTATAGGTTTCCATGGGAAGAGTTATAACCTCCCAATCTGTCTGGGTACAACCGTGAATCTGGGGATATGGATTATTCTGACAAGAAAAAGAGTCCTCTCTCCCAATCAAAGACCTATCTTTACTTTAATCATCCCAATGAACATGGTAACGTGTGCAGCCTCCTGTTTCCCACGTCTCCAACTTCAGGTTCATCAATAACCCTGCTAAAAGAAGAAGAGAGCCAGTCAGAGCCAGACAGCATGCGAATCAGATTAGTAGGGCCCCCCCCTTTTTTAATGTTATGATATTTAAGATGAAACAAGATAAGCAGCTGCTCTTTGGAAGGCTCTTAGATTTATAGAAGTCCCATGGCCAGAAATGAGATTATCAAGATTTGTTGCTGATGAGAGGAATTTAAAGCAGGTCCTTCCCACTGTCTAAATATAAAATGCTTGCTACATGTCAAATACCAAGACAGGTCAAGCCACTCTAGCTGTCTGATGGTTTCATGATCTACTCAGTGGGTTTAATTCTCAAAAAAAGTCAGAAAATTTCTCCAAAAAAAAAAATAAAAAGCCTTTGAATGAGACACACTGAAACACCTGGGCCTCTGTTCAAATATTTACTTTCTAATTTCTCTCCATTCATTTTCTCAAGGCTTCAGTTAACTATGTAATCGGATGGCCTAACAGCTGTGCTCAGATATAGTTGCTTATAAATAGACTAGCCAAAATTAAATCCTTATCTAGATGTTGCCATCAGTACCAGGATGAAGGTGGTTAAGCTAAAGAGAACTGCTTGCCTGGTTCCTTATCCTGAAGGCATGCTGTGATAATAGCCTTGACTCTGGGAGTTCAGACAGAAATCTGCAGGTCTTCTCAGGTAACCAAGCCTGAAAGATTTCACTGGGAAGATAGAAAATGGAACTCAATTCTCCTATATAAACCTTAATCTAATTCAATCCAACAATTTTTTTCTGAGGCACTTAAAATTTTGTTCTAAGGACTATATTAGGCACTGAGAATACAAAGACAAAAATGAAATTGTTCCTGCTCTCAAGGGGCTTAAATTCTACTGGAAAGGAGGGGTACAATTAAAACAGATACACAGATAAGGAATTCAGTATAATCTAAGGAAGGAGAAAGCACTAACCACTAGTGATTAGAAAATGATTCCTGTAGAAGGTAACATATGAACTAAGCCTTGAAAGAAGCTATGAATTCTAAGAGATGAAGAGAGAGGACTTTCAAAGCATAAGAACTACCTGTGCAAATATATATATAGGCAGGAGATGACATGATGAATTCAGGAACAAGGAGAATCAAATTGTCTAAAATATGATGTATCTAAAAGAGAATAAAATTAAATAAGCCTGAAAGGTAAATTGAAACTTGATCATAAAAGTCTTCAAACTCCATGAGGAGAAGTTTCTATTTTATCCTCTACCTAGATTTCCTTAATTTTTCATGTCTAGAACCCTACAGAAATCTGATAAATCATAGGGACATCTATTCAGAATAATCTATTTAATTTTCAAATAATCTAAAATTATTTGTTATTATAGAATAATTTTAAATGCAAAAAATATAGAAGGTTACTAGTGAAACCAATTATATTGAAATAAGGATGTGATTTTTTCCCTTCCACATTCATAGATTCCATGAAATTCAGCTACAGGTCCCCTCTGGTTTTGTTGATGCCACAGATTAACAACCTCTGCTTCAGACAATAGGGAGCCAATAGAAGTTCTTGAGCAGGAAAGTGGCATGATCTTGTGTTCTATAGAAAGATAATTTTAGTACCTGTGTGGAGGATGGATTGTAAAAGTGAGAGATTATAAAGTGGGAATGCTTTAAGATGCTATTGCAATAATCAAGGCAAGAGGCATTGAGGACCTGAACTAGGGTAGAAACTATGTGAGTAGAAAGAAGAGGATGAATATGAGAGATGTAGTGTAAACAGAAATGATGGTATCTGTCAACTAATTAACTTTGAAGGAGAGAAGTAAAAGTGTCCAGAACAATTTTGTGGTTGAGACCCCGGAGAGCCTAAAGGCTGGTATAACTCTCAACTAAAGCGGAAATATTGGAAGAAAGGACAAGTTTAGGAGGGAAGATAATGAGTTATCTTGGGATGACAAAGGTCTGTGGTTCTGAAGTAATTTCCATCCATTCCTCTGCCTCTTGACTCTTCTGATTAGCCTAAAGTGTCCTCTTTCCCAAAAATCACACATTTTTCAGAATCAAAAAAGAGCTCAGAGAGGCCATCTAGTCTAATTCAGACTTACCTAGGAATCCAGATGAGCCACGTTTTAATGGATGGATGGATGCGGAAGAACTTATGCACGACTACATTACCAAACGTCCCCATGACATTTGATGGTGGCCAAAGAATTTTAAAAGGCCATTGAATGCATTCCTTTCATCTCAGGTCAATAGCCACTTTGTGAGCTTAATCACAGGCTTTGGGAGCTCAAGGAAAGGCAAAGCTACACAGGAATTCTGGAGTAGTCAGCACTGCATTCCTAATGATGACAATGATGATGACAATGATGATGGCAATGATGATGATATATTGGTGGAGGCAGCAATGATGATGACAGTGATGATGGTGGTCATGGTAGTGGCAATGACAATGATAATGATATTGATATAATGCTTTAAAATTTGAAAAGAATTATTTATGTGCTAACCCATTTGATCCTCAAACAATCCTGTTCGTAGGTACTATTATTATCGCCATCTTTATAGATAAGAACAATGAGGCTGAGAATTGCCCAAGATCACATGACTAGTAAGTTATCTAAGGGAAGATTTGAACTCAGGTATTTATTTTTCCATTTAATTAATTAGCTAATTAATTAATATTTTTCCATGGTCACATGATTTGTGTTCTTTCCCTCCTCTCCTACCCCCTTATAGCCAACAAGCAATTCCACTGGGTTTTACATGTATCACTGATCAAGACCTATTTGCATATTAATATTTACAATAGAGTGATCATTTAGAGTCTACATCTCCAATAATATCCCCAATCGAACCATGTGATCAAAGAAATGTTTTTCTTCTGTGTTTCTACTCCCACAGTTCTTCCTCTGAATGTGGATAGTGTTCTTTTTGCTAAGTCCCCCAGAACTGTCCTGGATCATTGCATTGCTGCTAGTAGAAAAGTCCATTATGTTTGATTGTACCACAGTGTATCAGTCCCTATGTATGATGTTCTCCTGGTTCTGCAACTTTCGCTCTGCATCAATTCCTGGAGGTCGGTCCAGTTCACATGGAATTCTTCCAGTTCATTATTCCTTTTAGCACAATAGTATTCTATCACCAACAGATACATAATTTATTCAGCCATTCCCCAATTGGAGGACATTCCCTCTTTTTCCATTTTTTTTTTGCCACCACAAAGTGAGTTGCTATAAATATTTTTGTACACATATTTTCCCCTATTATCTCTTTGGGGTACAAACCCAGCAGGGTATAGCTGGATCAAAGGGCAAGCGTCTTTTAAAACCCTTTAGGCATAATTCCAAATTGCCTTCCAGAATGGTTGGATTTTTCTGACTCCAAGGTCCAGCACTTGATTCAATGTACCACCTAGAAGCCTCCATTCAAGTTAAAGTTAGACTGATTTGATAGTCTCTGTAGCCCATTTCACATGGAGGTCTTGTGAGTCTCTGGGTCTTTCTTAGAGATCAATAGAGACTAGGGCTTGAATTCTCCCTTTAGGATTTGGCACCACATCTCAAGTATTTCTTGTTCCTTTCTCATCTCTGAGAGCCAAACATAGATGAATGGGACTGGCAAAAATGCTTCTACTCAACTGCAGACTTTCCCTACACCAGAAGGGTCAAATATGAGAGTCCTAGAACATTCCCTAGTACAATCTGAACTAGATTCAAATGTAATTGGGAAATATTAAAAAAAAAACAAATAAAAATACAAAAGAACAGAGATGATGTTAATATGTGGCTTTCTAAGTCAATATGTTGTCCACAGGACATACATCATTTAGTGGTCTCTATTTCTATTTCATTTGACACCACTGTCTTATACCAACCACAAGGAATGGGCTGGTATATGAAGAAGAACACTGGATTTGAAACCAAAGAACCTGGGTCCAAATCTCATCTCGCTCAGATTGTCCCAGAGGTGGTAGGGTCTCCCTCCTTTGGAGGTCTTCAAGAAGAGACTGGATGACCACTTGGCAGGGATGTTATAGTAGCCACTGTTCCTTTTCAGGGTATAGTTTAGAGTAGATGGCCAATCCAGTCCCTTCCAACTCTAAAATTCTATAATTCTGACTTATAATCTATATGATCATTATCAAGTACCCTAATCTTCCTGGACCTCAATTTCTCCATCTGCAAAATGAAAGAATGTAACTGTATTAGAGTAAAGGAAATGCAAGACAGCCAGAAGATATGGGTTAAAATATTATTTCAGATTTTTTCTCAGTTAAAATTTACCTGAAGCTTAAAATCTGATTTTTCTTAGCACTCTCCCTGTTTCCAACACTGCTTCTGTCACTGTAGAAACAGAAGAGAACATACAGAACTGAGAACTGTTTTTATTTTTCTTTGTTTCTTTCCCTCAATTAAGAATTCATTGCCTAGTAGCCAACCTATCAGTGGTGAGCTAATCAGTGATTAAAGGCTGGTCCTCAGAAACTGATTAAATTTATTGCTATGACCATAGTACTCTTAAGTCTTTCTCGCTTATTAAAATCTGACCAGTCTTTCTGTTAGTATAGCCTTGGACAACAGGATCCTCTTCATTCGAAAGTGAAATATCAGAGTAGAACTCTGTGGATAGTTACTAATCTGCCTTGTAGGAAAGAATACCCACATCGGGGAGGTCACAGACCAATTTGAGTGGAACCATGAGTGAGTTACTTGGTGAGATAATATATACATCTATTGACTTCAGTTTCTTCATCTCTAAAAAGAATTTCACTGCCTAGGACCAGGAGTGTGCTAGGATTAGTTCAAACAGGCTAGGAAAAGCCATTTGTTATTTTTTAAAACCCTTCTTAATATCAGTTCTAAAACAGAAAATCTGCAAGAGCTAGGCAATTGGGGTTAAGTGTCTTCCCCAGAGTCACACAGCTAGGAAATGTCTGAGGCCAAATTTAAACCCAGGTCTTCCCAACTCAAAGCCTGGTGCTCTATCCACTATGCTACTAAGCTGCCTCTAAATTTTCATCCTGAGCATTTAAACTCCAGAAATCAGCAAATATTATAAATCAGGGTGTGATTTATTGTTCTGTTGATTGACTAGATTTATGAAAGTGTGATGCAGAAAATGTTAATAATGCAGATTAAACTGAAAAGTGTGTCAAGTGGACCTTTGTTTGATTTAAAGAACCAATTGTTAAAAATTCAGCAGTATGGTATATCCCAAGGCTGATATGAAAAAAGCACTTTGCAAACCTTAAGGTACTATACAAATGTAAGTTATTATTAGTAGATGATCTCTTAGTTCCCATTCTCCAGTTCTAATTTAGACAGATTCTGCTGTTCTTGCACTCTTATTATGCTAGAAAATGCCTTTGCACCTGAAGTCTCTTACTCTGATCAGTCAATTCCTTACATTTTAAGAAAGGGAAAACCATAACCTGAAAAAGAATATCCATTGTAGCATCCCTGGAAAAACTTCCATTTTAAGAAAAGGCTCTTCATGTTCACTCCTTCAATCCTCTCTGAGCGCCTCTGCTAACTCTGAGGACTTCTTTTTCTATCATGCCCCACACAAATACCTCCCCCTTTTTCAGAATGTTGTGTGTTGCCCTTCCTTCTTTAAAATATAAATTCCTTGAGAGTAGAGATTGTTTCTTTTTGTTTTTATTTGTATCCTCAACAACACCCAGAGAATGGCACTTAATAAGTGACCTAGATATTGGCTTAATTTGACTGGATCATGTTTAAGAAAGCCAGCAATGCACCCTGAGTTATGGAATCTAGCAACCTGTTACCCTACACTAGCTCTACTCTTAGGCAGGCCAGTCTAAATGGTACTTATAATGAAGTAGTACTTGGTAGCCCTTGAAATGTCTTCTCACCCCTCCCTCCAATACCACATCTCTCCTACATGTCTACCACAGTCTGAAATTTCACTATCAGAGAAATTTCTCTGATATTTTTCTTCAGAGTTGTTGGTTTTTTTTTTGGGGGGGGGGAGTCTGGACAGGGAACTCCCATGGAGGAAACACTCTCCCTTAATGCTGCAACTTACTGATTTAGACAATTGCATGGAGACATTGAGAGGTAAAATAACTTAAGTATCCTGACATAGACATAGACATAGACAATGCTGACTTCAAGGACTGCCCTCTGTATTCTTCCAGGGATGCTTAGAATTTGTTTGTATTCTGGACCTCTTCGTCAGAGTGATGAAGCCCAAGATCCCCTCTGGGAATCATGTTTTTAAATGTATGCCATAAAATATCTAGGGTTAGGAAGAAAAGCAATTATGTTGAAATCTAGCTGTCAAAATATTTTTAAATCAAGTTTACAGACCCCCCCATACACACACACCAGGTTAAGAACCCCGGAGCTAGAGATTAATGAAAATAAAAAATGTAATTTTCGTCTGGTCAAAGTTCACAGAGGTAAATCTAGATTTAAAGCCCCCACTCTATAAAATTGCCTCTCATTCTTTAGGGTTAAGATGTTAAAATAAAAATACCCCTGGGACAAATGATATTAAACTCTTAAAGTCATTAAAATCTTAATGTCAGCTAAAGGTGGAAGTGACCAGGAGGCATATTTAGGCTTAAGAACAGGAAAATCTTACTGACAATTAGATCCCTCCCAAAGTGGAATGGATTGTGTAGGGAATTACTGACCTTCCTCATCATTGGGGGAAACCAAGTACAGACCAGGTGGCCCTTTCTTAAGTGCACTGTGGTGGACACTTTTGGCCAGGTACTAACTAGAACAGATGGTTACTGAGGTCCCTGCCAACTCAGAGTCTGTAATTTTGTTGGTATCATTTCTTTTCTAAAGGAGAAAGGCAGGTTTGATGGGGAGGTTGGAGGTGGGGGGGGGGGAATGAGGGAAGTTGGGATCAGGGCACAAACATCGCCTGGGAAGGACAAGTCTAAAGGTTAAAGGGAGGAAGGGGAAGATAATAAAAAAAAACATTGAGTCTTCTGGGTAGCAGAGCTCAGAAGGTACAGAGATGGCCCCCAGAGTCCATCACTGGCAAGGAAGGAGTCCTATAAATCAAATGTTAATCATCACAAATGATGCTCAATCTAATCAGTCTAAATGACTGGATCCCACATAAAGGCATTGCCTAAGGGCTGGACATTCCCACCCCACCAAATGTAGGACCAGAACTCCCAGAATTTCATCATCTCAGACAATTCCAAGGCTATCCAGTCCAATGTTTGCCCAACCAAAAATCCTCTAGACAACATCCAGCCTCTGCCTTCAGTGAGAGGAAAACCCAGTAGCATTTGATCAATCACAAGCATTTGCTAAGGCTGCCAAATGTTGCAGATACAAAGAAAAAATAAATAAATCAGTCCTGTTCTCAAGCAGCTCACATTCAATAGGGGGAATACAATATGTATATGTATATATCCAAATGCACACACACACACACACACACACACACACACACACGATTTACCAAAAAACTCCCCACCCCTAACACAAGTGATTTAGGCAGCTAGGTGATCCAGAGAATAGATCTATGAGCCTAAAGTCACGAAGTCCTGAGTCCAAATCCAGCCTTAGATACTTACTAAGTGGTCCGGCTCAAGTAATTTAACAATTGTCTGACTCAGTTTCCTAGACTGTAAAATGGAGATGACAACAATATCTCCAGTGTTATTAAAAGGAACAAATGAGATAAAATTCATAGTCTTTTACAAACTTTAAGATGCTATATAAATACTAGCTATGATCATCATCATTATTAATCCACTTTTGGGTAGTTCTGATCCTCAGGAAATTTTTTTCCAGACATCAAGTCTAAATCTGCCTCTTGACAATTTCCACCCATCACTTCTCCTTCTGCCCTCAGAGGTCAAAATGAGCAAGGCTAATCTCTCATCCACATGACAACCCATCAAATACTTAAAGACTAAAGTGGAAATGGATAATTTTAATGATACTAGGTTTTGAGGAGGTTTTTCTTTTGTTTTCTTAATTATGTATATTATATTGAACTGTTCCCCCACTGTAGTGCTCTCTCCCTCCTCAATTGTCCTTGTATAATACTCATTTGTGTACACATTGTACTTCTCCTCCCTCAGAGAGAATTGCTAGTTCCTCAAGGTCAAGAACACTTTGATTTTTGTCTCTTTATCACTTCAGCCAAGGATGAGGTCTTGTCTAGAGCCAGCACTTAAATAAATGGGGGAAAAAATCTAGTAAGTATTTTTGTCAACCAAATACCGTGCTAGGTACAGAGATAAAACAAAAGAGACACAGCCCTTGACCTCAATATAGAAATCCTCAACTCTTCATTCTTTCTCTCACATACTTCCACCCCCAACAGATCCCATCTGTTGCCAAGTCCTATTGATTCTACCCTTGCATATATGTTCCTGTCTCTCTCCTTGGACCTTGCCACCACCATGGTACAAGCCCTCACCACCTCTGTTCTGAACTATTTGTAATAGCTTGCCAGTTGCACTGACAAGATTTATTATCAAAGAATCCCAGATAGCAAAAAATTGGAAAATGAGGGGGCATCCCTTGATTAGTGAATGGCTGAACAAATTGTGGTATCTTATGGTGATGGAATACTATTGTGCTATAAGGAATGATGAATTGATGGGTTTCTATAAGAACTAGAAAGACCTACATGAACTGATGCACAATGAAATAAGCAGAACCAGAAGTATATTATACACAGAGACTATAACATTGTGGCATGATCAGATGTGATCAACTTTGCTACTAAAAGCAATGCAATGATCCAGGTCAATTCTGAGGGACTTATGAGAAAGAATGTTATCCTCATGGAGAGAAAGAACTGTTGGAGTAGAAATCCAGAAGAAAACATGTGATTTATCACTTGTTTATTTGGATATGTGATTTAGGGTTTTGGTTTTAAAGGATTAAACTTTCACAAAAATGAATGATATCAAAATGGGTGAGTGATAATATATATATATATATCCAGTAGAATTTTTGACAACTCTGGGAGGGGATGGAGAAAACATTATTCATGTGACCATGGAAAAAATTTTAATTAAAACAAAGAATCCCAGAGTCCAGACAGAAGGGGACTCAGAGGCTTCTAGTTCAATTTGTACCTAATAAGAATCAGCTCTGTAATTTCCTGACACAAAGTCATCCAGAAACCTTGGCTTGAAGTCCTCAAGTGAGGGATCCCAACACTTCCTAAGGCAACTCATTCTACTTTGAATAACAATTATTAGGGAGTTGGATTTCCAGCCCATATTTATATGTCTAAATCTGCCTTTATTGTGTTTTCCCAATACTTGACACAGTGTATGGTACTGTTTAATAAATGTTGATTGATTATAATGGGGAGGAGGGGAAGTAGCTTGCAGTTGTTCTAATCGCCACAAGTTTTCCCCTATCCCATCCCATCTTCCCCTCAGCTAACAAAGTGATCTCCCTAAAGTAGAGAGGTCTAGTCATGTCACACCCACTTTCATTTCAGTGATTCTTTATCACCACCAGAATCAAACATAAGATGCTTTTTTTTTTTTTTACTTTTAAAGTCCTTCAGAACTGGCTCCTTCCTAGCTTTCCACTCTACAATCCAATTACATTAGCCTCTTTGCTATTTTCCCCCAACAAACACTCCATCTTCTGAATTTCTGCATTTTTACTGGCTGTCTTCTATGGATAGGAAGTTTTTCTTCCTCCTCTCTATCTTGTATCCTTCCTGATTTACTTCAGGTTCAGTCTCCACTAAAAATCTCAAAGAATCCTTTCCTGATCTCCCTTTATACTAATAACTAATTCCCTCCCTTTGTTAATTTTCTTCAATTTTCCTGTATATATTTTGTGTGGTCATAGTTACTTCCATGTTGTTTCCTCCATTAAACTGTACATTTCTTAAAAGCAAGGATCATTTTTTTTGTTTGTTTTGGTTTGGGGTTTTTTATTGGAGTTGTTTAGCAGAGTGTCTGGCACATAGTTGGCACTTAATAAATGCTTGGCTGACTCAAGGAGCTTATGCTTTAATAGCAAGTGAATCCTTAACCTTTTTTATGTCATAAACCTTTAAAGCAGTCTTCTGAAGCCTATGTTCCCTTTCTCAGAATGATGTTTTTAAATCTACAAAATACACAGGATTACAACAGGAAACCAATTATATTGAAATACAGTTATTAAAAGATTTTTAAAAATAAGTTCATGGACCTCAGGTTAAAAACTCCTGCTCTAGTCCAACCCCTTCATTTTTAACAGACCATTTTAATCCACATTTAGATGAAAGGTTCTCCACCTTTGTTATGTCATGGTTCCCTTTAGCAGCTTTGTAAAGCCTGTGGACCCATTTTCAGAATCATATTTATTCCTACATTTGTAATTGAAGGAAATGTAAAATTTCAATGAGATGTTAGTGAAAATGAAAATGTCATTTTTTCCCATCTAAGTTCAGACACTGCCTGAAATGTATCATCTATGGACTGCTTTGGGACTAGAGATCATGGATCCCATGTTAAAAACCTGGGATAGGGGAAGGGATTTTTATTTTTTATTTATTATTCATTAATTATATGTTTATTGATTATTAATCATATATAAATATTAATAAACATATAATAAAATATGAACATACATAAAATAAATATATAATTGATGTATTGATTATTAATTATATATGCATGTAATAATTATTATGATGATATAATGGTGATTAATTAATTATTAATATTTATTACGGAGTGATTTCAGCAGGTGGTAAGAACTTTCTTCATTCATTCATTCAAGCATTGAATTAAAAATGACTCTTCTTCTGGAGGCTCGAAACAAGGGTTCCTGAGATGATACACTAAGGACAGTCTATATTAGTCAGAACCAGATGGAGCAATACTTCCTTTGAGAGCAGATAAATTTCTCTTGATTTGACTTAGATTTTGATCTCTGAACTTTCCAGCTTCAGGTGAAGCCTGAAGGAACAGTACAAAGTGAAAGCAGCTGTTCTCTTTCTCAGATCTGCCAGCAAGTTTTCCTGTGAGTTTTTCCTGGAGGGGATTGCCTATTGAGAAGCAGCCAACCTAGAGAAGTGTATGTGCTTGCAGGAGAACCAAAGGCAGCATTTCTGAAGTTTTGGGATCATTGATTTTAGAGCTAGAAGGGACCTTAGGGACTACCCAGGCACAAAGTGACAGATCTGGAATTTGAGGTAGTGCCCTCATTTGGAATGTCCCCCCCAATAGAATAGTTAGGCTTTGAATGGTAGAGGATTTAGCAAGAACTCAATGATTCTTACATTAATCACCCCTCTGGCCTCCATCCTTAAGAGAGGAGACCAGAGCCTGTAAGTCAAAGCTGCAAGATGAAGCAAAAAGGGAGAGGAGGTGAAAAACCTAGAGCAGGAGATAGGATACTGAGACCAGGAGATTCCTTGGTCTCTTTGGAATCTACTGACTTCATCAGCTTCAAAGATAGACTCTATGAGGCCTGAGGTCCTCCATAACCCTAGAAGATAGAAAATCAAACAATCCATAAATATGGAATCAATCAGTAGATAAACTTTGAAGAGGTTACTATGTACCCCACAAAGAAAGGTAAAAATATAGTCCCTGCTCCAAAGAAGCTCACAGTCTCATTTATTAAGTGCCAACTAAGTTTTGAATCCTGGACTGGGCTCTAAGGATACACAGACAAAAACGAGACGACCCAAGACCTCAAGGACTTTCCATTATCCTGGGGGAAACAACAATAGAAAGAGTGCAGGACTTGAACTGCATTATTGGGAGCATAGGGTCCAGTTTTGCATTATTGGGAGTGTAGAGTCCAGTTCTGCATTATTGGGAGCGTAGAGTCCAGAATGTACCTTGGGATCCTACGCTCTCAATAATGCAGTCCAAGTTCCATTAGCTTTTCAGGGTTCCTTGTGTTGTTGATTCAACAAGAGCTTACAGTCCACTCATACCCCAAGATTTTTTTCCTACCAACTATTATCCATCCCTACAACTCCTGCCCCATAATACTTGGTTATTAGAGTTCATAGAGTTGGAAACTCTACGGAACTCAGAGGCACTCCACTGCAGACTTCTGGATATCTGGCCAAAATTTCAATGAACAAAACTTGATGTATTTGAAAACATCTTTTATTTTTATTTATTTTTATTCATTTTTATTTTGAATATTTTCCCATAGTTACATATTTCATGTTCTTTTCATCTCCCCCAAGCCACCCCCACCCCTCCGTTAAAAGATGAAGACATCTTTTAAAGACATCTCTTCCTTTATCCACCTTTGCTAAGGAAGGAAATAAACATTTATGAAGTACTTACTCTATGCCAAGCACTGTACAAATATTATCTCATTTGATCCTCATAATGACACTGGAAGTTAGGCGTATTATTATACCATTTTACAGATGAGGAAACTGAGGCAAACAGAGGTTGTAACTTGCCTGGGCTCACACAGCTAGTGTATGAAGTCATATTTGAACTCAGCTCTTCTGAGGTCCAGGACCAGAACTATATCTACCTCACTATCTCTTTGCCTCAAGGGAACCATAGCTAAGGAGATAACAGGCATACTTCCAAAGCAGTATAGCATCTTTCCTACAACAGAGGCTAGTAAAATGACTTTTAAATTAAATAGTTTCAAATGTGGGCCATCTAACTTCTCTACTTGGCATTCTACAAATGCTGAAACAAGGATTTCTTTTGCTGAGAAGCAATGATATTGCTATTATTTGTATCCCAGGAAGCTGGCAGAAGATAAATATTAGGGTATAGCCTGGAGAAGCTTGAACCATCCCTCATCTCCTGGGTACATCTGCTCTCCCTTAAGCTGGAACAGTGGTTGCAGGACATACAGCCTGCAGGTTTCAATTCCTCTTGAAGTAGGAGCCATCTGGTCTTCAGTTAGGGGAGGAGGACAGCCTCATTCAGAGCCAAGTCAAGTCCCTCAGGAAGCTTAAGTAAAACATCTCTCCTACAGGGAACTCTCTGCCAAGCCAAAGGACAGCCTTGCTCTCTTGGTCTGCTTTAGCTCATAGGTTTAAATTGTTCAGAGACCAATTTATGTCTTTGAGAAGGTCCATTACCTTGGTCAAGAGCCTCAGGAAGTCAGCAAGGGTCAAGATGCTACAAGAAGGTAAATCAATGAGCAAGCATTTATTAAATGCCTACTGTATGGCAGGCAGAGAAAGAGTAGAACATAGGAGATGGCTTTGCATCAAGAGAGCAGTGGATCTAGGTTTGAGACCTGGATCAGTCACATACTATGTGTGTAATCTTAAGAAAGTAATGTCATAGGGGACAGCAAGGTGGCTCAATGGATCAAGAGCCAGGCCTAGAGACCAGATACCCTGGTTTCAAATGTAGCCTCAGACACTGCCTAGCTGCATGATCCTGGGCAAGTTCCTTAACCCTCCTGCCTAATCCTTACTACTCTTGTACCTTGGAACCAATACACAGTGTTGATTCTAAGAGAGAAGACAAGGGTTTTTTTTAAGTAATATCATTTTTCTGGGTTTCCATTTCCTCACCTATAAAAGGAGGGAGTCAGGGCTGATGGCTTCTATGATCCCTTCTAGCTATGAGTACATAATACTATGATCCTAAGGGATGTCATATGGGAAAATGATGGGACTAATTCTGCTTAGCCCCAGAGGACAGAGCTAGAAAGTAGGCAGAAGATACTAGGTAGGATTAAGTAGAAAGTACAAAGACATAGATTTCAGTAAGGAGTTCCTTCTGACTAGGGCTGTCCCAAAAGGAATGGGCTTCCTTGGGAAGCAGAGAGTTCCCTGAAGTTCTCTAACTAAGGATGGATAGACACTTAAGAATATTTCCAAAGGGATACTTGTCCAAGGATGGCCTCAGAGGTCCTTTACAACTCAAAGAATATGTGGTTTGATTCCTATCAAATGAGATAATAGGATCATAGATTTAAAGCTCAAAAATAGACCTTAGGGAAGATCAAATACAAGCCTCTCATTTTATGGATGAGAAAACAAAGACCCAGAGATATCAAGATTTCCACTTAAGATAATACAGATGCTAAGTATCTGAGATAGGAGTCAAACTCAGGCCTCCTGAGAGCAAGTCCAGTTTCTCTTCATACTATACCAATGGTATCAAACAAATAGAAAAGAATCCCTAAAGGTTGTACATTGACTTAGAAAACCACATATTAACATTATCTATATTGCATTACTTTTTTATTTACTTGGCTAAAATCTTTTCCAATTACATTTGAATCTGTTTCAGGTCACACACAGGAGTTTTGCAGGTTGGCCGTAAGTTTGACATCTCTATACTGAGATATGCTGCCTCTGGAAAGTAGCAAAAGCCTAGAAAGCTGAAAAAGGAGAGCTCATAAATGGTAGTGAAAATAATTCTAATTTTAAGACCTAATGGTCATTCCAAAAAATTCTATAGTTTCCTTTGTTTCTATAGTAAGTTATCAACAATGACTTATATACAAGAACTGGTGTCAAAAATCCCAGAGGACATTTAATCAGAAGGATAAGGTAGGTTCTAGCAATAGCTAATAATAGCTGGTGGTAAGAGGACTTTAAAATTTGCAAAGCACCTTACAAAGATGATCTCATTTGAGCTCTACAGCCTTGGAAGGGAGGGACTATTATTATCCTCATTTTACAGATGAAGAAACTGAGGCATGAGGAGTCTAACTGAGTTAAGCAATATAACATAGTTAATGAGTGTCTGGGGTCAGATTTGAACTCAAGTCTCCCTAACTCTATCCACTGCCACCACTCAGCTTCCAAGGTAAAAGATAACCAACAGACAGCTCAAGGATCATGTTGGTATGCATTAAAGATCAAAAGAATGGGACTAACATTTGGTATATATCTTTTGTTAAGGATTTGTTTTAAAATAACAATAAAGTGAGGGAGAAGATATCACACTATATGGGAAGGGCTGGACATAAGAAGGGAATGCTCAGATTGATATAATCACAGAAAACTCAAAACAAAATAAATCTGGACTCCTTGAAGCTTGAAGCTGGACTCCTTGAACTTTGAAGAAGAGAACCTTGATCTCCAGCCCCACCACTCTACTCAAACTGTCAAACTGTTCTTTCAAAGATGACCTCTTCATGGCAAGGAATGATGACCTTTTCTCAGTTGTCACTCTGTAGCATTTAACATAATTTCCCACCAGCTCCTGTTGGATGCTTTCTCCTTCCTTGACTTCCATGACTCTGCTCTTTCCTCTTTCTTATCCTTTTCCAACTCCTCCTCATTGATCTCATCATATTGGTTCATCTTCCTCTGTGTGATGTGTGATGTGTGATGTGTGATGTGTGAAGGAGTCCCCAGTGCACTCCTTCTCCCTCTTCCTTCTCATTCTTGCTGATCCCATCCAATACCATTCGATTACTACCTCAATACAAATTATTTCCAAATCTATATCTATCAGCCCTTCAAAATCCTTCAGGCTCTTGTTTTCACTAGCCTGCAAGACAAATACAATCGAATGTTCTGCCAGCTCGTCAAATGCAACAAGTCCAAAATTTAATTCCTTGTCTTCCCTTCCAAACCCATCCATCCACCCAACTTCCCCATTTTTATAGTAGAATCAACATCTTGCAAGTAACTTGGGGAAAAAATCCCATGTTTCCTCTTTAACTCTTCATTTTCCCTCATGTCCCATGTCCAGTCAGAAGTCAAGTCTGGTTGATTCTACCTCTAAAATACCTCCAAATCTTATCTATCCACACTGTCACCACTCTGACTAGTCCTTTCATATACACAATTGTAATAGTCTCCTAACTGGACTCCCTACCTTCAGAGGTTCATAGGACTAATGGATCATAAACTTTGGAGCTTGAAGGGTACTTAGATGCCATGGAGTCCAATTCCCTCATTGTACTGATAAGGAAACTGAAGTATAGAAAAGTGAAGTGACATGCCCAGGATCCCAGATTAAATAAATATCTGAACTTATTCTATTTGAATTCAAGCCTTTAATCTCCCCTCCTGCCACTCCAATCTGACCTCAGAGCTGCCAAAGAGATGTTGCATCAGTCTGACCAAGTCACTAAGCTGCTTAAAATAAAAACAACAAAACAAACAAATAAGATAAAATACAAATTACAGCCTTGCATTTAGAACATCCAGATAAATTTGCTACCATGCCCCTGTGTGGGTATCTTCTTTCTCCCTCTTGCCTTATTCCCACATTCTTTTTACGTACTGGTTTTTGCTATTTGAACCCCATACCTAGACTTAATAAGTGCTTACTCACCTAACTCTTTGTGAAGGCTTAATTCCATACAATTCAATTTTATTCTATTTAACAGGCATTTATGAAATACTTGTTCTAGGCACTGGGGATGAAAAAGTCAACTAGCCCCTCACCTCAATGAGTTTACATTCTACTGGAAGATTTAACATATATGTGGTATATTTCTATATTTGCATATACATGTCTTTATACAAATACATTTAATATATACACTATAATTACAAACTGGGTACCTTGGGCAAGTCATTGCCATGGAAACATTAGAAGGAACCTCAATGTCCAACTCATACCTGTATACTCATGTAAGATCCATGATCTGAATACCCTCTACAATTTCCCAGATGAATGAACAGTCAGGAGAAGGTGAATTTGCTGCTTCTTGAAACTGCCTATCCCTTTCTCAAAGCCCTCTAAATATCACTTTCATATAGGTCTAAATGTGGGACATTTTCCCCCTCTATCCAGTCAAAACTTTTGACTCTTTAGCTTCCATCCTTAGCTCTTAGTGTTGCCCTCTCAAACTAAGCAAAGAAGTCTAATCCTTCTATGCTAGAGACTTGAATGCTTCCAGGCAGTTATTGAGTACCTCCAGAAATCATTTCATTGCCAGGCTCAATATCCCCTGCTGCTTAATCAATTCTCCATCACCTCTAGTCCTTCACTCTCCAAGCTATATTCTGCTCTATCCACTCCGGCTTATCAAAGTTCTTCCCAATGTCTCACACCTCCATCTTATTAAAGAACACCAGGTAAGATCAAACTAGGACACCACATCTCAGGACCATCATTGCCTTGCCCTTTCTGAACATTATGACTATCGATAAAGCCTAAAATTCACATCAGATTTAGAAATTCAGCCTGAAATAGTCAAGAAGGGAAAGAAAAGGGGAAAGGCTTTTACTGAGCATCATTTACTATGTCCCAAGGCCACTCAGATGGAACAGTGGACACAATACTGAACCTAGAGTCAGAAAGATATCTTCCTGAGTTCAAATCTGGCCTCAGATACTATCTGTGTGACCCTAAGTAAACCGCTTAATCCTGTTGGCCTCAGTTTCCTCATCTGTAAAATGAGTTGGAGAAGGAAGTGGCAAACCACTCCAATATGTCTGCCAATGAAACCCCAAATGGGGTCACACCAAGACTTGGCCATGACTGAACAACCACAGCAAGCTGGAGATCTTTCAGAGAAAAGCATTAAAGTTGAGGAGTTGAAAGAGCTTCTTACAGAAGGTGGGATTTTAGATGAGAATTGAATGGAAACCAAGAGGGACTCAAGTGGACATAAGGAGGGAGGGCATTCCCAGCATGTGAGTCCAAAGATATGGTAACTGGCAGTAGAGTCCTATATGAGGAACAGAGAGAAAGGCAGTCTGACTGGATCACAAAGTGTGGAAGAGGACGTAATATCCTCTGAAGCTGGAACAACAGATAGGGTCCAACCCATGAAGAACTTTCAAAGCTAAATAGAAGAGTTTATGTTTTATTATAAGGGCAATATGGAGCCATTGATTTTACTCAGTAGGGGAGATCTGGCTAGGTCTTTGCTTAAGGAATATCACTTTGGCAGCTGTGTGGAGAATAGACTGTCATGGAGGGATCCATAAGGCCATTGAAATAATCTAAGTAAGAGGGAACAGAGGGTCTGAACCAAGGTCGTGACTATGTGAGTAGAGAAAAGTTTGGATATATGGGGTAAGTGAGGCAATCAAGACCTCTGAATTTATGAATCTAGGAGACAGGAAGGATACAAGTACCTTGGTCAGAAAAAAAGGCAGTTTGGAAGAAGGGAGGATGGGAGTAAAGGGATACAGTAAGTTCTTTAAGATGTCTCTGGGACTTTCCGTTTGAAATATTAAATATAAAGTTGGTGAGTAAAGAATGAAGCTCAAGGTAGAGACTACACTTGGCTACATAGAACCCCAGGACTATCTTCAAAGAGATGAACACTGAATGTACAAGAGCTAAAAATCACCACAAGAGAATTTGCAGAGAGAGAAAAATGAAGAGAACTTTCAGCTTAATGATGAAATCAAAAATGAGATTATAAAAGGTTGAGGAATGAGTGAGAGGAAAAAGTAGAGAAAATAGGTGGAAACAACTTCTAGGATCCTCATTGAGAAGGGAGGGGAAGTACAGACCTGAGGATATGATAATGTCTAATGAAAGTTGTTGTTTTTTTAAGATAGCTGAGATTTGGACATGTTTGGAGGAACGAAGAAAATAATAGATTGCTAATAAATAATAAATTGAATATTAGAGATGATTTTAGGGGCAATCTGCCAGACAAGACAAGAGGAAATTGTTTCAAGGACCTGAAACATGAAGAAGAGATGACCTAGGCAAGGAGAGGAGTCACCAAATTGTGTCAAAACTCCCTGCATGTCAATTTTAGCTAGATTTTCTGATGTTGCTGGGTGAAGAGAGAGATCATAGAGTTGGGGCTGGAAGTAACCTCAGAGGAAGGTTAATTCAACCCCTTATTTTTGACACATGAGGAAACTGAGGCAAATAGAAGTAGTGATTTTCCCAAGGTCACACAGTTAATAAAATAAGAAGGAAAAGTGGGAGAGAGAATAGGGAAGTTAAGGGAGTTTGCAATAATGGGAAGGGAGAAATCAAGAACTCAAGTCAAGTTGATAGCCTTGATGGTCATTAGTTTTCTCAGTAAAGTAGGTGAGAAAGAAAAGTTAAGACAAGTGTGGATCACTTGAGAAGGGAATAGAAAGTTTGGCATAGTTTTTCTGGGAATAAAAGGATTCTTTACTGTATTGCAACCCAAAAAAGTTGGGAAATATGAATTTATTATGCACAAAGTCAACACTGTTATGAGGTTTCCTTCAGCTTCATTCAACAGCACATGACCAGCAAGAGAACATGTAGATGGTGGGAGTATACAGAGCTAATGTGTGACAGGGGATGGTGGTACCAGGGAATGAAAGATTTGAAGGGAAAGGGTAGTGAGTTGAAAAAGTCAATTATAATGTCAAGATTGAAAACTGGGGGTGGGATTAAAGCTGACATAATGGACTGAGAAAGTATTTAGGTGAGGAGGAACTGGAGGTCATTCTGGGGTTGGCAAATAGGCACAGAGAGAAATGGAATGATAGCATGGCATAGTCAGATAGTCAGATAAAGGAAGATCACCATTTTTTATTAAGGAAATAGAATATTTGTGAATGATGATAAGATTTATGGTGTAACTGAGATGGAATAAAGGACTAGGGCTTTGGATTTAAGAAGACTGAGGAATTATGTGATTAAGAAATTTAATTTAAATTTAAAATTGGAAATATCCAATAGAAAATTAGTGATTCGAGACTAAAGAAAATATGGCCATACCTGAGCTTTCTGACTCAAAGCTCAGCAGTATGCTACATTACCCCTCAAATCAGGGATTTTTCAAAATACTGCACTGAAATATGCATGAAACCTTTTACTGTGCTCATCCCCACCACCCCATTGATTTTCCCAGGTTATCTGAATTCATGTGTCAAAACTCCCCGCATGTCAATTTTAGCTAGATTTTCTGATGATGCTAATGCTGGGTGAAGAGAGAGATCATAGAGTTGAGGCGGGAAGTAACCTCAGAGGAAGGTTAATTCAACCCCTTATTTTTGACACATGAGGAAACTGAGGCAAATAGAAGTAGTGATTTGCCCAAGGTCACACAGTTAATAAGTAGTAGAGCTGAGATTTCAACCCAAGGCCTCTCAATCAGTAGTCAGTGGGGATACAGTCAGCCAATGAGTAAATAAACATTCATCAAGCCCCTGCTATGCATCAGGAACTGTATGCTAAGCTCTGGGAATACAAAGAAAAGAGAAAGATCATCTCTATTTCCAAGGAACTCACAGTCTAGTGGAGGAAACAACATACAAACAAGTGATATATAGGATAAATTGGAGATAATCAAGAGAGGGAAGGCACCAGAATGAAGAAGATACTGATATTAAAGTGAATTAGATTACCCTCAAAGCTTGAGATGATATTTAAGATCCTTTCTGGATCTAAATCCCATGATCCTGTGTAGACACTCTCATTTGGAACCTTCCCCTTGCCTCATCATTTCAAGTCTCCTCTGACAAGATTTCCATTTGAATAACTCAGATGTGTAAAAATCTGTCACTTGGGGGTTATGCTCCTGCTCTTCTGACTGCCCACACTTTCCAAACTGAACATCCTTCAGGAGCAGGGAGCCAGGAACAGAGAGAAGAGAAATCAATGGGTAACACCTTCTCCTTAGACAAAGATGGCTCTGTGGACCAGTTCCAGTAAAGGGTCCCATGACAACCCTGCATATGGTGGAATCCACAGAGACTTATGAACATGGACATTGCAGGTCCTAGAATCCTTTGTTGGGGGAATGGGAGAACGGGAGAGTGAGAGCATTCTTCTCTCCAGTTGCTCTTTCTATATAACAATAACCCAAATCCCCAGCTCAATCCTTCTCTCAAAGGAATTTATTTCTAACAGAAGACAATGTCCTAAACATTTGGGAATCTCTGTAATGGTCCTTCTAATCAGCTGGACCAGAGACCTTCCTCCTCTAAATCTGAAATCCTGAGTGAATCCTGAAAAACCTTTCCTTTCAATAATTGAGCTTTGAAAAATTTCCATTAATATGCCCCAAAAAGATAAATTGTAGTATTACACACATTCAACAGGTGCTTACAGGCACTTACATCTCAGCAGATAGACTAAACTAGATTAAAAGTAACTGACAGGCCCCAAACTTATCTTTGAGTTAGAAGGATGTCTAGCCCAAGCATGTGAAGACTTTCCACAGCAGAATGGGTGTATGAGAATAATTTCTTCCAACAGCCATAATGGTGGCTGAAGAAGGCACTATGGAGCTCTTAGAACTCCATACCAAAGATACCAAGGTCATCCACTACATCATTACCAGTTGTCTTGACTTTTTTAATGTTTATTTTTTTATTTTTTTAATTTAGTTTTATTGATTAAGAAAAATTTTCTATGGTTATATGATTCATGTTCTTTCCCTCCCACCCCCCTCCTATAGCCAACGTGCAATTCCACTGGGTTTTACATATGTCATTGATCAAGACCTACTTCTATATTATTGATATTTGCACTTGGGTGATCATCTACATCCCCATTCATATCCCCATCGATCCATGTGATCAAGCAGTTGTTTTTCTTCTGTGTTTCTGCTCCCACCATTCTTTCTCTGGAGGTGGATAGCATTCTTTCTCCTAAGTCCCTCCTAAGCCTCACTTTAAATCCAATTCACAAACAAATCAAGCCATCAATCAGTGATGTTATTGGTCTTCTTCCAAACCAAGGACAATCAACAGGCTTATTGCGTGCAAGGTGTTGAAGATGCAAAGGGGGGCGGGGAAGCAATCTTAGACTTCAAAAAGTTGATAGTTACTCATTCCGTTTTGCCTAGCCCTTTCTGCTCTTCTGACTTTGAACCAATATTCAGTATTGAATCTAAGATGGAAGGGGAGGGTTTAAAAAAAAGTTGATGCCTCATTCAGAGAAACAAATGGACATATAGAAGAATTTGTGCATAAAGACTCTTGGTAAACCTTATATGCAAAGTAAATAATGAGTAATTTGGGAAAAGACACCAGTAGATACAGGGTAGCAAGGTGGTGTAGTAGATATAATGCTGAGCCCAGAGTCAGGAAGGCTCTTCTTACAAGAGTTCAAATCTGGCCTCAGACACTTACTAGCTGTGTGACCCTGGGCAAGTCACTTCACCTTGTTGACCTCAATTTCCTCATCTGCAAAATTAGCTGGAGAAGGAAATGGCAAATCATTCCAGTATCCTTAGCAAGAAACCCAAATGGGAACATGAAAAGTCAGACCTGACTGAAAACAACTGAACAACTATAGCAACATCAATAGCTGGAGGTGGGAGGAGGGGGGAAGATAAGGAAAGGTCTCATGTTCTTCAAGAGACCACTTGGGGTAAACTTTGATGGAAACTAAGTTTCTAAGAAGTGAATATGAAGAGGTAGGGCACTGTAGGCATAAGGCAAAGGCAAGGAGATGAGAGATGGAGTTTAAGGTGTGAAGAACGTCAAAAAGCCTTGTTGGGTAGAACCTAAAATAAGTGAAATGGAATCAAATATAATAAGCCTGGAAAGGTAGGATGAAATTAGTTGAAAAGAGCCTCATCTAGAAGGAAAAAAGTTTAATCAGGGAAAGTTAGAGCTGTAATGGGTTTTTGAGCTGAGGCCTTTCTACTTACCCAATAGGGATGATTGTAGAAAAGAGACTTGCCAAACAGCCAGTCTGTCCAACCTTAAATCAAATGAGATATTTATAACAAACTTAGCACAGTACCTGACACATATTGGACACTCTACAATGCTCATTTCCCCCTTTACCTTCCCACAGACTATAGGTAGAAAGTCAAGGCTTCACAACATGAAACAAAATCTAATATGTAAGGGGCAGCCAAGCCAAGCCCACTTCTCAGATGGGGTTGAAAATTAGCTGAGAATTGAAGAAAGCCAGGAGGAAGAAATAAGATTGGGGAACATTCCAGGAATGGGACAAAGCCAGGACAAATGCCTGGAATTTAAAAATGGAATGTCTTGTGATAGGGTCAACAAGAAGGCCAGTGTCACTGAATTTAAGCATATGTGAGGGGTAAGTTGTAAGAAGACTGAAAAGGGAGGAGATTTGTGAAGGAGGAGATTGTGAAGAGCTTTAAAAGAAACAGGATTTTATGTTTGATCTTGGAGGTATTAGGCGGTCACTGGATTTTATCAAATATGTGAGAGAAAACATGGACAGACTTGGATTTTTGAAAGATCAATTGTTCCCACTACATCTCAAATTCTGTGATTCTCTAATTCTGCAAAATCTAAATTGTCCTCTTTTTAAGTCTTCCATTCCTTATCCTTGTTCCAAGCTCTGGGAACAAACATACAGAACTGATTGCCTCTTCTATATAGCATCCTTTCAGATATGAGAAGACAGCTATCTCAAGCCTCCATCCTGGTCCTGAGTTTTCTATGGTTTAAAATTGCTTCAACCCATCCTCTTCACATTGCATGGACTCAAGGCTCTTCACCATTTAAGCTACACATTTCTTTCACCCTCCTTCCATTACCTGTCTATAGATTAGTCACTTAGGGAATTATTTCCCTCCCTATTTTCATCTTTTAAGTCTGTCTCAACCTTCAACGCTAGGTCATTCCCACACACTCAATGTGTGTTAGGAGACACAATTTCATTTTACTATCCTATAAACAAGACCAAATCTGAAAGATGTCTCCTGTAAAAATGTTTGTGCAGAAATAAAATATATTTGTATGTATCTTTGTGTGTGGATCTGTCATTGTAAAGGGTATCCCCACAAAACACAGATATTTTGAAACTATGGTCATTTAATGTACCATCAGAGTTTTGTAAATAGGGACTTTTATGAGGGCAGCTGGGTAGCTCAGTGAATTGAGAGCCAGGCCTAGAGACAGGAGGTCCTAGGTTCAAATCTGGCCTCAGACACTTCCTACCTATGTGACCCTGGGCAAGTCACTTGACCCCTATTGCCTAGCCCTTACCACTCTTCTGCCTTGGAACCAATACACAGTATTGATTCCAAGATGGAAGGTGAGAGTTTTAAAAAAGGGGACTCTTAGCTTTCATCTGATACAGCATCAGATTGTCATCACTCTAATAACTGAAAACCTTATAAATACAGGAAGAGTAAGAGCCTGAATACACAGACTAGAATGATATGGACTAAACTAGCTTAGTGAGATTATCCTTGTGTAAAGAAAAAAGGAGACAGGGAGAGGGAAGAGAAGGAAGAGGAAGAGGAGGAAAGGGAAGGGAAGGAGGAGAAGGAAGAGAAAGAGGAGGAGGAAGAGGAGGAAAGGGAAGGGAAGGAGGAGAAGGAAGAGAAAGAGGAGGAGGAAGAGGAGGA